>NC_142347.1:9552626-9886689 GCF_054954075.1 Amborella trichopoda | reverse complement strand
ACAAAATTATCAAAAAGAGACTTTTGAGAAGACCACTTCGGTTTTGATTTTGATCGAGGGGCAAATGAGGAAAGTGCAATTAACAAAGTTCTCATTAGTGGCCTATTTGAAACTACACTAAAAAAATGGGTGAGATATTCAATATATGATCTCTCAGATGTTATTTGCCAAAAAAAAATTAGAGACACAAACAAGTATAAGTCACAAATTGTATGCTCAAAAAATTATAAAGACCTTGACTTTGCAAAACAAACTCAAGATGATAAATCCAAACATAACAACAACAATAATTGGCGCAGACCTAGTAGCTTGAGCTAGGGTTTTAGCAAAGAAGGAGATAGGGAAGATCTAGAAATAGAGAAAGATTCAAAAACCAGAAGTAAAATGAGCACTTTCTGCTCTAGGGTTTTGAATAAAAGTCCATAACATAATCATCCATTATGCTTGAGTACATCTCTTATATAAGAAAACCCCAAACAAGACTTAATCCTAGCCATCCATCCAATCTCATTATGGCTCTTTACTACAAAAGACTTTAAGTGAATAAAAAGATATAAAGACTCTAAAAAATTTCTACTTATGCCACTAAGTGAATAAAAGGACTCAAGAAATAAATAAAAGACATAAAAGGATAGACTCAATGACTAATTTCCCCTTTTGTGGTTCCTCCTGTAAACTTTACGCTTATATTTCTTGTCCAAATACTCGAGAACAGTATTCTGAGTTGCATCAATCCCCCATTCCTTGAAATAATTTGCCCTCGAATTCGGCGGCTCGTTGTTGGCGGTATCACCATGATATAGAATGAGATGCTTGACATTAAAAACATCCATTGTGCAAATATGACAGGGAAGCTTCAATTTGTAAGCATCTCATTAATCTTTTGTGCCACTTCACACGGTCAATCATGTGCTAGCTTAACTAATGATATTCCCCTACTGGAAATCTGTCCTTAGTCATGACTACCCACTCAAAATCTCCAACATCAAAAATCATATGCTGGTGATGCTAGTCAACGGCTGCCTTATATTTGGCATCATACCCCATAAGTATGTGAATGCCCAGTTATAATGAATTGTCTTCAACAGAGACCACAGTCACCTGTTTTGAACCAAATAAAACATCATCGCAACCTATCAAGAAAACATTCAGCACTGCCTACTCATGAAACCCTTTCATGTCAATCTTGGCAAATACAAATGAGAAATTAGTAAGGGAAAGTAAGTTTCCTAAAAAGAAGCTTCATTTTTTCATGGTACACAATTTACAGCTTTGCCTCTATCAAGAGCATGCTTCTTTGTCCAAATAAGGAAAGCCCATTCTAGTGCACGATACATTGCAAGAGATAACCCATCTTGTCCATAGATTTCCACTCGTTCTAATCCCTGATGTACAAGGCCATGTATGGCAGGAATGCTATAAGCATACTAATTTGCATACCAACAATATGGGCAATACTTAGCTGCCATTAACAATAGTGCTAGATGCGCATGTTTGTCATCAACGAGGAATACGTACTTTTTCACAATTTTGACGAGACCCAATTCAAGAAAACAAGTGAGAAATATGTTCCAAATTATTGCATCTCTCATGAAAACTTTATCCATCATGTTCATGTTTTGTCCACATGGAAAAAATCCGTCCGCCTTTCCTACCTTTCCGTGATGCGGAGGAAAGAGCACTGCATAGATGGAGCCACTGGGACTGGAAGGCACTCAAAGCCTTAAACTCCTCGCCTAGATTGTAACATTTATAGCACATATGCGTAGTATTATCGTCAATGAACATACCTGAGATAACTCGCTTACAAACTTTAAAATGGGTTAAGATGAACGCATTGTAGTCCCGAGCTCTTTCTGTTAGGACTTAGTGAGTTGTTGTTGGGGCTCTCCACTCAAAACCAAGCAATAGCTCAGAATAATCACCCCCATCTTCACCATCATAAACACCGTCACCACCATTACCTTCATGGCCAATAGCATGTTCTTCATTGAAGATAGGAACTTCTTCTTTCTTTTCATCAAAGGTAGGTTCACCAACTTCTTCATAATAAATTCATTCTTCTACCAAACTCAAATCCTCATCAGGGTACACATCAAAGATTGGTAGTAAGCCTTCATGATCACTATAGGTCATTTCCAGGTCTTCTTCATCACTTTAATCATCAAAAACAGGATCACCTTCCAAAGAATGCTTGTTGTCCTCATCATAACACTCTAGGAACTCAACCTCGAGACCAATTTCCCACCTACTTCCTTATCCATATGGTCAGCTACCTCTCTCCTTGGGGCTTGATCATGGACGGGAACTATGGATTCCTCATCTGCCTTGATCTCATACTCTTGAGATGGGGCTTCTATCTGCGCCAAATGCAGAGTTCACGTTTTGACAATCTCCTCAGATCTGCAATCCCTTCCAAAGAACTAGCAACAAATGCTTCTAGGGTTGTTGCTTTCCGTCCTTTTCCTCCGTGTGGAGGTATGGTTGTTGATCTAGGGCACAAAAATTGATGCCACAATACCATGCTACAGTACTTGCTACAGCTCCATACTACAATAATGTGCTACAGTACCGTTCTACAGAGTCGTGCTACAATATCATCCGTACTAATTGTTGTGCTCTGATACCAACCTGGTGCAGTCCTAGTAGCTTGAGCTACGTTTTAACAAAGAAGGAGATAGGAAAGATCCAAATATAGAAAAAGATTCAAAAACCAGAAGTAAAAGAAGGAGCACTTGTTGCTCTAGTGTTTTGAATAAAAGTCCATAACATAATCATCCCCTATACTTGAGTACATCCCTTATATAAGAAAATCCTAAACAAGACTTAATCCTAGCCATCCATTCAATCTAATCATGGCCCTTTTAAAGGGCCCCTTTATCATAAAAGACTTTAAGTGAATAAAAAAACATAAAAACTCTAAAAATTACTACTTACGCCCCTAAGTGAATAAAAAAACTAAATAAAATAAATAAAAGACATAAAAGGATAAACTCAATGACTAATTTTCCCTTTTGTGTTTCCTCCTGTAAACTTTAAGCTTATCTCTCTTGTCTAGATACTCGAGAGTAGTATTCTGGGTTGCATTAATAATCATCCATAAACATACTCTGTTGTACACTCAATTTGACAGATAAATAACTACAACTTGAAATGAAAACCAGAATGCTGTCAAAAATCTATTTGATTAACAAGCATAGTATTTTTTAGGGAAGCTGCCAAGGGCCATGCTACCTCAATGAAGCTGGCATAATGGGGTATCAGCCGCATGTGATATCCATGTACAAGCCAATTAATGGTAACCAAACATAGCCACTGAGCACACCAAGTGGACTTCAGTAATTTCTGAATCAACTCCACCTGAGTCATGTGATCGATAGGGCAGATGAGGAAAGGGACAAGGGAAATTACCAACGCTTTCAACAAAAGAAAGCTCTTAATGGTTATAGATACAGAGATGAGAGGGAATAAACAAGATGTTGGCCACAAATGAGCACAACTAGAAGAGGGGAAAGGCCATTTAGCAATAGAGAACGGTTACACGTGAATTGATCCATGCAAGATAATTGATAACTCTCATGAAGGGGATGAGAATGAAGGAGAAAGGAAAAGCTTGAAAACGGAAAGTGCAAAGATCATAAAAATTTTGGGGACAGATATGGAACATGTTGAAGGTTGTGTCTCGTCTAGAAGATATGAGGCACAAGGGACCTTATGGGGGAAGATTGGAGCTTAGAAGACGACAGGTTGGAAACCACGTGTTGGGGCTAATAAGGTAGGGGTTAACAAATTGATAAGAACTTGGGAACCACAGTTTCGATTTAATAAAATAATTAAGCCCTATGTCTCATAGATTCGGTTAAAGTGACAAATGAACCAAAAGGACACATAACAAGTATATAAATAGGGAATAAAGTACTTTTTATAGAAACCACGCAGATAGGTCATATTGCATAAAACTGGTTGTTGTTAATTCTTAGGCTTTTGTTTACATTGACATAATCCTTAAGGTGTAGAAATGAGAGGCAGTTCATGATACCATTAGATATCCTCAAAACATAGTGAAACTTTAAAGTGTACCGTTGATGCTATTCCAATTGAAGTACCAATGACATTGATGTGTGCTCAGATTAATTTCCAACCATAATCATTCAAACCAAAGAGAAGTCATATCTCCAAAGCAAAAAATCAATTCTACACAAGAACTCTGATATCCACAACCAACAACAAATAGAAAAGAGATACAATATCGCAAAAATAAATGGTTAGAGAGAGAGAGAGAGAAAGAGAAAGTTTACTTGAGAGAAACTATCAGCGGCAGTGAAAATAAGACCAGCGGTTATGCCCTTAGTGAGAACAGGATGCCTCTCAATCATGCCTAAATACCACCTTGTGAACCCATACTTCGGAGAAGAGATTGAAATGGAAGGAGATAGCCCTGATTCCTTTAGAGTTTTCAACAAACGAGACTGAACATAAGCACCTGTGTGTCGCTTCACGAAGCTCGAGGCCACGCCAGAGCCAAGGAAAGGGGCAGCATTTTGAGGAGGGGAGAAGGGGGAATTGGGTACATGGCGCCAATGCCTGGCATTTCTCAGGAGACGACCTCTCATGTTCACTCGCAATAAGACAAGAGAAGAGAGAGAGAGAGAGAGGGTGCCTAAAAGGGTTGGTACCGATCGATTTTCTCTGGCTTTTAGCTCCAAGAGAGAGAGTAAGGGGGGAGGGGCAAGAGGGGAAGGATTTTAGAGAGAGAGTGGGGACGTGTAGGTTTGGAAAAGGTATAGAAAGAAAGCGAGTGGAATGTGAAAGTCTAGAGTAAGAAAGCGGCGAAGGTCGGCTTTGCCCTAAACCGCGAAACTTTTCACGTGCCACGTGACTTAATTTTGCGAGTCACACATGGTGAAGCTTCTTAGGTTGCCAGGGAGCCCTCTGATAAATGACTTATATCCACGTGGCATATATTCAGGGAAATCGTGTTGTTTTCGAATGGGATGCGGTTTGTACGGAGCATAGGCTCTAAACAATCAAATTAAAACTTACTTTTTAATAAATATCAAAAAAATAGATAAATGACATTATAAAACTTTTATACATTTATGTGAATAGGATCTCAAATGATCATCATGGACTTTGGTATAAATAATTAGAAAAGTTATTACCTGGATGTGGAACTTGACTTCTTTAGAGATTTGTGTCAAATTTAATGGTAATTATTTGAGGATTTTTTTAGAGATTTGTGTCAAATTTAATGGTGATTATTTGGAGTCCACTCACATGGGTGTGGGAAAGTCTCATAGGATCATTACTCTAAGAAATATAATTTCAATACCGAAAATCTTTACGATGGTCTTAAAATATATTTTTCATCTTTATTTATAGAGTATGGTTTCTATAAGGTTGCAACCTTAAACAATCCAATTATACTGTAATTTTGGTGTAAAATTTTATTAAAATTATTTGAAAATCTATTTTCATATTTAATTATAAAAATTCTAACTCCAAAAAAAATCAAGTAGAACTATAAATATATGAAAATCTTGAAAATGTACGGTCTTGATAATGTGTTACAAGATGTACTATTTTATAAAACTTCAAATCTTTTTTTTCTTGATATTCATGCATCTCGACGTCGAAATGATCAATTAGAGGGTTTTTGTACATGAAAACAACCTTTTTTGATGGACTTTTGACGTGCATCCTTAATTCTAGTCACTTATTTGCTTTTTTAAACACTAATTAGAAGAGAGGACGATGAAAACACTAATTTGTTCTATCAACTACACTTCAATTGCCCCATCAAGTAACGTTCCAACCATAGTTTTCAATTTCCATGATTCTTTTCAGTGAGGACCTTGAAAACTATGGCACTTGATTGTTAGTGTATGGATATCGTGTTAATATTGATATACATTATTATGGATACATATCAATATAGATATGTATGTATATCTTGATAAGATTAGGTGTCAATAGGTATCTCAAGATTAGTTAGTAATTATCAATAATTGTTGGTGTCTATCCAGAACAGTTAGCCGTATATTTATACGGGGCCTTGTATATTCTTGATCGATCAATAAAGAGAGAGTTCTCTGCAGTATTTTGAGTTTTTAATATGGTATTAGAGCAATAGACTCTTCAACCTTAGAACTGGACCCACGTCGCCAATCGCAGATCTGAGGTCGAGAAATTTCATTACTAGTAATAAGTGAATCAGCCACTTTGACATACAAAGATCCCAAGGCACCTCTTCAATCTCGTATCGAAGATCTTTTGAAGCGGATGACTCTTGCTGATAAATAACTATTCAATAGGGAGTGTCTTGAGTGGAGGGGCGAGTATTCCTAAACATAATGCCACAGTTGAGAATTAGATTAATATGGTCAATGATTTTCAAAAAGGTGCATTATCATCTCATCTACAGATTCCCATGATCTATGGAGTTGATGTTGTTCATGGCCATAATAATGTCTATGGGTCTACCAGGTACCCAAAGCTGGCAAAGAGGATCATGTTGCAACCACTTTGGAAGTCAGAGCAACTGGCATTCTTTATGTTCTTGCACCATGCCTTGCGGTTTGCAGAGATGGGGATGATGCTATGAGAGTTTCAGTGAGAATCCCGTTTATTATTATTAGTGGGGTACCAAGATATTATTATTATTATCCATCTTCAGAAGGCCATGATACATTGCCATCTCCCCAAAGTACTGCTTCTATAGTTCATCCAGGGCTTTTGGTTGACACGAATTTGGATTCCTCAATACTCGACACTTTCCAAGCACCTCCACCACCGTTGTCATATGATGAGGGTACAAAAATACACTTTGTTATTTTATCTCTCTATGTAAAAACTTCAGGTCTCATCTTCGTCCATCGTTGAATCAATCAATACTCTCAAAACTTCAGCTCTCTTCTTAGTCTATTGTTGAATCAATCAACACTCTCAGTTTAGTGAGAGAAACTCATAGACCAAAGAAGCACTGCCAAAAGGCCTTCGAGTTATGTTTCGACTCTCTACCGAATATGTTTCGACTGTCTGTCGAGTTTGTTTCGACTCTCTCTTGAGTCATGTTTCGACTCTCTGTTAAGTCTGTTTTGACTCTCTCTCGAATCATGTTTCGACTCTCTGCAAAACAACCTTGTCTCTGTTCTAGCCTGTGTTCTGGACTCCGAGTTGCAGAATCTGTATCGGACTTCGAGTTGTTAAATCTATCTTGGACTAGGAGTTACGGAATCTGTCTCGGATCCACACTGAGTTCTGTTAGCTCTTCCAAGTGCCATTCTATAAAGTGTCATTTTGTGCTTCTTGTTCAAACAAGAGACCACTGCTTCTATTGGTTTTGTCATGCACGTAAAGACTTAAAGATCAACTCCTTCGTTTATGCAACTTATTGTTCAAACTCCAGCTGTTTTGTGTAAACACATCTTGAGTTTGAAGGGGAGTGTTAGCATATGTATATCTTGTTAGTATTGATATACATTATTAAGAATACATATAAGTATGGATATGTATGTATATAGGTATATATATCTTGATAAGGTTAGGTGTCAATAGGTATCTTAAGATTAGTTAGTAATTATCAATAATTGTTGGTGTCTATCCAGAACTGTTAGTCGTATATTTATAGGGGCCCTTGTATATTCTTGATCGATCAATAAAGACAGAGAACTGTTAGCCGTATATTTATACAGGCCCTTGTATATTCTTGATCGATCAATAAAGAGAGAGTTCTTTACAGTATTTTGAGTTTCTAATATTGATGTCGGCATGGCAGAGTTTCTTTTTGTTATCACAGGAAAAGATCTATAATGAAACTAACTTTGACAGACAACTGTAGAGAGTTAAATATCTATTAGGTTGTGGTCTGAAAATTATATACATTGTTTCAAAATAAAAAAAATTCTACAAACTATGATGAGTGTTTGCACCCAAATAACTCGGAGCAAATCGTCCCTGCAAATGTTGAAAAGTATGTAGAAGCTTTCATTGTTAATGGGCGTGGTCAATCAGGCACACATAGGAGGAAAAGGGGCTGCTTACACTCTTTCTCTAGAACTCAATGGGCTCCACTCTTGTTCCTCTACCCATCCCCACATTTCTCTCATGCCCACGCCCTGTCTCTACACCCTTTTTTATAGTCATCTTTCCTACCTTTCTCAAATCTTATAAATTATAAATGAGTGTTTACATAGTTAACTCCTCATGAAATTTTATCGATTACATTTAGAAAGAGATGTGAACCATTAAAATTACTTTAGTTGCTTTTTTTGTATTTATTCCACGGCTCTAAAATGAGTAAGAACAATTTTATTATTAAAAATAATACTATTGATATTTTTACTGAAAGACGCAAGTAATTATGAATTGAAAATCTATATACTTTATTAATACAAACACATTTGTCTTTTAGTAAAAATTTCAAAACTATCCTACTTGAGATAACAAAACTATCCTTTCGATTTGAAAGTAACAATAATACCATTTCTAATGATAAATATGCACTTACTCATTTTATAACCATTGAATATAGAATTGAGCAACTAGTGTATTTTAACTGGTCATTCTCCTTTTTAAATATGTGACCTATAGAATTTAATAAGGTATTAACAACATAAAGACCCATTTTAAATATGTTAGTGATTTTTAAAACTCCATAGAATTCTATGCTTTCCATATGCAAGCCAACGTGTCATGAAGACTCCATCAAATACATAGATTTCTTACAAGACAATGATGTCCTAATATAAATATTTTTCCTAAATTTTTGTTTGCCATTGCAATGAAATATTTTGACATACATATGCACACGTGTGCCCTTTGTGTCTGTGGTCGTTGAAAGCCTTTAAAAGTGGGCATCACAATAGTTATGGAATAGCTCGAAGGATATTTTAGGTGGATTTCTTGTTTGTTAAGGACAAGGGTGGATCTTTTTGTTTCTTTATCGAGCTTGGCACTATAGCCTTCCCCTTAGATATGTGTGGATATATTTTAATTGAAAATTCTACGAAGAGACCATTTATTTTTTGTAGATAGATGTCACAATCATTCTCACTCATTATATATCAAATTTGATGGCTTGGAGTGAGTCACAAAGTCTGAGAATTTTTTAGAACTTTGTCTATTTTCATATGTAGAAATATAGAAACTTGTACTTATTTTTTAGAATAATATTTTTCTTTCTTTTATGTGTACCAATATTAGGAAGATGATTAATTATTTATATCAGTTTTTTTAGTAGTACACAACTTTGTAACCCTATAAATTGAGGCTTATCGTTCACATTATTGAAAAGCTTAATAATACATCTTCTTTTGGGGCTTAAGGTCCAAATATACATAAATATAGTTTCTAACATGGTATCAGAGTCAGGTTCCTCAATCTCAGATCTGAGGTTGGCGATGTCAGATTGCGAATTTTAAATTTTAAGGGACAAGAATAATTGTGATCTCCATGTACAACAAATAAATGATCTCTTTATAGACAATCTGTATTTTAATTATGAGGACATTCCAAGTAGTAGTAAAAGCCAACAAAGAGAGAAAAATTTTAGAATTAATTAAACCTTGAGATCCCCTTGGAATCATTAGATATTGCAAAATGCACTAAAATGTCTAGGATATGTTAAATAGAGCTTGTCCAATGTCTACATGAACATCCCTTGGCCAATTTTGAAAGATATCATTAAAAATTTTGTCGTACTGGATAGGAAATCATTAGACATGATTGCAAATTTGTCCAATTTTATGGACTCTTCAGTTTCTGTGAAAGAACCAGGTGTCACGAAACTAGGCAATTTGGGTTGGTTGAATGACCCTTGTCATGATTTTTTTATAATTAAGATCATTATTTAATTATTTGGAATGATTCTCACACTGAAGAATCAGTCTATGGCTGATCTGGATCGCGGGTTCAAAGTTGGGACCGGATTTTCAAGATGTCAGTTTGCACAACTATTTCAATTTTTGAAACACATGTGAAAGTCATTTGCATTTTACACAAGTATCTCCTCAAAAAAAAAAAAACATTGAAATTGGCCGGTTAGGAATAATGAACATCCAGGGGCATTTCAAGAATTTGAGCCCCCAAGGGGCCCAAACAAAATGATGAACACCTAGTTGTTCACATTTTTCAAGTTTTCTATTGAGGAATGTTGGAAAAAATACAATCCAACGGTCGAAGCGGAAGGAAAATAAAATAACCGAAAATCGAGTATTATACCTGAGTACTCGCACAACAATTTTGGTAAACAAATGTAGAGGAATGATCAACTCACGTAGGCATGTTCAACAACTACTAGAGTTGCCGAAATCAATTCCACACCGCAAATCCCGAGCGAGTGAAAACTCACGAACACTTCACCAAATACAATAGGAGCAGTCCAAACTCGACTTTCATGCACAACTCTTTATCACTTAGGGCAGGATCTCTACTTAGATCTCAAATGAGAGGGGGATTGTACTCTCTCTCACACTTTTTCTCTATCTCTCAAGAGGAGCTCTCACATCTTTCTTGTGTGAGTTGCAGTGTATATGGAGGCCTCCACCCCTCCCCCTTTTATAATGAGAGAAAGTGACATCTTATGAAGACATGTAGCCTTATGAAGACATGTAATTTCATGAAGAGGTGTAATCTTTTTATGAAGAGGTATAACCTCATGAAGAGGTGTAACCCCCTCATGAAGAGGTGTAACCCCATGAAGAGGTGTAACCTTTTCCCACCTTCCTTCATGTTTGACTTATAACATGAAAGGATGTGGTTCACTTGGGTATTCCCTGACACTAGGGATGCATCCTCATGTCTACATCTTCCACTTATCCCGTATGTGGGAGGGTTATATGCTCAAACAAGAGTTGTCGCTCATTATCACATCATGAGTATTCTTTCATACAAAAGGAAAAATGCATCTTCCACTTATCCCGTATGTGGGAGGGTTATATGCTCAAACAAGAGTTGTCGCTCATTATCACATCATGAGTATTCTTTCATACAAAAGGAAAAATGCGGTGTGCGACCTACTAGAGCGAACATTCTATTAGAGAGAACCATACCAAGTTTCCAACCAATTAGCATGAAACACCTCATCTCTCCAATACCTGCAAAACAAAAACTATTCTACTTGCCCTTGACCCGATTTGACCACACCGAACTAAGTTTTCAACTAATCCCTCATGAGCCCAACTCAAAAGATTACTTAGCCCATTCGTATACAATCATTGTCAATTGACGCGTAATGTGTACTATTTTCTTGTGGTACCAAAACAGAGTGTGATATCAAATGGTCTTCCGTTACAACATACATTATTCTACTCTGATCCTGACCATTGTCTCAGCAATGTCCTAAACGAGTCTCATACTTGACCCTAAGGAGTACATACCAAAGTGAATGATCGAAGTAAAGTTTCTTAATGCAGTCTAAGGTCCATAAGGGCATCATAGGTCACCTAATTATTAGCCTCGCACAGTGGCAAAAAGGAACATGATCTTCTTTTTCCATACGCGTAAGTGTTTTGGTCACTTACATAACACATATGGTATAAATCACATGTCATGGTGGATCATATCAAATGTGTGTCGGAATCAACACCATGTAGGTTATAGTCTTTTTACAGTCATGCAATTGCTCGTCGCCTAGTGCCCCACAGTCACATCCATGTGTCAACTTGAACATCCTTGATGTTCATCCCTGGCTACTTATAGGCTACATGATCTTCGAGATGTCACTTTGAACTGATCACGTTAATTCCCTTATGAAATCTCATCTCAAACCTTTGGTTGAGGCGATAAATACACCACATGTATATCTCATCCTCCAATATCCCAGAAATTGAGGGTAGCTCATGCGAGTAGAGAACTTTGGCCTGCCAACAAATTAAATGATAATATCTGTTGTGTGCGAATTAAAGTGCACAAACAATCCATCATAATACAAAATAACATCCATATTTCTTATAATAGTGTATTAAGATCCTCTAAACTCATAGGATCCTAAGGCCCATAGTTCTTACATGAGTCTGATGTGCGGCCTTGATAATTGCCTTAATCAAGGGATCCATCACCATTTCAGTTGTAGGAATATGAGTTAGCACCACCTGTTTATGTGCAATAATGTCTTGAATATAATGATATCTAACATCAATATGTTTTAATTTTCATGGTACTTTGGGTCTTTTGCAAAAGCAAGTGTCGTTGTATTATCACAAAATACAGTGACAGGCTCATTACCAGTCGCGACAACACCCAAGTTCCTTAGGAATCTTCTCAACCATACGGCTTCTTGTACTGCTCTACTACAAGCAATGTATTCAGACTCCATAGTGGAGAGAGCGACATATGACTGCTTCTTGCTACACCATGAGACTGCACTGCCTCCTAGTAATAAGACATAACCTGAAGCCAATTTATGCTCGTCTAGGTTTGCTGCCCAATCAGCGTCATTATATCCTCGTAATCGCAAATCGGTTTCCTAGAAACATAGCATTTGACTTGAGGTTCCCCAAAGGTATCAAAAAATCCTCTTCACTGCTTGCCAACGACCTTGTCCTGGATTACTCTGGTAGCGGCTAATGAGACCCACTGCATAGGCAATATCTGGACACGTGAGCATCGCATACATTAAACTACTAACTGTACTTGCATATGGAACATATGACATTTTGTTCCTCTCAACTTCTGTTTGCGGACACATGTTAAGACTTATAGTATGCCCTTTATCAATTGGAGTATCTATGGGTTTCGAGTCTTGTATATGGAATTGCTCAAGAATCTTTTGAATATATGTTTTTTGTGACATAATAAGAAACCTTTGAGAGCGATTTCGATGTATCTTAACACATAGTATGTAACTCGCCTCACCCATGTCCTTCATCTCAAATTTAGAGGACAACCACCCCTTCGTGGTGACAAGTTACTCCAGGTCATTCCCAGCTAATAGAATATCGTCAACATATAAAGACAATATCTGAATGCTTTTCTTATACTTTTTAATGTATACACAATGGTCTTATTGAAGCATTTCAAAACTATAAGTCATTATAGCCCTATGGAATTTGATATACCATTGTCTTGATGACTGTTTGAGATCATATATGGACTTCTTGAGTTTGCACACTTTGCGCTCAAGGCTTGAGGCTTCAAAACCTTTAGGTTGCTTCATATAAATCTCTTCCATCAAGTCACCATTTAGAAAAACAGTCTTTACATCCATTTGGAAGAGTTCTAGGTCCATATGTGTGACGATTACTAAGATTAGGCGAATCGAGGTCATTCTCACCACCGGGGAGAATGTCTCATCGTAGTCTACTCCCTCAACTTGGGTGAACCATGTTATACTTATCTATAGTTTCATTTGCCTTCTTCTTGATTTTCAAGACCCACTTGTTTCCAATTGATCTTCTATTAGGCGGCATATTCACAAGTTCCCAAACTTGATTCTATTCCATAGAACTAAGCTCATCTTTCATAGCAGACATCCACTGGTCCATAACAAGAGAATTCAATGCCTCTTGGAATGAGCTAGGCTCATCAACATTAAGTGACATGCATGTGAGACCCTCTACTTCGAAGTGTATGCGGAGAACTTTCCCACGTTGAATTCTTCGAAGTTCAACCCGCGATCCACTCTTAATAGGTGTCTCTAGCAAGGTTGGTGACTCAATATGAGTCATATACTCATTCATTCTCAATCAGTGGCTCACTCCCACTATCATTGACAATCATGAGAAGACTCCCACTATCTGTATGCGATTCAGGTTCTTCATAAATCTCTTCATACATACTAGACCACTTTTTGTTAGGAAATTTTGTCTCTATAAAATCTACATCGCGAGATTCTATTTCTTTCATCCCACCACTATCATGTTCTTGACAAAACACATATCCCTTCGAGTGCTCAAAATATCTAAAAAAAATGCATTCAAGAGACTGTCTGTCTAGTTTCCCATCAATTGAGAAGGGATGTGAACATGTGCAGCTAACCCCCAAAGATGTAAATGAGAAAGATCTGGCTTTCTACCTGTTTATAACTCATAAGGGGTATTGAGAATGGATTTTGATGGCACTCTGTTTAAGACATATATCGCAGTGAGGAGTGCATCTCCCCAAAATGATATTGGGAGATTGGCGTGAGCCATCATAGACCTTACCATGCTCAACAGAGTACGATTCCTTCTTTCTACAACACCATTTTGTTGTAGAGTGTAGGACATCGTCTCTTGTCTTTGGATTCCCCTATTCTTAAAAAGCTTCTTAAATTGATCAGATAAATATTCTCTCCCTCGATCAGTACGAAGAACCTTAATTCTTTTGTTCAACTGATTTTCAACCTCTAGCATAAAACGATAAAAGCAATCTATTGATTGTGATTTATGCGAGATTAGGTATATATATCCATAACGAGAATAATCATCGATAAATGAGATAAAATAATGGAAACCGTTACGGGCCATCTCATTAAATGGACCACAAATGTCATAAGGTATTATGTCTAGAAGACCGATTGTTCTTTTTGCTTTAGAAAATGACTTTCTAGTTGATTTTTCAGCTATACATGATTCACAGATAGGTAAGTCTATTTTGGATAAAGGAAACGATCCTTCTTTGGCTGACTGGATCATCCTATCTTTTCCTATATGAGCAAGCCTAGAATGCCAGATTATGGAGTTATATGTAATAGAAGAGGTAGAAAATGATGACGATGTCATATAGGTAAAAGGAAGGGAAAAATTAATATCTTTATTATCTAAAATAAATAAGTTATTAAATATCTGGTCATAACAGTGAAAACCATTTGAAAATGTAAAGGTAACATAATTAAGCATGAAACTGATTATGCAACCATCTTTAACTAGACATAGAACCGAAAGCAAACTTTTTCTCATTCCGGGAGCATAGAGGACGTCATGAAGAAGAATGGTCCGTCCACTTTGGAATCGAAGTTGGTAAGTTCCAACCTCTAACACATCCTCTAATACGTAATTCCCCATGAAGATCTTCTGACTTCCAATCGGTAAAGTTTGGAGCTCAACGAATCCTTTTTAATCTCTTGTTAAATGCCTTTGTTGCTCCTAAATCCACAATCCACCCAGTAAATTGTGAATGAGCAACAAGCACCTGAGTGCAAACATTTGCATAGCTAGGGAAATCAATTCGCATCTTTCTAGGTTCAGGACATTCGCGTGCATAGTAGCCATTCTTCCAGCAATTATAGTAAGTTATTTCATATTTGTCCCCTTTGCGCCTCCCGCATCTATGCCTGGCCTTTTTCTTTTCTTAGCCTCTTGTTTAGGTTGCTCATTTCCTTGGGGTGCCCCATTCTTAAACGTACTTCGAGGTTTACAGCCTTGATGCCTGCTGGATTGGACAATTAAAGCAAAACTCAGCATCTATCTCAAGGTGATGAGAAAGTTGGGAAAAAGTTGTTGCAAAGCAGCATCAATGACTTTATGTTTTCCCAAGATTCTAGGAGATACGTAAGCAATCCAAGCATCTGTTGCTCGTGACTAAGTTTCTTTTCAACTGGCTCTAGGTCATGTATCATTTGAGATATGTTTCGGACATGGTCCGCCATCGACACATTTGGAGGCATTTTGTATGTCTCAAAAGCCATAGATAAAGCTCATAACCGAGTAGCGGAAGTTTCAGCATACTTCTGTTGAAGCGCTTCCCACATGGCCTTGGCCTTGGTGAATCCTGCGAATTCACGAATGAGGTCATCAACCATAACGCTTGGCAAAGTAAAGCGAGTGCTACGGTCAACATTGTCCCATACCTCATATTCACAGACAAGTTCTTCAGTGGCACCTTGTTTAGGTTTTTGCTTAAGGGTAGTTAGCTATTCAAGTGTACATTGCTCATTTAGAAGGTATTGCATTTTTCTACGCCACATAGGAAAATTGCTCCCATTCAACTTTTCACCGTTAATGAGATCTGCAATCACATTTTTAGAAGTCAGTCAGTCAAAACAACAAAATTGCACTAATTAATATCGATCTCACATGGTTTGTTTGATAGATTATGACACTTAGATTATCATTTTTTACGCTTGCTAATTGTTTAGCTACTTGAAAAAAACTTGACCTTTAAAAGTCTTGTTATGAAAATTCACGTGACCACATTGAACTCTTGCTTGTAATCAATACCAAGTTTCTTTCTTGGATCTAGTATCTCAAATACCTCACAATTTACAAGCGGTACACCTTTCTAGATGCATGCCCACTAAAATAAGTACCTTTATGCGGCCTTGACATACCAAAAAAAAAAGAGTAAAGCCCACTATGCACAACTAGCATATGAAGCCTATCAAGATTAGGTAACCATGATCCTCACGGTCTAGGATGCCTGAACTTGCCTAACCCATGCATAAGGCCAATACGCTATGAAGATTGCATAATGCACATGCCTATGGCTTTAATATAACCATTATATGCACTTTGCAATATCATAGGCCAACCACAACCAAGCCTTCACAAGTAAGGCAAGAATGGTTATGCGAGCACAATTGGGAACACGGTTCCACGATGACTTCGATACCAATGTTGAAAAAAATACAGTCCAACGGCTGAAGTAGAAGCAAAATAAAATAATCGAGAATCGAGTATCATACCTGAGTGCTCGCACAACAATTTTGGTGAACAAATGTTGAGATGAATGATCAACTCACGTAGGTACGTTCGACAACTACTAGAGTTGGTGAAATCAATTCCACACCGCAAATCGCGAGCGAGGTGGAAACTCACTAACACTCCAACAGATGCGATAGGAGCAGTCTAAACTTGACTCTCACTCACAACTCTTTATCACTCAGGGTCGGATCTCTACTTAGATCTCAAATGAAAGGGGGATTGTACTCTCTCTCACCCTTTTTCTCTATATCTCAAGAGGAGCTCTCACATCTTTCTTGTGTGAGTTGTAGTGTATATGGAGACCTTCACCCCTCCTCCTCTTATAATGAGAGAAAGTGCCATCTCATGAAGAGGTGTAACTCCCTCATAAAGAGGTGTAACCCTATGAAGAGGTGTAACTCCCTCTTGAAGAGGTGTAACCCTATGAAGAGGTGTAACATTTTCCCACCTCGCATCATGTTTGACTTACAACATGAAGGGAGTGTGGTCAACTTGGGTGTTCCCTCACACTAGGGATGCACCCTCATGTCTACAAGGAACAATTTGGGGTATTTATGTTATTTGGCACGTGAATGCCAAAATGACAAAAATAACCCTAATTGGTTCTCATTATTAACCTTGGATATTGTGTTCCTGCTGATACGAGATTGTCGAGCTAAGCATAAAGCAAACATGAATAGTCCCCGTATAAAAGTGTTTAAAGGCCTCTCGACCTAGTTGTTCCTCATTACTAACCCTAGACATTATGTTCCATATTTGCAAGTCTTAACAAGCAATGTATTTTCATCATTTTATTGGGGCATCTTAGGGGTTAAATTACGAAAATGCCCTTGACTAGTAGTTTTCCAAATCTTAGACAATGGTATCTTGGAAATTTTTGAGATTTTTTTTTAGAAGGTACTTGTGAAATGTAAATATAAAAAAATCCTCAAATGTCAATTGGGATCATTTGGCCCCTCAATTGATATCATTTGATGCTTTTAATAATTTTGGTAAGGGGCCCCTTAAAGGTTTTAAACTATTTAACCTCAGTCGACCGTGTTGATTCTTAACTAAGAGTTAATGTAAAATAAGTCGATTGGGGCACAATGAAAAACATGAAATAGTTGGTGCTATTCATTTCAAATATTTCCTTCGAGAACATGATTACATTTTATGTCAAAAATTTGAGAGCCTTAGGGCTAATTATGTTGGCTGTGGGATCAAACATACAATTTGGCATCAAGGTACCACAAAATCTTCTAACCACTACTTCGAAATGAGTCTTGGTGGTTCTAATAAATCACATTATACATGAGGAAAATCGAAATTCTCACATAGAGTTAATACATGGGTACATTTTAGGACTATTCATAAAAAGACTATTTGCATTTTGTACAAAGAGGTCACAATCATTCTTGTCACTTAATTAGACACAAAATTCTAAAAAAAAAATTTCTTGGACTTTGTAAGTTGATCCAAGCCATCCAATTTGACATCTAATAAGTGGGAATTATTGTGATGTCCTTCTATAAAAGGTAAATGTTCTCTATGCAGACAATCTCTACATACTATTCTCATGCAACATATCATGGAATTTCACATTTCTATGGAGATTTAATCAATTAAACATGAACATATTCAGCAAAGGTCACAAGCAAAAAGCCCAATGGCTCTGATTTCTCAAATGCTTTTTGAATCTTGATCAATGCTTCCATGCCGAAAGTTTATTCTTCCTCGTACCCCCAATAGAAGTTGGAGGAAATGGAATTCCTAGTGACGCCCCAGGGCCTCCGAAGCTGCCAAACCATCAAAGTAAAACTGGTCAATTCGAATTTTTGTCTACCATTTTATCTTATTTTATTTTGGAGGGAAGCATATCAAAACACACCAAAAATATTAACTATTTAATTTTTCAACCATTAATCAAAATACACCGAAAATATCAATTATTCAAAAATACAAAGATATTTTACATAAATTTTCTTGCATATTCTAGATGTATTTGGCAAAGATCGGTGAATGTTTGTTGCCATACTCACGTTTGTATAGTTTGATTATTTTTTTTAAGGGATTGTCTACAAAGAGACTATTTATCTTTTGTACATGGAGGTCACAATCATTCTTGTCCCTTAAATTTTAAAAATGGATAGTTGTAAGAGTGTCATTGAATAGACACAAAGTTTAAAATAAAATTCTCGGACTTCGTGATACCCCAAGCCAGCCAATTTGACATGTAATGAGTGGGAATGATTGTAACCTCCATTTATAAAAGATAAATCGTCTCGTTGTAGATAAACCCATTTTTTTAAATATCCCAAACTGTAAATTGGGCTTCAAGTCCATGTTTTCTCAAAAAATTTAACCTTGTTTTGATTTTTTAAAATTATTTTAATTTTGAATTTACTTTCAATAAAAACTTTATTTTTCAATTTTTCTTAATCTTTTAAATCTTTTTAAAGCCGTTTGGTCATGTGATGGACTTGGCTAAGTAACTCACCTCAGGTAAGGCCTAAGTCCCCGGCTGTGGAAAATCCCATTGATAAATCCAATGATGAGCATTTTAGAAATAAATTTTCAAAAAATGGGTGAGAAATTACATAATTCATCTCTTGAAGGCTTTTGACAAAGTTCCTAATTTCCTTTGTGGTGCATAAACTGGATTCTCACATTGGACACCAATGTTGTGGCTCTGTTGTCCTAAGGGACTTAAGGCCCTTTGCCATGTAAATGGTGCAAATGCACCGCTTTTTCCTTCTTGTTTCAACAACTTTCTCTCACAAATAAATTGGTAAGGTTTGCAATTTATTCCGCTGATAGGAATATAAACAATTTGGCTATAAAGGCATTGTCAACAATGATATCGTTTATCTTTTGTATCTAGAGGTCACAATCATTCCCATTTATTAGATGTTACATTGGATGGCTTGGGAAGAGTCACGAAGTTTGAGATTCTTTTTTTATTGAAACTTTGTGTACATTTAATGACACTCTTACAACCACCCATTTTAAAATTTAAGGGATAAGAATGATTGTGACTTCCATGTTCAAAAAATAAATAATCTCCGCATAAAAAATCCTAGCTATAATCAACCACTCATGGAATAGAAGGCAATCGAAGGTAATTTTTCAAAACATCATTATATGGAATGCAAGTACTAAAGGACATTAGTTTTGATTCTTTTGAAAAGATTCTCCTTTCTGATTTGTTTTTGGCAAAGCTACCATTCGATTAAAACGACATGACAACCTTTAAAAATTTCTTACAACATCACCTTGTGAAGCTTTAATATAAGGAAGAAGATAGGATGGTCCTAGTGGACTATATTATTGCTATACTCCCTTAGAGCATGGTATCACTTCTTATAGAAAAGTGGAAGAGTGTGCAGAAGGCACACTCTTCCAATTTTTGTGATAAACACGACTTCCATGCTGCAGCAGGAAGTTTTGTCTACCAAAAATACGTACTTTTTAAGAGGGGGGAAGGCTGCCCACCTATTTTTCGGCTTCCGCCCCATAACAGACGTAGGAGGCTTGATTGGTGGAAGTTATGAGGCGGAAGTTCTACCAATCAAACACGCCGTAAAGATTAGAAAATGGAAAATAATTTAGTCCATTTATAGTATATATGTCTGTGCCCGAAAATCCACATATAGCATGTGGGCTCTCAAATATCACTTTCTTGGAGAAATTGTGCTAGTAAGTCTCTGTAGGTGTATGGTGGTTTGAGCTAGTTATTTGCAGTTCAAGAAGACTAAAGCTTCACTAATTTGTGTGGTTTGGTTTTAACAAAAAACAGTTCAGATTTTCAAATCTGAGGAGCCTCATCAAGTATGCTCCTCAATTATGTACTCTCAAAAATTCCCAAAACCCAATAGGAAAAAGAAAAATAAAGAGACAGATACAGTCATTGAAGCTCATGCACCTTGTCTAGATATATCCCAGTCCTGATCGTAGCTAACAGCCCAAAAAAAATAGCCGCCAATATGTCGGGTAATCGCAAACCTGATCTTGCCAATAGTCGACCGAGCATCATCGTAACCGACCCAAGAATGCCCTGCATACAAATACGTAGAGACAGTGGTCCTATCATACACCACAGTGGCATTGTTGGTGCAACTGAACTGCACCACCTGCGTATATGTCAAAACCCCGGTATCACCCCCGGGCCCCACCCCAACCGCTGGGGCACCTATCCCATGCACATTGGGGTCTTTCAACTTCCAAGTGTGCCCATAAAGTGGCAATCCCATCACCAACATACTTTGAGGGAGCCCTGATCCTAGCCACGCATCAATGCCGTAGCTCGTGCTTACGTTGCTCTTAGGATCATAAAGAGCAGCATGAGCCCCGGTCTCCGATGTGTCCCATGCGCCTCTGTAATCAAAGCACATAGCATTAACCCAATCCAAGTGGTATTTTATGGCTTTGCTTGGGTAAGACCGAGGGGTATCAGATAGGAAGAAGTGGGGAGAGAAGTAGACTGCAGCAGTTAACAAGAGGCGGGGCCTTCGAGACGAATATGCTTCGGTCTCAATGGCTCCCCTCCACTCGATGAAGAGTTTGGCAAGGCTGGCCATCTCGTCAGGGTTAGCAGGGAATTCCCAATCAAGGTCTAGGCCATGGAAACCAAACGTTCGAGCAACTTCAATTGTAGACTCAATGAAAATTTGTCGAGAAGGCTTTGAGGAGGCCATGAGGGCAAATGCAGTTGAATTGCTGCCGCCTCCTCCAATCGAAACGAGGGTTTTGACTCGTGGGTCCCGTAGCTTGATTGCAGCGGTGAATTCCGATAGCAAGACACTTTCATTTGGTGAAACCCTGAGCTTGAAAGTGAGGGGGTCCATCTCTATGAAGGCATAGTAGAGGTGGGTGAAGTAGGTTGTGTCTATGGACAATGGGGGTTGATAAGAGTCGGTCGATGAAGGCCAGTAAGCTGCTTTAATGGCCGCCATAGAGAGGAGGGATTTGCTGGAGAAACATAGAACAAGAATGAGCGCAAAAGCCACTCTTCTCCAGCTACCCATGGTTAAAGTCGTGTGAGGAAGTGGAAGTGTGGGAAAGGTGCTTTATATAGGAAACACAAAATGGTTAGAATATGAGTGATTTACATACAACCCTAAATTATTTTTTAAAATATAAAATGCTCTATTTATAGGTGGAAATAAAGAAAGAAGGGTGGTCAACCCAACTTTTTTTATTTTTTTATAACTGCCTCTCAATCCGAGGACATCTTCAGACCGAATTTTATATTATTTTATTTTATTTTTTCATTATTAGGGTACTACCCTAAAGCTTAGGGCACTGCCCTACTAATAAAAAAAGTAAAACAAAAAGAATTTGAAATTCAGACCGAAGATTTCATCCTCCGATCGAAAGACAATTTTGAAGAAAATAAAAAAGAAAAGTATGTTGACCGATCGTCTTTCTAATTTCTGCCGATAAACAGATCATTTCATATTTTAGAAAAAAAAATTAGCGCCTCTATGTAAATCACTCTTGAGAGTATTCAACTTGGGTTCCACCGAATACATGTCTGTCTTGTTGGGTCCTCTTATTTGCATTTGTATGGTAGTGTTTATCGATAGCCAGCCGTTTGTAGTGTTTCCTATTTAATGTGTGTGTATATATAAAAAGCCGCCCCCGCACCCCCAGAGGGTTGATAATTTTGTGACTATAACTTTGTATACTTCTGGTTGGAAGTATTTAATGATTTTGTGACTATAACTTTGTATATTTCTGGTTGGAAGTATTTAATGAGAGAAGTTCATGCATGTGCTTTTATTGCTTGATGATGGACAAATCTAAGCTTCCTGTGCCACAATACGAGTATATGATATTCAATGTTGAAAAACATGAATGTTGTGGCCAACTTGCTTGTTTTTATCAGTTTCAAAATTGACCTAACATATATTCAATGTTTCTTCTGAATTTGGGGGCCTCTGTTGAATGCTTGGTTGAAGAGAAGCTTTGTTTCGAACTCTGAGACAAAAGGGAACCATGCGGGAACAACAACTGGTGTAAAGATGATGAGGCCCATGAGGTATTCATAACTCTTGACAAGAGCTTTCAATGAGCCCCATAGACTGAAACCTTCATCACTGGCCTGCATATCTGTGCAATCTGCAAAGACCCAGACACAAATAGAAGTGAGTTATGTATACCAGTCATGATTAATAAAAACAAAAATAAAAAATTCCTATTTTTGGAAAGGCCACAATAAAAATATTATTTTTTCTTTTTGAGAGGAGAATATAATATGTATATTGGATGTAACAAGATAAGAAGTGTATATTATACGATTGTATTGCCATTATATATAGAATAAAAGAACGACCACAAAGTAAGTGTAGGGCACAATTATTTTCTCAAAGAGTTCATCTCTCTAAATTTCTTTATTGTATCAGAGCAAACATCAATCCCACTCTCAGCTTTTCATGTTACAAGTTGTTCCGCAATCCAAAGTAAGTCTCGTACTCTCCTTTCATTACATGTTTTGTTTTCGAAATTTTGATTTGGAAATTTCGTGCAAAATTTTCGTCTCTGCATATCATCGTCTTGCATCATCCTTCCTTGCATCCCTTGCTTCCATCGCACATCCCTCTGTGCATCCCTTGCCTCGATCTTTTTGCACCCTTTAGTTTCTCATCACTTTGCCTTTTGTCCTCCATTCCGTACCATTACAAATTGAGCTTATTGAAGGAGGCCTTTCATAACTCATCACATAAACTCCATATCATTATTTTGTCTTCACGTCCCATATAAAAGACTCATCCATACCATCAAAACAATCCATATCACCCAAGCCAAGCCTCTCAGGTCTAGCCCATTCTTTTTAATTTAATCTTTATACAAAGCCTACACTCTCTCTTACACACTGAAGAGCTCTAAAAACTCCGGCTCACCATTCTCAATCGATCCATCTATCCTCAAAATACTTCTTTATTCTAATGGACATTTCATCTTCACCAAACAAATATCTTATTCCCTCCACCTTGAATATAGGAAACTCAGTGCCTATTAAATTGACACAGAACAACTATTTATTATGGGAAACCCAATTTCTCTCTCTTATCGAGAGTCATAACCTGTTTGGATTTATTAATGGTGATTGCTCTACACCAAATCAAAAGATTTCCTTTCCTGATGGTACTAAAGAAATACAAAACCCAGACTACAAATCATGGCTAAAGTCCGATCGGCTTCTTAAAGCCTGGATTACAAGGACATTATCATAAGAATGTATCAACCTCGCTGTTGGCCTCAAGACATATGCAAAAGTTTGGAAATATCTGAAGAATGCCTATGCAGGTAATTCTCATGTTAAGGAGTTCCAACTTACTCAGCAGCTCCGACTCTACAAGAAAGGAAATTCAATCATATGAGAATACACATGCAAATTCAATAGTATTTGTAATGATTTAGTGGCTATAAAACCTGTGGCAAATGAAAATAAGGTTTTTTTGGCTTCTTAATGGACTTTGCCCAAAATATGAGAATTTTGCTATCACTATGCTTAAACCTCCAATTCCTTCATATTATGAAATTATACCTCTTCTTCAAAGCCATGAGATTAAAAATCAGCCCCATGTCTCTGAAGTCACTTGCATCCAAATCGAAATATGGTCTTTGTTGACAACAACAACAAAATATTTTTGGACCTAACAGAGGTACCAAGAGTTACAGAGGTATATGGAGGAACAACTTTGGTGGTCAACATTTATTCAACTCTCGAGTACATGGGTTTGTTCAAACTAACAGGATCAGTAATGTGGGTTGTGGGATGCCACAGAAAAATAAAAAAAGTGGTGGTACACTTCCATTGCGACACATGGATCAAGACTTCCAATAAGATTCTAGATACAAAAGTCAGCTCAGACACCTCGGGAAAAATGTCAAATTTGTGGGAAACTTGGACATACTGTATTGATGTGTCGGCATTGATTCAACTACACGTACCAAGTAAAAAATATTGCTCATACCCTTCTGGAATCTTCTTGATCGTGCTTTGATGCTTGGTGTCAAACCTATTTCCACATCAATAGCAATGAAGAATAATATTCATGGGAATTCTTATCTATTTTCTTGTCCATCTCTTTATCAGAGCATTATTGGTGCTCTCCAATACATTGTTATAACATGGTCAGACCATTCCCATAGTTTTAATAAAATATGCCAATTTATGCACAATTTTCAAACGGTTAGATAGACTATTCGTTATCTCAATGGTACACAATCATGTGGTATAAGAATCTTATCTGCTAGTTCTTTTGAGCTATATGCTTCATTTGATACAGACTGGGCTAGATGTTCAACCACTTGTTGTTCAACCATTGGTTTCTGCACCTATCTTTGTTCCAACTACATATCTTGAAGTGCTAAGAAATAGTCAACAATGCCCTGTGCTAGAGCTGAAGCGAAATACCAATCTATGATATCCATTGCTGCAGAATTAATATAACTTTCTTTTATTCTTCAGGATATTGGGTTACCTCTTCCTCAGCCACCAACATTTTTTTGTGACAATATTAGTCCTCTCTACATGACAGATAATCATGTTTTTCATGCACAGATAAAGCATATTGAGTTGGACTATCATTTTGTGTATGAAAATGTTGCTTTTGGATTACTTGTCATTTGTTTTGTTTCATCTTGTAATCAAGTAACTAATATCTTCACCAAGCTTTTTCCACGAGATATTTTTCAAGATCTTTACTTCAAACTCAGGCTTCAAATGTCTCCCCAATAGAATTTGAGGGGAAGTAATAGAAAGAAAATTCAAAAACTCCAGTTTTTGGAAAGGCAACAGTACAAATATTGTTCTTTCCTTTTGAAAGAAGAATGTAACAAGATAGGAAAGTGTATATTGCATGTAACAAGATGTAAAAGTGTATATTATTTTCATGATATACACAATGAAAGAGCTACTACAAAGTACGTGTGGGGCACAATTATTTTCTTAGAATTCCTCTATATTTAAAATTCTTTAATGATAATCACTAATATGTTTGAAAGATGAGAAACATCTTAGGCAAGCACACATGCATACATCACAAACATGCATGCAACATAAAAAAACATTTTTAAAAAAAAAAAAACATTTTATGGTGCATTCCAAGCAATCCCATTCAAATGTGGTCCCCTTCAAAGACAAGGAAGGATTGAGTATCCTAAGTCACTCAAGGTGCACATTTGGTTTGCGTGAAATACTTTTCTCGTAGTAAATTAATTTCTTAGGAAATAGATTTCACTTGCTTTTTTTTTTTTTCTCATGTTTGGTGATATTATCTAGATTTTCTATGAAACTGTTTCCTTTCGTTTGGTAAACTATTTGAGAATCTTGGAATCTAGAATATAAGATGACTTTTAATTGTTACTACATATATTGTTGAGAAGGCATTGCTCATTATCTAATGAATACAATATCTTGAAAATTGCTCATCTATAAGACGTCTAACAAATTTAGTTAACCATAAGATCTAAACATGTTTTAATTGGTTATTCTTTCTTTCCCTCCCTCCGAGGCATGAAACATTGATTAGGTATTGATATCACATGAATTATTAATCTTAAAATGGTCTCTTTCTTTCTCTAGATCTTAAAATAATATCTCTGCCTCTCTCTAGATCTTGAAAAAGTCTCTCTCCCTCCCACATATGCTTCATATGAACCCCACCTAGTACCATGTCCATTAGATTCTAGTACAATGTTAAACCAAGTTTGTATCGTAAAGCATGAGATGACACATAGAGGGGGAAGAGTGTAGGGTTCTCGAGAATCTTTAGCTTGCAGAACGGGAATCCAAAACATCGGTAGATAGTGTACATGATTGACTAAATATGAAGTAGATAAATACAACTATAAATTGAGTGTAATAAATAAAACAAACATAAAAATCACACCACAAAAACACATAATTTACATGGTTCACCCCATATGGCTACATCCACGGCCTCGGCAAATAGAAACCCATTATTACAATGAAGATTATAGTTTTGGATTACAAGAGATATACCTCTCTAAACATCGGTAAAAGACTATTACTGATATTCCCTTCTAAACGTGCCCTCCCGACCGAACAACATCATCAATCAATATCTTCTTTCCCCTCGTAATAGCACTATTGGAAAGATAACATCGAGAGCAACCAAGAGATTTTCTCGCTCTAGAAATGGAAACCTTACCAACCCAAAACTCATGGGAATACCGCCTCTCTCGAAGGTCATGTCTTTCTCTCTTGGAGACCCATCTCCTCTTTAGAGATCCATTCCCATAACCCCAAAAGGGTGACCCTAAAAAAGATGGTATTATGTCTTCCTTAATTCTCTTTTACAGAGATCACCTTGAGCTTCTTTCTTTCTTCCCAAGAAACCCCTTTTGTTTTTGCCATAATACCCTTACTATTTAAAAGAAAACATAGGTATGGTGATTTTGACTATCACCAAACCTAACAATCTCCACCTTGATAGTAAAATCACCATATCCATATTGCTGATCTTTATTGAATAGATTTCTTGATTTCTTCTCACTTGCTTTCATTATGGAATTTTCACAAATATTTTACCTCCATATTTCTCCACCTCAAACCATGTATCTATCAAACTATACCATTCATCTTTTACTTAATGCAAGCTTTAGCCCCGTACATACCTTGCACTTTGATGCCAATTGTAGGGTTCTTAGGAACCCCTTGCTTGCGAAACTAGGAATCCCAAATACCAGGATCCCAACCCAATATCGTGTACATGATTGACTAAATATGAAGTAGATGAATACTACTATAAATTGAGTGCAAGAAATAAAGAAAACATAAAAATCACACCACAAAAACACATAATTTATATAGTTCACCCCATAGATCTACATCCACGACCTCGGCAAATAGAAATCCAATATCATAAATGAATACTGCAGTTTTGGATTACAAGAGATATACCTCTCTCTAAACATTAGTAAAAGACTATTGTCGATCTTTCCTTCTAAACCCGCTCTCCCGATTGAACAACACCATTAATCAATACCTTCTTTCCCACTGTAATACTGCTACCGAAAAGATAACCTCGACAGCAATTGAGAGATTTTCTCTCTCTATAGAAAAGATAACCTCAAACCATTCTGATTTGTAGAAAAAAATAAAAAATAAAATACTACTAGACAATCGTGATCGTACGATGAACTTTGGACTGTGATGAGGGTAGGTGAAATCAATGTTCATTTTCGCCTATAAGTGTTGGGAAGACTTTTCCACATACACACACACACACACACATACACACACACACACACACACACACACACACACACACACACACACACACACACATACATATATATATATATATATATATATATATATATGGAGTGGATTCTGTACGCTTACAGCTATAGTAAACGCCAATAGCCTAGAATGAATCTGGGCTGATCTAACGATCACGACCTCTTTTTGTGTTTGAATTTTAATTTTTTTTTATAAATTCAAATTACTTGAAATTTTAGGTATATATTCTTCGCATCAAGGCGCACTTAATAAAAATGTAAAAAAAAAATCTACAAAAACTTTTTGATCAAAATACCCCTGAAACTTTACAGGGGTATTTTGATCAATTTTTAATGTAAAATATTTTTTTTATATTTTTTGACGATTCATCTATTTTTTATGTATACACACTCCAAATTTCAGATCAATCCAAATTGTAAGAAAAACATTAAAATTCAAACAATACCAAACATTTGGGATCATCAGATCGGCCAAGATTCAATCGAGGCAGTTGGCGTTTACTGTAGCAGCACACCCTTGAGCTGATAGGATCTTTTCCCATATATATATAGAGGAAACTGATCCTAAGAGCTAGTGGGCTCACAAGAAAAAAAGAGCCCAACAATTTGGGTCAATTTGACGATCACAGATGTCCAATAATATTTGAATTTTAATTTTTTTTTCTAAAAATCTAAATAAATTAAAATTTTAGGTGTGTCCTTCTCATCAAGCCACTCGTAATAAAAATATAAAAAAATTAACAACAACAAAAAATTGACCAAAATACCCCCAAAAATTTACAAGGGTATTTTGGTCAATTATTTTCATGTAAAATATGTTTTTGATATTTTTTTTAAGAGTCACCTATTTTTTAAAAACACATGCCTAAAATTTCAAGTTATTTTGATTTGTTGAAGAAAAAAATTAAAATTCAAACACTACCAGACATCCGTGATCGTCCTATCGGTTCCGATTCAATCTGGGTCGTTGGGTTCATTTTTTCTTGTGAGCCCACTGGTATATATATATATATATATATATTTGGGGGAAAAGATCCTGTCAGACCAAGGGCATACTGCTTCAGTAAACGCCAACGGCCCAGATTGAATATGGGCCAATCTGACGATCCCAAATGTCTGGTAGTTTTTGAATTTTAATTTTTTTCTACAAATCGGATTGATCTGAAATTTGAAGCGAGTGTACATAAAAAATAATTGAATCTTCAAAAAATAGAAAAAAATATTTTACATGAAAAACATTGACCAAAATACCCACCCTTATAAAATATTAAGGTTGTTTTAGTCTATTTTTTTATCACGGATTATTTTTTTAATATTTTTATTAGGTGCACCTTGATGAGAAGAATAGACACCTAAAATTTCAAGTGATTTGGATTTATAGAAAAAAACTTAAAATTCAAACACAAAAAGTAGTCGTGACCGTCAGATCGGCCCAGATTCAATATTGGCCATTGGCATTTACTATAGCGGTCAGCTAGTGGGTGTACAGAATCCACTCCCTATATATATATATATATATATATATATATATATATATATATATATATATATATATATATATATATATATATATATATATATATATATATATATATATATATATATATATATATATATAAGATACTACAAAATGGCTATAGGCGAAAATGAACAGTAATTTCGCCAACCCTCGTCACCATCCGAATTTGATCACTCGTTCACAATTGTCCGATAGTGTTTAATTTTTTCATTTTTTTCTTACAAATCGGAATGATCTGAAATTTAGAGCGTGTATTCATCTTAGTGAGATGCACCTAATACAAATATGAAAAAAAAACATTCACAAAATATAAATTAACCAAAATACCCCGAAAAATATTCGAGGGTATGTTGGTCAATTTATATTTTACGAATTATTTTTTTCATATTTTTATGAGGTGCGTCTCACTAAGATGTACACACGCTTCAAATTTCAAGTAATTTGGACTTGTAAAAAATAATGAAAATTGAAACACTACTGGACAACTATGATCGTGCTATGAAGTTTGGATGGTGATGAGGGTAGGCGAAATCATTGTTCATTTTCGCCTATAGGCGTTTTGTACTATCTAACAATTCTAACCAAGATCTACTACTGTTAATTTTAACATGTGTACCTAAACTATTAACCTTAAATAACCGAAATAGAGACCAAATATTAAAATAATTACGAGACATACAGAGTAATATCAATAGTAATCCATGTATTATAAGTAGTTTGATATATTTTTATGCTACACACAACACGTATTATCATAACAACTGTAAACTGTTACAAAGACTTATTACATACTGAAACAAGCTTAAACAAAACTATCAAACTGTTACAAACAATTTTAACAAACTATTACAGACAGAAGCAAACTGAAACAAACTAAACGAACTTGTTACAAACTGAAGCAAACTAAAACAAAGTAACAAACTGTTACAAACTGAAGCAAACTAAAACAAACTAACAAACTGTTACAAACTGAAGCAAACTGAAACAAACTAAACTAACTGTTACAAACTGGAGCAAACTAAATGAAGAGAGAGAGTACTTACAGTACACACAAACAATAACTGTAAAAATCTTTCCACTCTGGTGGATAGTAACTTGGTAATAAAGAGTGATTACAATCACACATAGAGAGAGGATTTTACAAAGAAGAAAAGAGAGGAAGGAAGAAGAAGTTGATCAGGAGATAGGGGAATTGCTCTGAGGAATTACTCTTCGGATTTTTTTCTCCCTGTCTTCGAATGGAGTGGTGCCCTCTATTTATAGAGGAAAGAGGGCCTGGATGGATGCCAAGTGGTCCGGTCGATTATTTGGGAAGGAATCTTTCTTTATTGAGAAAAGACGGCTTGATGGAACGTTGGAGACAGGTGGACTCGACTTTGTTGCTGGCTTTTACAGGTGGCATTTGTCGTTTAGCTTTAGTGGGCACAGGTGGTGGCTGTCGCATCAGATGGTGGCTGTCGTATCAATCATTTTTGCTTTACTTTAGTCTCGTCTGCTTTGCTTTAGTCACTTTTGCCTTGCTTTAGTCACATCTACCTTACTTTAGTCATGTCTGCCTTGCTTTAATCACATCTGTCTTGCTTTCTATCACATCTTCTTTTTGTCACATTTGCTTTTTGTCACATCACATCTGCTTTTTTGAAATACTATTGAAAGGGATGAAGGAGAATCTTTGGTATGTACATCTGGAATTTGGTACATGGTATGTTTTTCGGACATTCCATATCCTGATGGATCTGGTGTGTCAGGTGGCACTTCTATTTCGGGGGTGCTGGGTGTGCCGGATGCATCATAAATTTGGGCAGTTTCTGCCTCTTCTTCAAAAATTTTCATTAATTGTTTTTCTAATTCCTCCTCGGTGGCTCTGGGATTTTTCTTTTTCATTATGGTAATATATTCTGCCAAACTATTTGGGTTGGAGTATGAATGTGAGCCATATGCTAAAGGGATTTGTTTGAGCTGTATATTGTCTGGTTCAATATTATGGTAGACAAAGACGTCCCACCATTTTATGGAAATTTGTTTTCCTAAACATGGCATATATGCAAAATTATTCGTATTATTTGGGGATATCACAAAATTCCATTTGACGATTCATGGTACCTGATACATAGCAATAAAATATAGGTGGTAATCTATATTGGGATCACTCCCATTGAATTCAATAAAAAGGTTTTGAGAGAGTTGTAGAGGTTCAGGTAGTATTTGGGTTAAAGATCTCCATGTTGCAAACCAGTTACGAAACCAGTTTGGAAATGGTGTTTACAGGCATTTTAAAATGTAAGAACCAAGTGTGAGAATTATATGGGTTTTGGAGTGTCAGTATTTATGCCAGGCATCAATGTAATCAACATGTCTGTAATATTTATTTGGGAAATCCGTGAAATATAATCTCTTGGCTTTGTCATTCACATGTCTGGATTCAATGATTGCATCAGCAACAAAGTAGGTTTCAAGATATTGAGATTTGCTTGGTAAAGGTGGTTTCTTTGGTGTAGAGGTCTGAAAAACTGGAGCTGGAGGAGAAGTTGGAGGTTGGCTTGAATAGGCTGGGTAATTGTTATTTGGGAAATAAGAAAAAGTATTATTACTGGGTGATAAAGTAGGTTCCATTCTTATTGGTGATTGGGTAATATTTGCTAGAATGATATCCAGTGAAGTTTCCATAAGGGCTTTTCCCCTTTGTTCAGAAGTAGAAGTATTATTATTCTTATCCATATTTACATAAATCAAAGTTAGTGGAAAAGATAGAGCTGGTGGATAGAAATGATCAGTGTTGCCCCCTGTAAAAATTCACGAGTAAGAAAATCAAGGAGATGGTTAGTAGCACCTTTCAGGTGTTCATTGGAAAAATCAAATGATGATAAGATCGCCTGCCATCGAGCAAAGATTTGCTTAGAGACAAGGTTTTGCACATCCTTAGTGAGAATATCAGTGGCAGCTTTGCAATCTGTTCTAATAAGAAAATGAGTGTTAAGAATATCACTCTGGAATTTAGTAACACAATGAACAATTGAAAGTATTTGTTTGTTCACAGTCGAATAATTTTGTTGAGTTGAGTTCCAAGCTTTCAAAGTATAACGTACTAATTGTTCATTGGAATTAATTCGTTGTTTGAGAATACCTCCTAAGCCTAATTCTGAAGCATCGCATTCTATAATTTTGAAAGCATTAGAATTTGCTAAATTTAAACAAGGTAATTCTTTAGCTTTAATTTTTATTTTCTTTACAGCCTGAGTATGTTCATCCGTCCACTTAGGACGATTCTTTTTGAGTTTTTCATATAAAGGTTTAGCATCTAATGCTAAATTCACATAAAAGTCTACTATGTAATTTAAACATCCTAAAAATCTCTGCAATTCTATTTTGTCTAAAATAATATCAGGAAATTTATCAGCAAATTGAATAGATCTTTCAATTGGTATGATTGTTCCGTAATGAATATGATGTCCTAAAAATCTTACTTTTGTTTGAAAAAGGTTTATCTTTTTAGCATATACTACTAAGCCTGCATTTTTTATTGCATGTACAAATGTTTGAATATGTTTAAAATGTTGATCTATAGTATCAGAAAAGACTAAAACATCATCAATGTAAACTATCATAAATTTATAATATGGATTAAATACTTCATTCATTATTTTTTGAAATTCTGATGGAGCATTTTTTAGTCCAAATGGCATTACGTTCCATTCATATTGCCCAAATGGAACATTGAATGCAGTTTTATATTTATCCTCTTCCTTAATTTGTATTTACCAATAACCAGATTTTAAATCAAATTTAGAAAAAATTATAACAGTAGCAAGTCTATCTAATAAATCTTTTTTGCTAGGTATTGGATATCTAATCCATTGTAAAACTTTATTCAAAGGTTTATAATTTATTACTAACCTTGGTACTCATCTTTCTTTTTCAGCATTTTTATTTACATAAAAAGCAGCACAGCTCCAAGGAGATGCACTTGTTCTAATTAGATTTTTTCTTTGCAATTCATCAATCTCTTTTTTACAAAATTTTAATAAGGTTGTATTCATTTGTACTGGTCTAGCTTTGGTAGGAATTTTAGTTTCATCAAATCCTTTTTCATAGGGTAATCCTACTATATGTTTCTTTCTTTCCCAAAATGCATTGGGAAGATCACTTCAAATTTCGGTTTCTATTTGAGTTCGAAGATTGTTCATTTTTGTTATTATCTCAGGTTTTTCCAAGTCTTCTTCTATTTGTTTATATTTTATTTCTATTTTAAGGGAACATAAAAACTTTTCCTTATTATCTATTTTATCTTTGACTCTATTTATTTCTTTGAGTCTTGGTTTTTCAGAAGAGTTATCATCATATATTTGTATTATATCATATAACTTATTTCTAACGGATTCTTCTAAGACTATCGTATCTATTTTCTTTTTCATTTTGCATTGGCTTTTGTAATGGCCAACTTTTCCACATTTATAGCATATAGGTAATTTCCTTCTACCTTTATGGTATTTGTATTTTGGAAATAATCTTTTTATAAATTTTACTTTTTTATATTTTTTATAAGATTTCTTATCTTTTCTTTCTGACTTATATCTTATCTTTTTATGAAATTTATCTTTAGATTTCTCTATATGATATCCGAATTGTTCACAGAAGTCTCCTAATTCTCTTTTACCAGTCATTTTTTGTTTATCTAATTGTTTCTTTAATTTCATATCTGTGCATAAGGCTAGTCATTCTGCACATATTTCTGCAGATAATTCTCCGAATGTATAAACAGAATATGGTATTATTCCTCCATTCTTATTTTTTAACTTAGTTTTTACTTTTTCTGCAAATAGATATGGTAATCCAGCAACAGGTTTTTCTTTCCAATGATCCTATTGGTTATCTTCTCTACTTAGTAGTCTGAAAAAGAAAACATCTTTATACCATTTATAATGAGATAGGGTTGGACATCTTAAATTAGACAATAAATATTCAATTCTAGCTTCAAGGATGGCTGTATTCCCCACAAAATGAAGTGTGATGGTGTAAATGAGAGTATTGACAGCATCACTTTCGGAATATAGGATATCTTGATTATGTTCATTTTTAACAGTCCATTGACGAGTATTGTTTAGAATCTGTTGTTTGGTATTTTCAGGTAAGTGGAAATCCCACCAACCTCGAAGCCATCCAGTGAAGCCACAGACAATGGCTTTGGCAACTTCTTGATCATCGTTGCCTACCATTTTTCATGCAGAGTCATACATGGTCATATGTTTCATGGTGTCTAATACCTATTGTTCAGACAATCCATCTATATTCCAATTTACTATTGATCTTCCTGAATAAGAAATATTTTGGGCTACTAAATCATCTTCAAATTGTATGTCGACAGGAGTAGGTCGATAATGATAAGGCCTGGCCGTTAATGGTTTCCATGACTTTCCATATATTATTCTTTGAATGTTATTAGTATCTGGATTATGACTATTTTTCGTAAAAGCTTCTTCCATATTTTCTATAGTGTCGGTAATTATAGGTATTTCTTCTTGTAGGGTTAATGTAGATGTTTCAGGGATTTCTGTAGTAATTTTCCCTTTTCCTGTTTCCTGAATTTTTAAAGTTTTTTCTTGAATTTCTAAATTTGGATAATTTTGATATTAACTGATCCATTAGGGTCTTATTATCTTCTCCAAAGTTAAATCTTTCTTGATCTAGTGAAGGAGGTGGTTTACATAAGACATTATTTTGTTTCTTGTATGGGTACAGGTCTTAACATATTTTCAATTCTGGATGCTTGTCTTCCTAAAGATTGCATATATAAATTTGTATAGTTATTTTGTTCTATTACATGTGAGATTAATTCAGCTTTATGAACAATTTCTCCTGTGGTCATTTTATATGGTGAAGCTTTTGTTACTAATTTTAATTCTGGATTTGATCCTTTTATGACAACATTTTTTTCAGGCTGGTGAATACTTGTCATTGTATTTCCATCGGCTGTTTCATATGAAGTATATTGACTTTGAAATTGTATTTACTTCAAAATTAGGAATATGTATTTTCCTTTCTTTACATATTTCTCTTAACCATACAAATGTGGACATAATGTGGTCGTGAACTTACAATATATTCTATATACGATGGCTATATTTTGGGATCCTAGGATCATATCAAAACCTTGGGTTTTTAGGTTTAGGGTTAATACTTTGAGAATATTTAGATCCTTTAGTGATATAGAATAATTAGGGAAGCAGTTAAAATATACTAGACCACTACATAGACTAGATTCTACCATTCCTAATAGGGAATCATTAAACTTATTATGTTTAGTATCTCTTAAACATACTAGTATTGCATTATTAAGTCCTAACCTAGTTAATGGTTTAATGGCTACCTGTATTAAGCCTATATGAAAATAATTATAACTTTTATCATTATGAGTCTGTATTATTTTACTAGTTAATAGCTGAAAGTCTTCTTGGGTACTTGTTACGGACAAAGTTTGTTCTACGGTTTTTATTGCATATCCTACTTTGAAATTGAAAGATCCTTTTTTATATATATCACTTATAGGGACTTTAGGTATATTCCAGTTCTATATTATTTTTTCGATATTATCAATTACTATCTCTTCTTTATTTTTGATCTTTAGAGTATTACTAGTTTGGGGTAATGCTTTATTTGACAGATTCCTAATAAAATTCTCCATTATTAGGTTGCGGATGAGTGCTCTTAGCTATCTCTTACGTCTTCTTGACTTCAGCAGCTCTCCTGGCCTTAACGGTCTCTTGACTAGATGCTTTCTGGCCTCAACTCTCGGACCAACTTTCTCTAATGAAGGAGTTTAATTAGGTTTCTTTCTCCTAAAGTATTACTCCTAATAACAATACTCTTGGGATACTATAAAGACGATAGTAGTGTGGCTCTGATACCAATTCTAACCAAGATCTACTACTGTTAATTTTAACATGTGTACCTAAACTATTAGCCTTAAATAACCGAAATAGAGACTTAATATTAAAACAATTACGAGAGATACAGGTGTAATATCAATAGTAATCCATGTATTATAAGTAGTTTGATATATTTTTATGCTACATACAACACGTATTATCATAACAACTGTAAACTGTTACAAAGACTTATTACATACTGAAACAAGCTTAAACAAAACTATCAAACTGTCACAAACAATTTTAACAAACTATTACAGACTGAAGCAAACTGAAATAACTTGTTGCAAACTGAAACAAACTAAAACAAACTAACAAACTGTTACAAACTAGATCAAACTAAATGAAGAGGGAGAGTACTTACAGTACACACAAACAATAACTGCAGAAATCTTTCCACTCTGGTGGACAGTGACTTGGTAATAAAGAGTGGTTACAATCACATATAAAGAGAGGATTTTACATAGAAGAAAAGAGAGGAAGGAAGAAGAAGTTGATCAGGAGATAGGGGAATTGCTCTAAGGAAATGCTCTTCGAATTTTTTTCTCCTTATCTTCGAATGGAGTGGTGCCCTCAATTTATAGAGGAAAGAGGGCCTGGATGGATGCCAAGTGGTCCGTTCGATTATTTGGGAAGGAATCTTCTTTATTGAGAAAAGACGGCTTGATGGAACGTTGGAGACAGGTGGACTCAACTTTGTCGGTGGCTTTTACAGGTGGCATTTCTCGTTTAGCTTTAGTAGGCACAGGTGGTGGCTGTCGCAGCAATCATTTTTACTTTACTTTAGTCACGTCTGCTTTGCTTTAGTCACTTTTGCCTAGCTTTAGTCACATCTTCCTTACTTTAGTCATGTCTGCCTTGCTTTAGTCATATCTATCTTGCTTTCTGTCACATCTTCTTTTTGTCACATTTGCTTTTTGTCACATCACATCTGCTTTTTTGAAATACTATTGAAAGGGATGAAGGATAATCTTTGGTATGTACATCTGGAATTTGGTAAGTTAATACAGGGTATGTTTTTGGGACATTCCATGTCCTGTTGGGTCTGGTGTGTCAGGTGGCACTTCTATTTCGGGGGTGTTGGGTGTGCCGGATGCATCATGAATTTGGGCTGTTTCTGCCTCTTCTTCAAATATTTTCATTAATAGTTTTTCTAATTCCTCCTTGGTGGCTCTGAGATTTTGCTTTTTCATCATAGTAATATATTCTGCAAAACTATTTGGGTTTGAGTATGAATGTGAGCCATATGCTAAAGGGATTTGTTTGAGCTGTATATTGTCTGGTTCAATATTATGGTAGACAAAGACGTCTCACCATTTTATGGCAATTTGTTTGCCTAAACATGACATATATGCAAAATTATTCGTATTATTTGGGGATATCACAAAATTCCATTTGACGATCCATGGTACCTGATACATAGCAATAAAATATAGGTGGTAATCTATATTGGGATCACTCTCATTGAATTCAATAAAACGGTTTTGAGAGGGTTGCAGAGGTTCAGGTAGTATTTGGGTTAAAGATCCCCATGTTGGAAACCAGTTACGAAACCAGTATGGAAATGGAGAATTTACAGGCATTTTAAAATGTAAGAACCAAGTGTGAGAATTATATGGGTTTTGGAGTGTCAGTATTTTATGGCAGGCATCAATGTAATCAGCATGTCTGTAGTATTTATTTGAGAAATCCAAGGAATATAATCTCTTGGCTTTGGAAGGGTCTGATCCCCAATCTTCAAAGGATAATACCTTTCTTATTTGCAATTTTGAATATGCTATTATTTTCGAATTTTTCTGGTTATAACGTACCAAGGAAATAGATTTTGTTTCTAGAAGAATCATTTCATACCATTCTCTTGTTTTGGTACCAACTGATGGATAGATGTTATTTGCATAAGTAATACGTAGCAACATTATTTGGGTTGTCATTCACATGTCTGGATTCAATGATTGCATCAGCAACAAAGTAGGTTTCAAGATATTAAGATTTGCATGGTAAAGTTAGTTTCTTTAGTGTAGAGGTCTTAAAAACTGGAGCTGGAGGTTGCTTGAATAGGCTAGGTAATTGATATTTGGGGAATAAGAAACATGACTATTACTGGGTGATAAAGCAGGATCCATTCTTATTGGTGATTGGGTAATATTTGCTGGAATGATATACAGTGAAGTTTCCATAGGGGCTTTTCCCCTTTGTTCAGGTGTAGAAGTATTATTATTCTTATTCATATTTGCATAAATCAAAGTTAGTGTAAAAGATAGAGCTGGTGGATAAAAATGATCAGTGTTGCCCCCCTGTAAAAATTCACGAGTAAGAAAATCAAGGAGATGGTTAGTAGCACCTTTCAGGTGTTCATTGGAAAAATCAAAAGATGATAAGATCGCCTGCCATCGAGCAAAGATTTCCTTAGAGTCAAGGTTTTCCACATCCTTAGTGAGAATATCAATGGCAGCTTTACAATCTGTTTTAATAAGAACATGAGTGTTAAGAATATTACTTTGGAATTTAGTAACACAATGAACAATTGAAAGTACTTCTTTTTTCACAGGCGAATAATTTTGTTGAGTTGAGTTCCAAGCTTTCGAAGTATAACATACTAATTTTTCACTGGAATTAATTTGTTGTTTGAGAATACCTCCTAAGCCTAATTCTGAAGCTTCACATTCTATAATTTGAAAGCATTAGGATTTGCTAAATTTAAACAAGGTAATTCTTTAGCTTTAATTTTTATTTTCTTTACAGCCTGAGTATGTTCATCCGTCCACTTGGGAGGATTCTTTTTTAGTGTTTCATATAAAGGTTTAGCATCTATTGTTAAATTCGCATAAAAGTCTTCTTTGTAATTTAAACATTCTAAAAATCTCTGCAATTCTATTTTGTCTAAAATAATATCAGGAAATTGATCAGCAAATTGAATAGATCTTTCAATTGGTATGATTGTTCCGTAATGAATATGATGTCCTAAAAATCTTACTTTTTTTGGAAAAAGGTTCAAATTAGAAACAAAAGCTACACCATATAAAATGACCACAGGAGAAATAGTTTATAAAGCAGAATTAATCGCACATGTAATAGAACAAAATAACTATTCCTAATAAGGAATCATTAAACTTATTATGTCCAGTATCTATTAAACATACTAGTATTGAATTATTAAGTCCCAACCTAGTTAATGGTTTAATGGCTACCTGTATTAAGCCTATATGAAGATAATTATAACTTTTATTATTATGAGACTGTATTATTTTACTAGTTAATAGCTGAAAGTCTTCCTGGGTACTTGTTACGGACAAAGTTTGTTCTACGGTTTTTATAGCATATCCTACTTTTATTGGATGATTTTAGTTCAGAATCATCTTTACTACTTTATCCCCTATTATTGGTAAATTGAATTTCTATTTTTCCATTAAGATTTTCAATAATCCTATTTGGAATAGTATTTACTATTGGGGCTTGATATTGAAGGTTTTCATTATAGATTGACCACGATTCAGGTAGAGTAATTTCTGACCATTCTATGGTTTTTGGTATAATAGTATTGGATTTCTCGATATTGGTTAAGAAGAATATTAATACTCTAAGAGAAAGAAACCTAATTAAATTCCTTCATTAGAGAAAGTTGGTCGGAGAGTTGAGGCCAGAAAGCATCCAGTCAAGAGACCGTTAAGGCTAGGAGAGCCGCTGAGGTCAAGAAGACGTAAGAGATAGCTAAGAGCACTCATTCGCAACCTACTACTGTTAATTTTAACATGTGTACCTAAACTATTAGCCTTAAATAACCGAAATAGAGACCTAATATTAAAATAATTACGAGAGATACAGGAGTAATATCAATAGTGATCCATGTATTACAAGTAGTTTGATATATTTTTACGCTACATACAACACGTATTATCATAACAACTGTAAACTGTTACAAAGACTTATTACATACTGAAACAAGCTTAAACAAAACTATCGAACTGTTACAAACAATTTTAACAAACTGTTACAGACTGAAGCAAACTGAAACAAACTACACTAACTTCTTACAAACTGAAGCAAACTAAAACAAACTAACAAACTGGAGCAAACTAAATGAAGAGAGAGAGTACTTACAGTACACACAAACAATAACTGCAGAAATCTTTCCACTCTAGTGGACAGTGACTTGGTAAAGAGTGGTTACAATCACACATAGAGAGACGATTTTACAAAGAAGAAAAGAGAGGAAGGAAGAAGAAGTTGATCAGGAGATAAGGGAATTGCTTTGAGGAATTGCTCTTCGGATTTTTTCTCCCTATTTTCGAATGGAGTGGTGCCCTCTATTTATAGAGGAAAGAGGGCCTGGATGGATGCCAAGTGGTCCGTTCGATTATTTGGGAAAGAATCTTTCTTTATTGAGAAAAGACGGCTTGATGGAACGTTGGAGACAGGTGGACTCGACTTTGTCGGTGGCTTTTACAGATGGCATTTGTCGTTTAGCTTTTGTGGGCACAGGTGGTGGTTGTCGTATCAATCATTTTTACTTTACTTTAGTCACGACTGCTTTGCTTTAGTCACTTTTGCCTTGCTTTAGTCACATCTACCTTACTTTAGTCATGTCTGCCTTGCTTTAATCACATCTGTCTTGCTTTCTGTCACATCTTCTTTTTGTCACATTTGCTTTTTGTCACATCACATCTGTTTTTTTGAAATACTATTAAAGGGGATGAAGGAGAATCTTTGGTATGTACATCTGGAATTTAGTAAGTTAATACAGGGTATGTTTTTGGGACATTCCATGTCCTGATGGGTCTGGTGTGTCAGGTGGCACTTCTATTTCGGGGGTGCTGCGTGTGCCGGATGCATCATGAACTTGGGCAGTTTCTACCTCTTCATCAAATATTTTGATTAATTGTTTTTCTAATTCCTCCTTGGTGGCTCTGGGATTTTGCTTTTTCATCATGGTAATATATTCTGTCAAACTATTTGGGTTGGAGTATGAATGTGAGCCATATGCTAAAGGGATTTGTTTGAGCTGTATATTGTCTGGTTCAATATTATGGTAGACAAAGACGTCCCACCATTTTATGGCAATTTGTTTGCCTAAACCTGACATATATTCAAAATTATTCGTATTATTTTGGGATATCACAAAATTCCATTTGACGATCCATGGTACCAGATACATAGCAATAAAATATAGGTGGTAATCTATATTGGGATCACTTCTATTTAATTCAATAAAACGGTTTTGAGGGAGTTGCAGAGGTTCAGGTAATATTTGGGTTAAAGATTGCCATGTTGCCAACCAGTTACGAAACCAGTTTGGAAATGGAGTGTTTACAAGCATTTTAAATTGTAAAAACCAAGTGTGAGAATTATATGGGTTTTGGAGAATCAGGCATCAATGTAATCAGCATGTCTGTAATATTTATTTGGGAAATCTGGGGAATATAATCTCTTGGCTTTGGAAGGGTCTGATCCCCAATCTTCAAAGGATAATACATTTCTTATTTGCAATTTTGAATATGCTATTATTTTCAAATTTTTCTGATTATAATGTACCAAGGAAATAGATTTTGTTTCTAGCAGAATCATTTTATATCATTCTCTTGTTTTGGTTCCAACAGATGGACAGAGGTTATTGCATAAGTAATACTTAGCAACATTATTTGGGTTGTCATTCACATGTATGGATTCAATGATTGCATCAGCAACAAAGTAGGTTTCAAGGTATTGAGATTTGCTTGGTAAAGTTGGTTTTTTTTGTGTAGAGGTCTGAAAAACTGAAGCTGGAGGAGAAGCTGGAGGTTGGCTTGAATAGGCTGGGTAATTGATATTTGGGGAATAAGAAACAGGACTATTACTTGGTGATAAAGCAGGTTCCATTCTTATTGGTGATTGGGTAATATTTGCTGGAATGATATCCAGTGAAGTTTCCATAGGGGCTTTTTCCCTTTGTTCAGGAGTAGAAGTATTATTATTCTTATAATATGTTATCAAAAGAGGATACATTAATTTTAGACCTCATAGAGAAAATCAATGATCCAGAAGAAAAATGAGAAATTATTACCCAATTTATCACATTAACAAAAATAAAAAATAAACCAGTTCCTTTACTAAAACCCCCAGAAGATTATAATTTTGCTGAAATACTCAAACGAATTTATAAAAAAGATATACTTCAAAGAAAACCCACAATATCTGAATTAAAAAAGGAAGTAAATGAAATAAAAGCAGAAGTACGACAACTAAACACTATAATCAAAATATTGGAATTACAAAATGAAATATCAGGAACCATAACTGATACAAATGAAATTGAATTTGACCAACTAGCAGATCCTAGTCATATAGAACCATAAACTTCAGGTACAAAAGAAGTTGAAGAAAATATATTTGTAAATTTAGTAAATAAAATCATTTCACAAAAATGGTTTATATTAATAAAAATTGTTATTCAAGAATAATATAATTTCCAAACATTAGTCTTAGTAGATTCAGGTGCAGATTTAAATTATATTAATGAAGGTTTAGTCCCATCTAAATATTTTGATAAAACTACTCAAATACTTAATACTGCTGATGGTAGTAAATTATTTATTAAATATAAATTATCCAATGTTATGGTATGCAATAATGGACTATATATATATATATATATATATATATATTTTGGGAAAAGCTGGGGTTAGCCCACTAGCTCATATGAACATATAAGCCCAACGGCCCATATTGAATCTGGGCCAATCTAACGATCACGGATATCCGGTAGTATTTGAATTTTTTTTTTTTATGGATCTAAACAACTTGAAATTTTAGGCGTGTGATCATAAGTGAATCTTTGAAAAATATCAAAAAACTATTTTACATGAAATAAATTGACCAAACTACCCTTGAAAAGTTTTGGGGGTATTTTGGTCATTTTATTTTACAAATAATTATTTTATATTTTTATTAGGTTCATCTTAATGAGAAGAACATAAATGTAAAATTTCAAGTGATTTGGATTTGTAGAAAAAACAATAAAATTCAAATACTACTAGACATCCTTGATCATCAGATCGGCCCAGATTCAATCTAGGCTGTTGGGCTCATATGTTCATATGAACTAGTGGGCTAACCCCAGATTTTTCCACATCCATATATATATATATATATATATATATATATATATATATATATATATATATATATATATATATATATATATATATATGAACATATGAGCCCAATGGCCCAGATTGAATCTGGGCCGACTTGATGGTCACGACCTCATTTCTTATTTTAATTCTAATTTTTTATACAAATCCAAATAACTTAAAACTTTAGGCGTCCATTCTTCTCATCAAGGTGTACCTAATAAAAATGTTTAAAAAATAATTCGCAATAAACAAATTGATAGAAATACCCCCAAAACATTTCAGGGGTATTTTAGTTAATTTATTTCTTGTAAATTATTTTTTTGATATTTTTATTGGATTATCTTATTTTTTAAGAACACACGCCTAAAATTTCAAGTTATTTGGATTTGTAGAAAAAAAATTCAAATTCAAATATGAAATGAGGTCGTGACCGTCTGATCGGCCCAGATTCAATATGGGTCATTGGGCTTATATCTTTATATGAGATAGTGGGTTAATCTCAGCATTCATATATATATATATATATATATATATATATATACACACACACACACACACACAATGCGACCATTTACCTTAGATACAAGGTGGTCGCAATTACAATGACCATCCCATGTGAAATTTGATAGCTTGGATGTGTAACAAAGTTCGAGAAAATTTTTTTTGAAGTTTGAGCATAATCAGTGGAAAAATTGCAGCCACCCAATTTATATAGGGCAAGCTTTCTATATTTCCCCTACTATAGAAAACTTCTATGCTTCTCCTTATCCAACCGTTCATTCTGAATGGAGGGCTAAGATTGCCCCCAATCACAATGTCACGTCTTTACACTATTTTATTTTTAATTATTTTAATATAAACTATTTTGACATCAAATTTTATATGTCCAATCCTATATTAAACTTGCATGAGAGAAAAATAAAAAATAAAAATATCTCCAATAAAATAAAATGACAAAAAATACCACTAAATGTTTTAAGGGGTATTTTAATCATTATATTTTATCAAAAACTTATTTTTAATATATTTTATAGGTGCACCCCAATGAGAAGATGGCACAATACCAAATTTCATATTCATACAATTTCTATAAAAACAACTAAAAATAAAATACTTTGATACGTCGGATCTAAGATCAAACGGTGAGTGGCTCTCTTGATCAAAATTTGACGGCTGGATGGTAGGGGAAGCATGGATCTTTTATGTTGTAGGGGAAGTATAGAAACATTTTCCATTTATATATATATATATGGGATTGTATACAATGAGACCATTTATCTTTGGTACAAGGTAGTCACAATTACTTACTACTATCTCATGTGAAATTTGATAGCTTGGATGTATCACAAAGTCCAAGAAAATTTATTTTGAAGTTTGAGCTTGATCAATAGAATAATTACAGCCACCCAAATTCAAATCCAATAGTCAAGACTAATGTGACCACCTTATACCAAAAGTATATGGTCTCATTCTATACTTTCCTTATATTGGATGTGAAATTAGGTGGCTGCAATTATTCCACTGAACAAGCTCAAACTTCAAAAGAAATTTTCTGGAACTTTGTGACACATCCAAGCTATCAAATTTCACATGGGATGGTTGTAAGTAATTGTGACCACCTTGTATTAAAAGTAAATGGTCTCATTGTATATAATCCTTTTATATATTGGTGCGGTTTGTATAGAGCTTAGGCTCTAAACAAACAAATTAGAGTCCACCTTGAAATAGTGTCGAGAAATGTGGTTTCAATAATGAAAATCTTTGCTATAGCCTTAAAGTATACTTTCAACTTTATTTATAAAGTTTGAAGTTTCAAAAATATTGTTGAACGACATATCTATGAAAACTTGAAAATTTTGAAAATTGACGATCCAAAAATGCGTTACAAAATACACTATTTCCAAAACTTGAAAGTCATTTTCTTCGCATGTCCATGCATCTTGATGTCGAGATGATTGAGGATATTTGGGCATCAAAACAACCGCTTCTAGTTAAATTTTTGAGGTAGGCTCTAATTTGATTGTTTTGAGCCTCGGCTCTATATAAAATTTTTCCTATATATATATATATATATATATGAGAATGCTAGTATAGATCAGTGGGCCTACAACTACATATGAACCCAACGACCCATATTGAATCTTGTCCCATCCAATGATCACGATTTCATTTCGTATTCGAATTTTATTTTTTTCTATAAATCCAAATCACTTAATATTTTAGAACCAATAAAAATATCAAAAACAATATTTTGTGAGAAATAAATTGATCAAAATACCCCCAAACCTTTTCAGAGATATTTTGGTTAATTTATATCTTGCGAATTATTTTTTTAATATTTTTATTAGGTGCGCCTTGATGAAAAGAATAGACGTATAAAATTTCATTTGATTTTAATTTGTAAAAAAAACATTCAAATTCAAATACGAAATGAGGCTGTGTCCGTCAGATCGGCCCAGATTGAATATGGGCTGCTTGACTCATATGTAGGCCCACTAGCCTACGCTAGCATTTCCCTATATATATATATATATATATATATATGGAAAAACCTGAAAAGCGCCTATAGGCTTTTGCCTCCATCACAAACTTGCATGTCTGTGGCGGTTTGTTGAATGGATCCGCAATAGACGACGCAGTCCATTGCGGTTCCGCGTGAATTTTTGGACCTAGTATATCCGTGATAGTACCCGCCACTTGGCTTTTGAAAAACACGGGCCGTCCGTTTTTTTTCAAACAGCGTGGCCTATGAGTCTTTTTTTTTTTTTTGTGAATACGTTTTTTATATTTTTATTAGGTGCACCTTGATGAGAAGAACACACACCTAACTTTGAAATGATTTTGTTTTGCATAAACAATATTAAAATTCAAATACAAAATAAGGTCGTGATCAGATCGACCCAAATTCAATCTCGGTCGATCTGACGATCACGAATGTCTAGCCGTGTTTGAATTGTAATTTTTTTCTATAAATCCAAATCACTTCAAAAGTTAGAAGTATGTTCATAAAAAATAGTTGAATCTTTGAAAAATATCAAAAAAATATATTACTTGAGATAAAGTGACCAAAATACCCTCAAAATATTTTGGGGATATTTTGGTCATTTGAATTTCACAAATTATTTTTTTATATATTTTTCTTTGGTGTGCCTTGATAAGAAGAACATATGCTGAAATTTTAAGTGATTTGAATTTATAGAAAACAAATGAAAATTAAAAAACGAAATGATGTGGTGACCGTCAGATCAGCCCAGATTCAATCTGGGCCGTTGGGCTCATATCTTCATATTAGCTAGTTGGCTAATCCCAACTTTTTCCTATATATATATATATATATATATATATATATATATATATATATATATATATATATATATATATATATATATATATATATAAGTGAGCTAATCCTAACTTATATAAATATATATAAATGAGTTAATCCTAGCTTATATATATATATATATATATATATATATATATATATATATATATATATATATATATATATGCTAAAGGGCTAAGAATGCCCCAATCACAATGTCACATCTCTACACTATTTTATTTTTCATTTTTTTTCTATCAACTATTTTGGAACCAAATTTTGTATATCCAATCCTCTATTAAGCTTGCACTAGTGAAAAATATAAAACAAATATTTCTAATAAAATAACCAAAAAACCCTTGAAAAATTTAAGGGGTATTTTGGTCATTATATTTTATCAAAAAATTATTTTAAATATTTTTTATAGGTATGCCCCAATGAGAAGATGGCACGTACCAAATTTCATATTCATACATTTTTTAAAAAAAACTAAAAATAAAATACTTTCAGATGTCGGATTTAAGATCAAACGGTGAGTGGCTCTCTTGATCAAAATTGGATGGCTGGATGATAGAGGAAGCATAGATCTTCTATGCTATAGGGAAGTATAGAAACCTTTCCTTTTTTCATATATATATATATATATATATATATAGAAAAAGTTGGGGTTGGCCAACTAGCTCTTATGAACATATGAGCCCAACGGCCCATATTCAATTTGGGCTGATCAGACGATCACAGATGTCAGCTAGTGCTTGAATTTTATTTTATTTTTTACAAATCCAAATTACTTGAAATTTTAGGGTGTGTTCTTCTCATTAAGGCGCACCTAATAAAAATATTAAAAAAAATAACCGCAAAAATCAAATTTACCAAAATACCCCCAAAATTTTTCAAGGGTATTTTGGTTAATTTATTTCATGTAAATTATTATTTTTGATATTTTTTTAAGATTCACCTATTTTTTATGAACACACGCTTAAAATTTCAAATAAGCTAGTAGGCTAATGCCAATATTTTTCCTATATATATAGGAAAAAGCTGGTGTTAGCCCACTAGCTCATATGAACATATGAGCCCAATAACCCATATTGAATCTGGGCCGATCTGACGATCACAGATGTTCATTTGTGTTTGAGTTTTATTTTTTTTTCTACAAATCTAAATCACTTGAAATTTTAGACGTGAGTTCATCAAAAATAGGTGAATCTTTTGAAAAATATAAAAAAAATATTTTACATAAATAAATTGACCAAAATACCCCTGAACAGTTTTTGGGGGGTATTTTGGTCTTTTATTTGAATAATTGTTTTTATATTTTTATTAGGTACGCCTTGATGAGAAAAACACACGGCTAAAATTTTAAGTGATTTGGATTTGTTGAAAAAAAAATTAAAATTCAAATGCAAAATGAGGTTGTGATCGTCAGATCGGCCCAGATTCAATATCGGCCGTTAGGCTCATATGTTCATATGAGCTAGTTGGCTAATCCTAACTTTTTCCATATATATATATATATATATATATATATATATATATATATATATATATATATATATATAGGGATCAAAGCCCCATTCAATTACATAAAACAAAGACGAACAAAGAAAGCAGAATAAAAGAAATTATACTATCTTATATCATGATTATAATCATTCAGCAGGACGCAAATAAAACTTAGAGCTTAAAATAAATTAACTTATATTTCACATATACAGAAGCTTATAAATATTATTAACTACTCAGGGATATACTCTTGCACTTCCTTCCAAAAGGAGTCACACATATGCTTATATACAGACTTTCCCAATTTTTACATCCTCAAAGCAGGGAATGAACTAAAAAGGGAACAAAGAATACACTTGGACCCCGAAACACTCAGACTCTCTAACCCTTCTAACTCTGATGCCCTCGAATGAGGCTTCTTCCTCCCTTTTATAAGAGAAGGTCGGACTTCAAATTTTATTTTGGAATCCGAAAAGATGATAGTGATGTGATACAACATCTCCAGTTGGCCAAAAGTAACAAGAATCCTTGAATTATTGTGCCAACACTACAGTGACCTGTCCTCGCTGCTACAATACTTCTACAGTAGCCTAAATTATTGTGCTGACACTATAGTGATATGTCATTGCTGCTACAGTACTGCTACAATAGCCTCTGTCAGTGGAGAGTGTCGTTATGTCTTATGTTATTTTCTTTGGGCCTTCGTGTCCTGGATTACTTTGGAGTCGGGCCGGCCCCATGCATTTATTTATTGTCTGATAGGTGTAAGGACTCCATAGGAGTCATCTCCATTATCTTCTGCATGGTCTTCCTCCTTGTCTTTTGAGGAGGTTAAGGAAATATCATCTGGCTCTTCTTCATTTAGAGCTAATAATAATTTCTTTTAATTTCTTTATTTGACAAACTTGGATTATGCTCTTTTAAGAGCTTAAAATACTCATCAATCCTATTAGGATGTAGGGTTTCAAAATTAGCTTGCATAAGCTTTTCAAGTTTTATATTATGTGTGTAAAGATAAGGATCATCGAATGAATCCCTCCATTTTATCATCCCACCCTTCTTTCTAAATAAGGGAGAAAATCTCATTCATTATTATTAAAAGTTACTACATATTCCTATCTCAGAATCCAAGGGATTTCATATAATGTTGTAAAATGCATACATATATCTAATCGATTTATTAATCTATGAGAGGCCTGAAAGAGCTCATATGATTCTTTTGGGCTTTCTGGATAAATGTCTGGAGTAGGTCCCCAATACAACATCCATCTTTTAAACCATTGCGAAAATGCACTTATTTTATTGTTTAGTCGGAATTATGAAAACCAACTATGGTTCCTTTGAGGACTTTGAAATAGTAAGACTACATCCCAAGCTTTAATGTAGTCATAATAATTATAAGCCCTGACCTTTATGGTTCTTGAAAGATATTTATGTTTCAGGGGATCAAAGCCCTATTCTTCATAAGTAATGTTTCAGGGGGATCAAAGCCCCATTCTTCATATTTATGTTTCAGAGGATCAAAGCCCCATTCTTCATAAGTAATGTTTCAGGGGATCAAAGCCCCATTCTTCATATTTATGTTTCAAGGGATCACAGCCTCATTCTGCTATTCAAAATTTCAGATCTTAAAGATCTTAAAGTTTGATCTCAACTAAATTAAGCCAGTCATTAAAGTCGTAAAAGACAGTACGCCTAATCCTGTAGAACCATAAGTCGTGGTTGAGCACGTACGCGCATAAGATAAGTTGCCTGTGCATTTATCCCATTGACTGTGAAACAGGAAGTAGGTAACTGCATTATTGACTCAATGGCCAGTTTATTTAGAAGCAGATATCAAACTTTAAGCTTTGTTATTTCGAATATAGAAAAGAGTATACAAAATTAGAATATTCTCAAGGCCCCAATTTGTGAAATATATATAAAATGATATTTTTAGTTTAAAAGTGATTATGCTATAAAAACAGTTAAAAAAATAGTTTCCATCCTTGAATCACAAGATACATTTTCTCTTCTATCTAAAGACAGATTAGAGGATCATAAAAATAAAGGGTACAATTATTTGCATATAGGATTAGTCTAAATTGTTGTTAAACCCTTAACTCGCACTGGTCTAAGAAATTATATCATCTGTTTAAGAGATATTAGACATAAAAACTTTTCTGATTCTTTATTAGGAATTGTTGAATCTAGCCTTTGTGAATGCTCAATTTACTTCAATTGCTATCCCAATTTCTCAGTTTCTTTAACTGATCCCAACCTTTTAAAGGTTTTAACCTTAAACCTTATAACTCAAGGGTACATTAAAACTCAAGGGTTTGATATGGAATTTGGCTCACAAAACATTGCTATAATTTATTGTATATATTATAAGGTTATGAATACAATTTGCCCTGATGTCAAGAAAATGGATAAGAGGGGCCAAACGATATATTTTCAAACTAATGTTGAAAAATCAAATTTAATGGTTCCTAAGACGATAACCTGAAACCAAGTGAATCTACCAGCACAATGAAATTTACAAAACGAAACTCCTTTGAGACCTATTCAAAATTCTAATGTCAACTTTATAGTTGAATTCCCCAATGGGAAAGTTCAAATTCCATTTAACCCTCAAAGAAGTGCTAAAATTTATATAGTTTCACAGGGCTCTAGAATTCCTGCTAGAAGTTATACTTCCTCTATTTCAAATAGGGAATATGAGCATCAACATATCAATGCTACATGAGTTAAGAAGAGTTAGTGAAATACAACAACCCATTTATAACGTTGAAACTCTAAAGACAGATAATTCTAGACCCACTTCACCTGGAACAACTCTTTCTGATGTGGAATATGATCCTCAAATTAATGTTATAGAAATTGACACATTTCAAATTAATCATAAAAAAATTGAAGCTAATTTTAATTCTAACCATAATAAAGATATCAGAGAATGGTTTCTTAATAAAGGAACTGATAGATCTCGTCAATATATTAAAGAAAAATATATTGAAGCCATGTATAAGGCTAGAGGAAACATGTTCTTTTTTAGATGGTTTGAGGAAGTCTCTGTTAAACAACATAAACTAACATTTTCATTCGAATATAAAGGAAAGAGATATGTTAGAAAATCTCCTGATATTAATATAATAAATTCCCAATACAATGTTTACAAAACTACTAAAGGAGAAATAAAATCTAGGCATCCTCCAGAAGATATTATATTAGATGTTAAGGGAACCATTGCTGACTCAAATGAAAAAACTTCTGATAATCCTAATATGGAAGGATTTAAAACAATTATAGAAAAAAATAATTATACTAATCTCTATCTTAAATCTATAGGAGAGTAAGCCAACATAATAGAATATTTAATATCTAAAAAAGATACGTTTGAAGATAAACGTTCATCTTCAAAAGAAATACCATCTTCTATATAAACTACTGTGCCCCTAGTTTTTAAACCCTCACTTGAATTACCTAAAAACAGGTTTAGATTACAGCCTGTAAGGTTAGAATTTCTTGATAAAGTTATATCTAGATTAGAAAATCTGAAAATATATGAAAAAAGTAAATCCCTTGATAAAATTTCAGAGACCTCCAATAACATGATTGAAGACATTATTGATGACTGTTCTGAACAAGATATAGACAGTCTGAAGCAAATATTTAAACAATCGATCAACACTGAGCCTGCTGAAATCAATAAAGTAGGATATGGGATTAAAATCAGACCAATAGCTCCAACAAAAATGTATTATCCGAGACCTTCTCTTGTTGATATCCAACATGAAGAAGACATCCTAATGGGATCTGCCATGTATGATGACAAAGCAGTTATAGAATGGAACTTAGATACTCTTAGTGAATATCAAACTCTTACCTTGCTTAGACACATGATGATGTATACCACAGCTAGCATCAATAATGGAAATCAGGACCCAGATGTGGCCAAAGTAATTATAGTAGGGTTTACGGGACAACTTAGAGGTTGGTGGGAAAATTAACTTACCAAGACAGAAAAAAGTTATATTCTGACTGTTAAAAAGCAGTATACAAGAACTAGAGCGATACGACCTAACCAAATACAGACAGCACAGGTTACTGAAGATGAGTGTGTGAACACTCTAATTATAATATTGCCTTGCATTTTATAGGGAATACAAGTATACTGACTCAAAGACAGTCACATCTCTTGCAAAACCTTAGATGTTCTACCCTTTATAAAAATCTGGCGGCTAATTGCAAGTCCCTTTTTCAAAGACTTCGAAACAATCCGCCATATTGGGGGGAGCAGCATACTCGCGCAATAAAAAAACATTAAGGCAAAAGCTAAACAACTACCTTGTCTAGTTATTTTTCATACAAAAGCTTTCAAAATTATTGAAACATATACTTCTGAACTCGATTATAGTGGAATCCTAAAACAAAGATTTCAACCCACTAAAAAGGAAAAATTGGTAAGATATACCTCTGGAATTTGGAACCTAGCACAACAAAATTACTCAACCATTAAAAAAGAAATTCTTTCAATTGTCAAATATTTTACAAAATTCGAAAGTGATATTTTAAACCAAGAATTTTTATAAGAGTCGACTGCAAAGCTGCCAAAGATATTTTAGAAAAAGATGTTAAAAATATGGTATCCAAACAGATTTTTGCTCCATTCTTTCTTCATTTGATTTTACTATAGAATATGTAAAGGGAGAATCTAATTCACTACCTGACTTCTTAACCTATGAGTTCTTACAGGGATACTTGAGGGAAAATAGAAGCTAATACATCCAGCAGCAACAATCAAAATAGGTCTTCTCCTTATAATAAGGAAGTAAATGAAAAGGCTAAAAGCCCTAATACAAAGCCTAGAACACCTCCTATTAAAAAGGCATTAATACCTATAATGGTTATTGAAAATAAACATGCTCGAAAAGAGCCTAATCAAGTAGCTGATCTTAATGATTGTATAGAGCCTAGGCTCTAAATAATCAAATTAGACCCTACCTTCAAATAATGTCAAGGAATGTGGTTTCAATACTGGAACTCTTTGTGATAGCATTAAAATATATTTTCATCTTTATTTATAAATTTTAAAGCTTCTAAAATAGTGTAGTTCAACTGATCTATGAAAACTTGAAAATCTTGAAAATAGACGATACTCCAAAAAGGCGTTATCAAATACACTATTTTCAAAACTTGAAGTCCATTTCTTTCTCATGTCCATGCATCTTGATGTCCAGATGATCAATTCGAGGATATTTGGGAATCAAAATAATATCTTCTATGAAATTTTTGAGGTAGGCTCTAATTTGATTGTTTAGCCTCTCGGCTCTATATAAACTTTTCCCATATATATATATATATATATATATATGGAAAAAGCTGGGATTAGACTACTAGACATCCGTGATCGTCAAATTGACTCAGATTCAATATGGGCCGTTGGGCTCATAATATATATATATATATATATATATATATATATATATATATATGTGGAAAAAGCTGGGATTAGACTACCGGACATCTGTGATCCTAGTTGGCTAATCCCAGCTTTTTTCATATGTGGAAAAAGCTGGTATTAGCCCACTAGCTCATATGAATATATGAGTCCAACGGCCCAGATTCAATTTGGGCTGATCTAACGATCACGACCTCATTTCATGTTTGAATTTTATTTTATATTTCTACAAATCCAAATCACTTGAAATTTTAGGCATGTGTTCATAAAAAATAGATGAATCTTCAAAAAATATCAAAAAAATATTCTATATGAAATAAATTAACCAAAATACCCCTAAAAATTTCGGGAGGTATTTTGGTTATTTGTTTTCATGAATAACTTTTTTTTATATTTTTATTAGGTGCTCCTTGATGAGAAGAACACACGCCTAAAATTTCAAGTGATTTGGATCTTTAGAAAAAAATTTAAATTCAAGCACTACCGGACATTTGTGATCATCAGATCGGCCAAGATTCAATCTGGATTGTTGGGATCATATGTTCATATGAGCTAATGGGCTAATCCCATCTTTTCCCTATATATAAAAGAAAAATGGGGTACACAATTACGCGTTCCTTGAGCGCAACCTTGTGCATGTGAATCAATATGCTCAAGAGGAGGGCGTCACGATGGCACGTATTTTGTTAGAGAGAGGACGCCTTTTAAGTATTTCTCTCATCACCCCCTAAAGAGAAAAGTTTATGTAAGATCGCAACCTTAAAATGTAGAACTATAAATGCACCTTAAAAAACCATCGAAAAAGGTTGTTTTAATATTGAAAAACCTTCTAGTCGATTTTCTCGACATTGAGATGTATGATTATGAAAAGAAAAAGATTTTGAGATGTATGATTATGAAAAAGAAAAAGATTTTGAGATAATCTTAAAAATATTTTACATCAAAATTATATATTACAATAAAATATGGAGGTGCACCTTAAATGGATTGTTTAAGGTTGCAACCTTATGGAAACCACACCCCCCTAAAAACCCTCCACTTTTTTCTCGCACGCTTGCCATGCTGCTTTTAGCATATTCAATTCTAATCGAAATGGAAAGAAACGAGAGAGAGTGTTGCTATGGGTTTCCATTCATTCCTGATCTTTTGTGTTTCCATTCATTCTTGATCTTCTTGTGTGTTTCCATTCATTCCTGCTCTTCTTTGTAGTGTGTACCATATATGGACCTGTTTGTAGTGTGTACCATATATGGATCTGTAGCTCGAGCCTTATATGGCTGGATTTTTACTGGTTTAGTGTATAATGCTTCAACATAACTTTGGGTCACTGATCTGAGCCTTCCAATTTGTTTTCTTAAGGCTCTAATCGCGTTTGCTCTTTGCAAATGCTTGATCATGTTGGGTTTATGTGGTCTTTAAATGCCTTATGAGTGTGTATTAAAAAATATTTATCATAGTGGAACATAAACTCAGTGGGAGTGTGGTCCCTCGAGGACTATACTAAGCAAATGATGTTTGATGATACCAGACTGTGCTTGACGATTTAGGCAAGACGGCGGGAAAACCCAAGGTACCTGGGCATAAAGAATAAACCGAGAAGGGTATTGGGTTAGCCCTTGATGAGGTCGGAGCTTATGCTTGGATGAGTGAGCCGATAGACTATGTGACCCTTGTGTGTAATGGTAGGCCTACAGAGATAGGGGCCAAAACCTCATCCATGTTCCATAACACAGGATGCATATCGATGGATTATTCGGAAAAGCCAGTTATCCACCTTTGGATGAAGCGTATGCATGTACGAGAAATACCCATATGCGTCATAAATCTGTGGTCACATCAAGTCGTGGTGACCTTGACTCGTCTCTAGGGGAGGACCTATAATCCACAGACTGGGATTGCGACTCCTTGGCTCATCGATCAGACTTTGGTGACCCGCTAATGAGCCCCTGCTTGGACTATGGGTCATGAGAAATACTGAGTCGGTTTGATAAAGCAAGTGTGATCTGTAGTCCACAGTTGAAGGTGGAGTACCTTGTGATCATTGATAGAATTCCTAGATCGCATTGATCCATTTCTCATCATATTAATTTAATTGATTCATTTTATTATAAAAATTATTTTAGATTTATTATTTGAATTTTTATAAGTCATTTGATATTTTATTTATGATTTTTGGAATTATAAGAATGAAGTTATTGATTTTATAAATTATATAAAATTTGAATAATATTTGAAGACTATTTTAAAATATTTATAAAATTTTTATAGGGCCCATAGTACACATGGGCCCACCATGTGGCAAATAGGTGGGGCCCCACATATGCCACATATGGGTGGCACGCCCCACCCATTTCTTCCTTTCTTATTACTTTGATATCAAGTTTTGTAATTTTTGGAAAGTCTATCTTATAAATGGTAAAATATTATTTGGGAAAAATTGGCCATATCTTATCTTGATTATTGAAGGTTCATATAAATGTGATAATATTTGATATATTCTTGTGGAATATATGAAATGGATTATGCAATTTTATAGAATGCATCATATTTTAATAGATTTACTTATTTAAATGTATTGATGGGAAAATTGGTTTAAGGAAAGAGGGATAATGGTTCATGCACCTTCCATAATGTTGATGGCCCATCTATGGAATGGATGGCTCAAATCTCTCACCGCACAAGTCACCTTGATCAACGGTCCATATTCAATTTCAAGAAAGAGGTAAACTATAGAAAAACCTTAAAGAAACCCTAGACCTAAATTTTACTATAAATAGGGGTGCTCTTCTCCCCATCTAAACACAACTCTCTCTCTCTCCCATAAACTCTCTATATCTCCTCCCTAGGGGCCACACCCCTCTCTCTCCTCTCTAATTTTCACTCTCTAACTATTTCTCCTAGAAACCTTAGGAGGCCACACCCCAACCCTAGAGACTCTCCCTCTCTCTCATGGCCTAACCTAAGGGTTGGGAAAATTAGGGTTTGAGCCAAATTATTTTGGAGTTAGGGTTTGTAGAGATTTACTAGTGGCTATCTAGTTTGGCCGAAATTAGCTTTCCTGGTTCGAGATTGAAGCTAGACGGCTGATCGCGCGTCATTGGATGTGATGACTCGATGTGTGGTATAATAAGCCGGTTGAGATAATCTCCGGCATCATCTCTTTTACTTACTTACACATAGTATTTGGTTGTATAAATGGCATCAAGTAGTTGGGTTTTATTTTATTGTTATGTTGTTTTATTTTGAAATATTTATTGATTGTAATAAGACCATCTGTAAGTGATCTTTTTGCCAAAATAAAAAGGGGTGATTACTATCATTAAAAAAAAAAAGTGTATTCCCTAGCAAAATATCTCATAGGTCTTTCTTTCAGATCAGCTCATGGTCAAATGCAATGGCTTGAACTAAAGCTTGGATCTCTAAAACCTAAGTAGAAATGGACACCAAGAACTCAGGGATACTGATTGCATTAAGATTGAACATCTAACTACTCTAGTGTTTCGAATCTTTGACTTGAATTGGATTTAGATTGTCGTGTGTTTGAAAGAAGATCCTTTGAATGTTTCTGTTTATTGTACCAGATCATAGGATCCTTTTATGGTCATTTTGTTGAATTGCATATGGTCATTATTAAACCATAGTTAAGGGATTGTACCCAATCATAGGATTCTTTTATGGCCATTTCTGTTGAATTGCATATGGTCATTATTAAACCATAGTACACATGTCGTAAAAATAAAAAGCACCTCCAATTTTATAGAGTTTATAGGACACACTTCCATCTTTAGGGGCAGAGAGAGAAAGAGAGGGAAAATAATCACTTTCAATATCCTAATTATGTTAGTGAAAATTGATGGAGCATGGATGAGAACAAACCCGAGATCAAAGAAGAGTGTCGTGAGGCTAGTGATCGTAGAACCCGGATTTTATATCTTTTTACTGGACAATCCTTCCTAGAATACTTTACTCCCTTTTCAACAGGAGTAGACAATGATTTATAATTTTCCATTTGAAATCTTTTGAGGACAGAGTCAAGATATATCTCTTAACTCAGGCATAACATTTTTTATTTTCTGTCTCTAGTTATTTTTATGCCTAGAACATAAGATGTTTCTCCCATATCTTTCATCTCAAACCGAGAATAAGGTCATGACTTAGTCTTATTAACTATTTCTAAGTCATTTTTAACTATTAGAATATCATCTATATATAATGATAGTATTGTAAATTTAATATAATGATAGTATTGTAAATTTATTCCTACTCTTCAAGACATACACATAATGGTCCAATCTATTTACTTTATACCCCATCTGTAGGATGGCATCATGAAATGTTAAGTACCATTGTCTTGAAGATTGTTTTAAACCATATAACGACTTATTGAATTTGTATACTTTATTTTCTTGACATTTAATTATGAAGCCCTCAGGTTGTTTCATATAGATGGTTATTTTTAGTTCACCATTCAATAATACAGTTTTTACATCCATTTGGTAAAGTTCTAGGTCATAATATGCAACGATTGCCAAAATTATTTTAATGAAAATAAACGTTGCGACTGAAGAATAAGTGTCGACATAGTGAACTCCCTTTCTTTGGGTAAAGCCATTTGCTACTAACCTAGCTTTAAATTTATCAATTGATCCATCAGATTTTAACTTCTTTTTAAGTACCCATTTAAAACCTATAGGTTTCCTATCTGATGGCAAATCACATAGATCCCAAACTTTATTTTTCTCTATAGAATCTAATTCTTCTCTCATGGTATTAAGCCATTGTTGATTTTCTTGTGACTTCATAGCATCATTGAAGTCAAAAGGTCATGGATTTCCTATAGGTCAATAAGGTTGTCAGTCTCCTCACTCATATAGACATAGAAATCATCAAGGTATGAGGGAAGAGCTTTAGACCCCTTTCGACCACTTAACATTGGATGTTTGGGTACTTTAACATCATCATGTTGATCAAGGCTATCTATACCCACTGTAGGTAGTGGTTTTAAGTCATTTATGATATTAAGTGGATTATCATTATCCACTACATATAGGTTTTTTTCAATAAAATCTTCTCGGAACTCAGCATCTCTGCCTTCAATGAATCTCTTATATTTATGATAAAACTGATATCCCTTTGATCCTTCGGGGTATCCTATAAAACTACAAATTAGAGTTTTGTTTTCTAACTTATTTCTATACCGATACGGAATTAGGACCCCCCACTTCTTTAAATTGGATAGATCAGGTTTTCTACCTGTCCACAGTTCATAAGGGGTAGAATCTATTGCCTTAGTTGGAACCCTATTAAGAATATACATGGATGCGCTTATTGCTGCTCCCCAAAGGTCTTGGGTAGATTATCATGAGTCATCATGAATCTAGTCATTTATAAGAGGGTTCTATTATGCCTTTCAGCTATTCCATTTTGTTGTGGCGTATAAGGCATAGTGCTATGTCTTTTAATACCATATTCTTGGCAATAAGTATTAAAAGCTTTGGATGTGTATTCACCCCCCCCCCCCCCCGCCCCCCCATCAGTTCTAAGAACTTTGATGTTCCTACCCAATTAGTTTTTTATGTCCTTTTTATATATATTAAATTTTTCTAAAGCTTCTGACTTCTAATGGATTAAATAAATATATCCCAATCTAGAAAAAGCATCAATAAATGTGATGAAGTATAATATCCCTCTATGAGTTTTAACATTGAAGGGCCACAAATGTCAGAGTGGATCACGTTCAATAGCTCATTAGTTCTCTCCCTTTTATTGAATGATTTCCTAGTCATTTTTTCTGACAAGCAATGCCTACTGTTTGGAAATTTCCCATTATTTAGATTTGGAATAAGGTATTTCTTTATTAACCTATTTTTTTTGTCTTTTCCTATGTAGCCAAGCCTAAGATGCCAAGTATATGCATCAACAACCATTACACAATCAATATAACCAGAATAAGATGAAATTTAATTATCAGCTTGCTCATTTACATGAAGAAGGAACAAGTTGTAGGTATCAACTAAGTGTCCCCAAGCATAAATTTGTCCATGCTTTCCGATTGGTACTTTCAATAATCGAAAGCGGACTTCAAAACCTTTCTGATGAATAAGGGGATAGATACAATATTTCGTCTTATACAAGGGACAAAATATACATTAGTTAATACAAAGTCGATTGTCCCTCCATACAATCTACAAATTCCTACACTTAATACATCAAAATAAGTGTTGTTTATCATGTAGATGTGTTTCACCCCAGCTTTTATTTCTTTGAAGTCCTCGAAGAGGCATTTTGAGACTTGAGTCTACCCACCATCCTTTAATGTCTTGGTCTGCCAACAGACACTCAGAAACCACACAAACAACTTCACGCCTCTTGCTTCCATTCCTGCTATTCTTTGGATTTTGCAGGTTTCTATTACGTAGACAACGGTTCTTGAAGTGACCTCGTTGACCACATAAGAAGCATTTTGGTGGTCCTTGTTTAATTTCTTAGTTGCAGGGTTTAGTTCCTCTGCTTTTGAACATATTGTTCCTTTTATTAAACTTCTCTTGAAATTTCTGGTTGTTAGGCTTGGGTTGACTAGATTTGGGAGGTCATTGAGCAAACATGAGCTCACTCCTTTTATCTTTGTTCATGTGTTCTTGCTCTAATGTTAGTTGCATAGGTAGGTCTCTTAATATTAGAGATTTTACATTCAACCTAATTGCAATTGTTACCATTCTCCATGAAGGTGAAAGACTATTTAAGATTGTGGAAATTTGCATGCGCTCAAAAACTTCATTCCCAACAATGGCTAAATGCTTAGACATAAGAAACACTTTGTGTACGTGTTCCACAACATTATTACCCTTATTCATTTTAAATGAGTTATATTGCTTTAATAGCAATTAGAGATGTGTTTCAGAGGTTAAGTCATATTTAGTTTCTATTCCCTTCAGCATTTTTAGATGTTTCATAATGTTCGAAAACCTTAATAAGGTCACCTTGCATAAAGGTTAACATAGATGTTTTTGCTATGAGATCATCTTCTAAAAATTTTCTAACTTTTTTCTTTCTTCTTCAGTTGGTTTGTCACCAACTATTGGTGGATCTTCTCTTAGTACATATATTATTCTATCTTGGATGGGGAGGTATTCCATCTTCCTCTTCCAAATGCTAAAATAGCTTCCATTCAATTTTTCAATTCTAGAAAGTTTAGCCATTACATTTCTACTAGCCATTTGCTAAGTTATGTGTGAGCAACCTAGTACTTTCAAAGTTCTAAAGAAGCTAAATAAGCCACCAAAATGTTTACTATGTGGTCAATGCATGTACAGAGAGAGCTGCAATTATTTCATTTCAAAAGTAATATCAGTTGTAAAAATTATGAAATAAGCAATCTCCCAATCTATAAGTAAGTACTATAATTATCAAAGATAATATAAAATTTCTCCTTTATATTATTTATTTATTTATTTGGGGTGCATGAGCAATATCAAGTATGTGTGACCAAAATCAGTAGCATTGCCAAATAAATGTATTCCTATGGCAAAAGGAGTGTGATGAGCCTTAATATTTAGAAAGGAAGAGTAATCCAACTGAAATTGGGCTTCCAAGTAAATTTAACAAAGTAATAGCAAGTTAAAGTGACTACTCTCAAAATTTTCGTAGTAAAAAAAATAATAGTAGGTTAAATAATAAACCAGTATAACATCGCTAAAGACGCTGAACATAGGAAAAATAAAAAAATTTACCCCAAAACAAAAAATTTTTGGTAACTTCCTGTTTGTGGGTTCCAGTGAAAAAGACTAGTGAGAGAGAGAGAGAGAACGACTTTGATCACCCTTTTCTCTTATTCGTAATCAGCAAACTTGTTAGATTTCTTCTGAAGTCAAGAATATATATATATATATATATATATATATATATATATATATATATATATATATATATATATTAGTTTAGAGAGAGAAAAGATCTAAAAAAAACCCTCAATAAAAGTGCCAATTAAACTGAGAGAGACAAAAGCTTTGACGTATCTGTAATGTGATAAACCTTACGGACAGGATTATACCTATTATTTGGCCTAATCTTTTGGTGCTCACGTGAAAACAGGATGAAGGATCAATATCACTTGTGATATGTACTACTTTTAAGGATATAGATAAAAGTGAGGGAATTAAAGAGACTTGCTTTGTGGCTTTAATAAGATAAACATTAACTTTAAATAGAGTGAATAATACGGTGGCTGTTGACTTCGTTGGGGAGGCCGACAGCAACGACTGTTGAGGTATGCAGAGGCGGGAGTCCTCACAGGGAAGGGTTACCTGTGTAGAGGGAGAAGGTATATGTTGTCACAGGGAGGGCGAGACGTGTGTACAGGAAGAGGGTAAAAAGCCAATGGAAATCAAAAGTTAAGAAAAGTAGTGGTCCTCTGTGATCCTTCCCAGCCAAGAAGAATGGCGAACAGGTACGGCCAATTGCATGTCGAACGCAAAAAGGGCAAAAAATAAAATAACCCCTTACTTGCTAAAAAGAAAATCTTATTTTCTTTAAATGGCCTTTGACCTATATTAGGGCTTCAAAAGATTTTTATAGGAGAGTGTAGACCACGTATACACAAAAAAAATGAAAAATAATCACTATAATGGATGGTAGCCAACAATATATGTATATTGGAGAAGAAAGTATCATGCATAGATCATGACAAACTCCATAGAGAGATGAAAAAAAAAATTTCTTAGAAGCTCCACTATTAAAAGAAAATAATTTAAAACAAAAGGAAAGATGGAACCTGGATCGCTCTGATATCAGTGATAGTGAAAATTAATGGAGCGTGGATGAGAACAAACCCGAGATCAGATCGCTGAAAATTAATGGAGCGTGGATGAGAATAAACCCGAGATCAGATAAGAGTGTCGTGAAAATTAATGGAGCGTGGATGAGAACAAACCCGAGATCAAATAAGAGTGTCGTGAGGCTGGTGATCATAGAACCGGGATTTTAGATCTCTTTACTTTTTAAGATAAAGAAGAATTCTACACATTTTTCTTGTTGTGTCTTCATCTCTCTGGCTTCCGGAGAAGAAGGGCTAACGTTATTGCTCTCTGAAAAAAAAAGTCATTCCCTGATATTAGGGATATTCATCAAAGGTTCATATGAACGTTGGACCAAATGAACGTTTGATATAATTTTTTTGGATAATTATAATAAACATTGGATTCCCACAATTGTAGGCTAAGATACGTAACTCCTCATAGCCATACATTATAGAGAGTCATAACCATACATTATAGAGAGGGAGAAAGAGAGAATCAGTCTTCATCGTTTGTAGTATAATTAGTACATGTATTTTTTTATTACTTCTACCTTGTAATAAGAAAGTATGTAAGGAAATTGGGAATCAATATCATACGCATTTCCAATAGGGTCTTTAAACCAAACCAATATAAACATAATTGTTAAATGGTGATAAAAAATCATTTAACATGTATTTTTTTTTTACTATTTGTTTGGGGGCTTTTTTGTCACTAAATTAAATGATATAAAAAATTTAAGAAGGAAATATGAGACATATTATTCACTCTTTTTTGTTTAACTCTTCTCTTTTTAGAAAAAGGGGTTAAAGCTTCTTTTGAATATGTGCGACATGGAAAGAGGTGAAGAAGAATTTATTGTTCATTTTTAGAGGAGAAATTGTATGAGCTCGTATTGCTCATGTCCTTGGATCATCTGAAGTGAAACATGGGATAAATCGTGGCTTTTAGGTGATTTCAAGAATGTATTATGATGATGGATTTCACTGTTTTTTTTCATTAAAGTAACATTGTATCCCGTTGTAAATTTTTGGGTGATTTCAAGAATGTATTATGATGATGGATTTCACTGTTTTTTTCCATTGAAGTAACATTGTATCCCATTGTAATTTTTTTTTTTTACAGTAGAATTACATGCCGCCATGGACGTAGCCCTACCGGGTGAACAATGTTAAATTCATGATGTCCATTTTATTTCCTCTTATGATGTCCATTTTATTTCCTCTTATGATATGTTTCCATCTCTAATTTATTTTTTCTAAATTATTACACAGATTCCATTGAGTTTATTATTGTATTTTTACCTATTCGGTTTTGAGTGTGATATTCCATGATCGGATAAGTTGGGGTTTCTGGTATTCAAACTTCTATAGGAACCGAATTTCAGAGAAATGTCTAAACCGATATAAAATTTCAGAGAGATCTCTAAACCGATATATGGGGGAACCAAATTTGAGAGAGAGGAACCAAATTTAAGAGAGTGATCTCTAAACCGATATAAGGGGAACCAAACCGATATAAAGGGGAACCAAATTTGAGAGAGAGAGAACGCACTTCCATATCCAATCACATAATTTTAGAAATATCTTTCTCAAATTTGAATTTAGATGAAGATATTGTAGAAAGCAGCTAATGAGACTAGATAGATTGAGAAACTTTTAAGAAGAGGATCTAGATGGGTGATATGTACATCTTTTTTTTTACAGAATATCTTATCAAGAAAATAAATCTACAACTTTAATTGCTTAATAACTATCTCTTCATTTTTCCTCAGTAACGTTGAAAAACTTGAGGGAAGAGATGGATCCACTCCTAAGATTAGGGGCAGTGTCTTGAGACTATCGATCACAAAAATCAGGCTTTTACCAGATCTATGAGAACTTTAAATTTCTGTGTACCTCTCCATGTCCATGAAACCCCCTTGTTAAAGAGGGATGGAGGAGGCTGTTCTCCGGCTCCTCCTGAAATGTCTGAGAAAACGTGGCTCTGTAATCCTAAGAAGTTGGTGGTTACTTTCTAGCCGTTAGATGACGACACTTTCTCTAAGAAGCCTCCATTTTTTAGTGATAAGCATTAAATTATAAGAGAGATAAATATTATATGTTTAAGGGCCCCATGGCCACACACACGTACCAACATCTTCCACTTGGCCATGAGGGCCGGATATATTGAAATATCATAAAGTCTTTACCACTTAATAAATTTAACATTTATGTGCATAGTTTTGTCATGAAACTGTCACGCAAGTGTGGTTATACATCTCATAACAAAAAATATCCAAAGTTATGTCATGGTTTTCACGCTAATGCGGTTTTTCCTCTCATGACTAAGACATAAAAAAAAACTCTCATTTAGGAGTTCTTGACTTAAATATGTCTAAGTCTCATTAAGCTACGTGCTTTGATAATATTTCTGCACTTAATCCCTTTGTTAAAGGGTCTGCAATCATATCTGAAGATGGCAAATAACTAATAGTTATTTCATTCTTTTCAATAATATCATAAATATAATAATAATCAATTTCAATGTGGTTACCCTTGAAACTATAAGCTCCATTTCTAATTGATGAAATAGCAACCTGATTATCATAAAAAATTTTAACAGGTCCGTCAGCTATATTCAGCTTCAAATCATTAATGAAGCGTTTAATCCAGACGGCATAAGTTGTAGCAATGCTACCAGCAATATACTCGGTTTCCATAGTATACCGAGCTACACAACCTTGCTTCTTACTAGACCAAAAAAGGCATCCACCTCCAAAGAGGAATACAATTTCTGAGGTTGATTTTCTATCATCACCTGGGTCTCCTGTAAAATCTGCATCAGAGTACCCAATAACATCAACATCTGAGTACCCAGTAACCTCTAAGTTGTCAACTTGGAAGCACAATTTGTAATTTTTAGTTTTTAAAATATATGTGAGTATCCTTTTTACCGCTTACCAGTAAGTCATCCCATGATTACTCTGAAATCTACTTACATGACAATATGCATGACTCAAATCAGGTTTTGTACACAACATGATATAATTTATGCATCCTATAGCTTGAGCATCTGAAATTCTTTCCATTTCATCTTTATCACTATCATTTAATGGATATATTTTTTTTGATAATTTCAAGCCTTTACAAACAGGTGTATCTATGGGCTTGCAATTTTCCATCTTAAATCGCTTTAAAACACTTTCTAAATAATTTTCTTGAGATAAACATAGAAGTCTTGAACTTCTATCTCTTGTTATCTTGATGCCCAATACATATGAGGCTTCTCCTATATCTTTCATCTCAAAATGAGATCTTAGCCATGATTTGGTATGGTTAATCATGCCAATATCATTACCGACTATCAAAATATCATCCACATATAGTGACAATATAATAAAATTGCTCTCACTATTCCAGACATATACACAATGGTCTAACTTATTGGCTATATAACCAATTTCAATGATTGCATTATGAAAAATAAAGTACCATTGCCTGGAAGACTGTTTAGACCATATAAAGATTTCTTAAGTTTATATTCTTTGTCTTCTTGGCTTTTAATTACATATTATTCTAGTTGTTTCATGTATACATCTTCTTTTAATTCTCCATTTAACAAAGCTGTTTTGACAGCCATCTGAAATAATTCTAGATCATAATATGCAACTAATGCTAGGATGATCCTAATAGATGAAAATTTTGCTATTGGAGAATAAGTCTCTACATAATCTATACCCTCCCTTTGGGTGAATCCTTTAAAGCTTAACTAGGTGCCCACCAATATGAGTCCATAATGTGGTGCCCAAACTCCATGAATAGTAGCATTGTGTGCAAGATATGTCCCTCCTATACCAAAAAAAAAATAATCTTATAGGTATACAATATTAGAGTGATAGTTCACTACTACAAGCTTTTTTAAGTGCTCTATCACAACAATGTAAAGGTATTCTTGAGAAGGTAATTCTAGTCAATGTTTGACAAGAAAACAAAGATAGTCACGCACATGTATTCAAACTTTTCTTCTCTCAATTATAAATGCAAACAAGCCCCTTAAAAGTCACTTGATGCAAATCAAGCAATACTTGATATGAATTCACAGCATCAGTGAATATGTTTACTTCACACTACTATCACCATATTCCATTTCAAAAGATTTGGTTATGTCAGGTAACATGATTGTTGGGCTTAAGTCACAATATATAAAATGTGAGTAGCAATGGCACTTACTAGAGCTCTAAGGCTCATTTACATGAACAGATTTACAAATGTTGCCATGCGGCTCTCATAAAACACAAATGTGTCTCACAACATCATCAAATAGGTACTCTAGGAGAGAAGAAATTGTATATCTCTAAGCAGCAATTTGATCTCAAATCAAAAACTAGAAAAAGAAAGCTGAGCTCAATAGCGTGGGCTAGTAACTCAAGCGAGGACACACAATAAATCATAATCGAAGCATATAAAAAACATATATATATATATATATATATATATATATATAGCAGCAAAAAATTAATTATTGGCTGCAACTATATGTCTCTTTGTCTCTCTCTCTTTCTAAAATTCCAGCAACAATTCTGTGTCTCTCTCTAAAAATGTCAAGAGTTTTGACTCTTTAAAATTCCAGCAATTGCTCTTTCTTTATGTAATTCTTGCATTAGACTAATTTTCATAAATATATGTTTTAGCTCTAGAGAGAGAGAGTCGAGACTGATATTTAATATTTTTCAACAAAAAATAATATGGCATTGCATAGTCATAAAAAAAATAAAAAAATAAAAAAATTTCACAAAATCAAGATCATGAAATTTTCTAACTTAAAGAGACCAAAGCATAGGATAATTATGCAATGCAGTGACAATTATTATACATGCAATTGATATGTAGGCCTTCACTCCAATAGAATCGGCACGTGCATAATAAGATTTTTTCAGCAACAAAAAGATGGAAGAAAGAAGATGCCAGCCACTTGATTTTCAAGCGTTCATGGTCAGTAAAAGTATATAACAATACGCAAATTTAGATGCTCAGCTACCAAATTACTGTTATTATTATTATTAATTTTATTAGAAAATAGAGAGAAGAATTATCTGCCTTATTTTTTGTTACTTGATCGTATAGTAACTTGATCTTATACGAAAGACAAAATAACTACATAACTTGTTCCTAAAGAGAGAGCCTAATATTGAAGCAAAGAAAGAGAAAATAACTACACAACTTGTTCCTAAAGAGAGAGCCTAATATTGAGGCGGAGAGAGAACTTAATATTGAGGCGTTGAGGCGGAGAGAGCCTAATATTGAGCCGGAGAGAGAACTTAATATTGAGGCGTATGCTAAGTCTAGATAACTCTCCTGCAACAAACTTAAACTTATTTTCTCTCTCTTCCTAACTTTTTTGCAAGGACTTTAAACTTATTTTCTCTCTCTTCCTATCTTTTGATGATTCTTCTAGCGTATCTATCTCTTTAACTTTTCTCTACAATAGATTAAACAGAGGACTTATCCGGGTACGTTATGATCACATAAGCCAAATGCAATCTAGTGAGAAAAAATAGGGCAAAAGAATTTATAGAGAGAAAATATTTCAAAACCAATAATACCAATAAAAACAAACACTGAATTGCAAATGAGGAGCAGTAGATTAAAAGAGAGAAATTCATAAAAAAAAAAAAATTCAAACTATTAAATTTAAAGTTATAAAAAATTTACAACAAGATATATGTGAATGACAAAGCACAATATCAAAGTTACTGTAAATTAAACTCAGGAAAAAATAAGATATAAAATACCAAAAAAAATTGGAACCTGTAGATTATGAGCCCACCACGCTTCCACCTGCTCTAATACCAATGTTGATTCTAGTGGCAGTGTCTTGAGACTATGGATCGCAAAGATAGGCTTTTACCAAAATTGTGTACCTCTCCATGTCCATCAAACCCTTCTTAAAGAGGGATAGAGGAGGTCGTTCTCCAACGTTCGGTTTCCTCCTGAAATCTCCGAGAAAATGTGGCCCTGTAATCGTGGGAAGTGGGTGGTTACTTCCTAGCCGTTAGATAACGAGCCTCCCTTTTTTAGTGATAAGCATTACACATGTACCAACAAGTAAACGCACGATATATTTGATACTTTCTAAATATATTAACGGTAAATAGAGATGAAGTGGTTTGGCAGAGAAAGCGGTAAATTTTTTCTCTTTGAAATAAATATATGATATGAAAATATAAATATTTTAAATAAATATATGATATGAAAATATAAATAGAAATGAAAACTCCAATTGCCTAATAACTATTTCTTCATTTTCTCTAAGTAAAAGATTCACGAGATATTTGATACCTTCTAAATATATTAGCTGTAAATAGAGATGAAGACGTTAGGTAGAGAAACCGGTAAGTTTTTTCCGTTTCCAATAAATATATGATATGAAAATATAAATAGAAATAAAAACATTAGAGAAAAACCAGCTCCATCACCCAACCTGCCTTGCTTAAAAAAAAATTTATTATCTAAATTTTTTATTATTTGTTAGATATGCATATAATTTTTTTTCTGTCCCTCTCTCTCCATAATTAAAACCGTATTAGATATGTATGCAAGTTTTTATGGCCTCTCTCCCTATTTATATACATGCAAATTTTTACGGCCTCTCTCTCCATATTATGCAAATTTTGTGCCGATGATACCTCACTAGATATGCGTGCTAACATCTTTTTTTTTTTGGATTCTCTCTCTTCATATTTAAGTCGTACTTTTTCTCTCTTTTTAGTAAACTCTCCTTTTTTTTTTCTATCTCAATGTGGTCTTTCTTTCCACTTGAAACATAAAATCATATTAGATATGCACTCAATTTTTTTAAAAAAATGATCATGCATTCGGTATACGTGTAAGTCTCTCTTTTTACATTTAAACCAGTTTTTTAAAAATCGACAACCCGATCCGAAATGGTGTATCACCCAGCCCACCCCAAATTATGAAAAAAAACAGGATTCGGACTATTCTCTACCTAGAATCGATTTGATGACGCACCAAGTGATTTCACTTGCAGTAACATTTTTTTATTAAATTTTCAACTACATGGGCCCTGACTGGCCCATGAATTAAAGCCCCAAACTGCTCCCATCAGTTAAAATCGTATTAGATATGCACTCAAAGTTCTTTAAAAAATAATCCTTCGTTAGATACGTATGTAAGCCTCTCTGTTTACATTTAAACCGACCAGTGTTTTAAAAATCGTCATTATCTCTTTTTACATTTAAACCAACCAGTGTTTTAAAAATCGTCATTGACTCACATTAGCGTTATTTGCCCCAAATTGCTCACATCAGCATGCACAAAACACTTTTACATCAATTTCTTACGTCAGCGTGCACAAACCCACTTACATTAGAGAAAAATAATACTAACTCATAATACATTAGAATATATTTCAAGTTGCTTTATCAATTATCCCACATTGCAAGTATGAATTTTTTTAATCTATTAATAACCAAATCTTGTATTTTATTTATTAAATTATTTAAATTATAAATTTTGTAATATATTATTTTTTTCTTACAATTATAAATAAGATTTTTTAAATTAAATGATATTATAAGCCATTTTATATTTTTATTTGTATAGTAAAATAATTAAAAAAATATAAAATTATAAACCAACAACTTCAATTTCAATATATATCATTATAGTTAGTTAAGTAGTAATAATTTTGGATGAGTAAAACGAGTTAATAAATGTTTGATGCTTTGGTGTGATACTAATTCATGTAGGAAATTAATTTTTATAATCTTATAGTATGAAAATGTTTTCTAATATTTTTAAATTGTTTTGATATAATATTATAATATTATATTGCAATTAATAATTATACAAACATCTAGATAGGAAAACAACATCTCAGTATGCACCTATTTTTTTAAAATAATGAAAATACATAATGCATCACTCCTAATTTCTTTTAGAAACTAAAATAACACTAGTTTTAGAGATTTATAGTGATTTTTAAAAAAAAGATTAAAAAAAATAAAAATAAAAATATTATTAAAAATAATAATTTGTTGATAAGGCCCATCACCTCTATCCTTCTCTCAACGTGGTCTCTATCTTCCTCTCTCTCTCTCAAGGTGCTCTCTCTCTCCACATTGGCTACACTCATCAAATACAACTAAAGGAATGTCTCTCTCTCCACCACATTGGCTAAGCTCATCACTGCAACAAAGGAAATCGTAACCATTTATATTTATTTTAGTGGAACAGTTTTGTGTTGATCTCTTTTTTATTTTTATTTAAGTTTTTGTTGGTTTAGTCTTTTTCTTTTTCTTTTTTCCTATTTTTTTCCTTTTAAATGTTTTTTTTTAACTATAACCTCAAACGTTGTGAAGTTAATAGCTTTTATTATTATTATAACCTCAAACATTATGAAGTCAAGTTTTGTTATGATTTTTTATCTTCAAGGTCTGATGTCATTTCAACAAGTAACTTCATACCTTGAAAATCCTTATAAGTGTTGAATGGCTCTGAGGTTAGTCCTGATGCATATATCTTATCCAAAAAAAGAGAGTTGCCTAAGGCTAAATATTGAGAGCATTAAAATGAAGTAATTTTTTAGTGGTGTTAGAGTTTTTATCTCTTTTTTTCCTATTTTTTCTTTTAAATATATATAAAGTTTTTGAAGTGAAAAAAATTGGAATCTTTTATGTTAATGGCATATATGATTTGAGCACTATTATTGTATGAATGATATATATTGTAGTATTTTTAAATGTTTATAGTCATCTTCATATAGTACGACTATCATACTAGTGCACCGCGCATGTTGTCCAACTAATAATAGTATGTTCTATACTACAAAGAGATTTATGTGTTTTTATATTTCATTCGCACATCATCCATAATTTTATTTAGAAGTTTTGAGGCATCTTAAAAACGAGTATTAAAATTTTTACATTTTAAATTAACGAATTTTAATTTAATATAATTTTAACTCTTGAAAATTTGGATATCATTATTTTAAAATGTTAAAACGTAATCTTATTAATTATTTTGTAACAATAACCATTCACAACTCAGTTTTACTATTATTATAAATTTTAGAAAGTTAGAAAATATATTTTTTTCTTCACCACAAAGTAGAAATTCAACTTTGTATCTTTTAATAATTTTTTAATGTATTATATTTTATACTAGATGTTCGAAATTTATCAAGATTCTTGATTAATATTTTTATTTTCACAAGGGACTTTTAAATATCAAAAACATTCTATGTATTTACATCTTACATGTAATGCGCATAATCCGAATATGAACTCAAAAAAAAAACTATCGAAAACGGTTATTCAGATATTGAAGTCTATCTAATAGATCATCTCGACCTTGATAAGCGTGGATGTTGAAAAAAAGAAAAAGATTTTAAACCTCCAAACATGCAAATCAAGAGAGATAGGGGTCACGCAATCCCACAAGTTTTCCATAAGATTGCACCCTATCAAACTATTTTCCTAAAATTAAACTTAAACGCACCCTTTAAGTTTTGACATAAGTTGATATGAGATTGCAACCTTAAAACGTAGAACTACGGATGCACCTCAAAAACCATCGGAAAAAGTTGTTTTAATGTTGAAAAACTCTCTAATTGATTATCTCAATATCGAGATATATAACTATGGGAAAAAAAGATTTTGAATTTCCGAAATAGTGTATTTTACAACATATTATCTAAATCGTCCATTTTCAAGATTTTTATATGTTTATAGATCTACTTAATTTTAATCATTTTTGGAGTCTAAAATTCTAAAATAAAATATAAAAATATATTTTAAAATAATTTTAAAATTATTTTATAAAAAAATTATATGTTAGGATAAAATTTAAAGATATGTTTTAATTAAATTGTTTAAAGTTACAATTTTATGAAAACCACTCTTTTCAGTTTTTGTCACATCATATGCAGGGCGTGTTTGATAAGACGAAGCAAAAACATGGACTCTTAAATTAGTGTAGGAAGTTACGCGCAACGTGTCACAGTGATAGAGATGTCAAATTTGTAGAAATGGAAGAAGGTGGGAAGTTTGAGATATGGTGTGACCTTGAGATACTACACTACATATGTACTCTCTCATGGGGAATACTTATTGAACACTTATTTCATGCGTGGCTGGAGCGCATTTGTTTGTACATCTAAAGGTATAAAGAATCTATCTTAAAGATGGATGTAAATAGGTGATTTATTTAAAAACAATTGTAATTAACGGTCTAATTATTTTTTTAATATAATTATTATTTTTAATTTTTAAATTTTATTTATTTATCATGTTCACGATCTCCATGTTAAAGATTATATAGTATCTAAAAATTAGGATCAAATATATATTTAAAATATATATTTATTGCTAAGCCGGCATTGCTACATGTGCAGGGCAGCAAGCTAACTGCGTCCCTACTTATTATATGAATAATTTTTTGTATATAAAATTTGCGTTCCATTTTTAAAACGTGTACATAAACCTCTGACCTGACATGTGAAGTTTTAAAAGTATGTCACATATTCACGAACCCAAGTGTTTTTAGGTATAATAGATTTGGGAGACACTCTCTCCTCTCTTTCTCTTCTCTATAAAATTAATGGGCAATGATTTCATGCAAAAGTTGTATAAGAATATGATGCAACAATCTTAAAAAACCATATTACGACAATTTGTTTGATCCAAAATTTGAAATATACACTCTTTTTATTCTAATGATCAATCACAAAAAAGAAAAATTTAAAACCACCACCTAAAAAGTATTTTTTAGCCCAATTAACATAGGCCGTTCATTTTAGTGAGATGCTTACATTTAGGCTTTAAAATGATTTTTTCATTTCCAATTTTTTTGGATGACTTTATTATCATTAAATAAACAATGTTAAAAAAGGAAAAAGTGAGTTTATAAAGGCTGAGATCATGAAATTCATAAAATGAATGGTCTAGATTCGTTTTTTGAGGGAGACTCATTTTGACCATATCTAAGGTTCCAATTGAACTTTTTCTTTTTAAGGGGGGGGGGGAGGGTCATATAAATATGACAAACATCGTTTTCTAGAAGTGATGTTGCACTATATTATGATACAACCGTTGCATTAGATGATTGCTCTATAATTTTACAGACACATTGTTTTTAGGGGTCTATTATGCTTACTTTGAAAAGCATGTACCTCACAATCTTTCTATATATAGGGTCCTTTCTTATTCTTCTGACATGTGTCCACCTTTTAACTTTTAGTTAATAATGTAGTATAGATATAAAATAGTTGGACTACATGGAATGACATATGAAAATACATAAAAAAAATTGATAATTTAAAAGTCTTTAATAAAATATAAAATTTAATCATGAATAATGATAAATTTATATAATCTAGATTTATAATAATAGTAAAAATTCATTATGGTTACTTATAGATATATAACAATTCATAAAATTATATTTAAGGGCCAGTTTGGATGTCAAAGAAAAAAATATTCACAGCAAATAAAATACAATTTTTTTCACCTCAATTGAAAAACATTCTCATCTTATTTTATTATGTTGGTAAACCGTTTGGATGTCTAATTTTATTGATTTGTCAAAAAAAAAGACCCTCTACCCCATCTTGGTTCCCATTCTGAACATCTTCCATGCCGATCTTTTGAAATCCTAATCTGAGAATGCTTTCTTCGAGGAATTCCCTTCTCAAGCTATTAAAAGCATGGCAACACTCGTTCCGATAGCCGGAAGAGACCATCCTATTTGCAATTTCATGGAGCTTTGAGACCACTGGACCCAAAATCAATGATAAAATTATAACCAGTCAAGCTCATATTGAGCTCATTCTCAATCTCTCTCTAACCCGTGGAAACCATCTCTCTCTAACCCATTCAGACACAATCTCTCTCTAACAGGCACACCATGATATAACCTATTGAAGTCACGTCTCTCTCTCAACTTGCAGAGGTGACAATGGTGGTCATGACTGTTTCCATATGACGATGCCCAAAAGATGCAGAGCTATGGGTCATCATAGACTCAGCAGTTGTTTCTCACTCCGCTTCTAAATTGAGCTAGAGCAAAACCCTGGCTCTGATGGGCAATCCCACCAATTACCATAATCTTACTCCCAAAACCCGTACTATACCTTCAATACCATATCAATACCAAACGCCTGAGGCCAAAGGCTCAAGGAAATCTAAATTCAACTACACAGTGGAAGAAGATCGGAGAGAATGTGAGGTGCTGCAGAAGCAGTCGATTCAGTCGATTCCTCATCAGCCTCACAAGATGATGAGATCTGATGCCTATGGAGGGTTTCAGATCCCTGGGTCATTCAATGAAGGAATCCAAGCGATTTCACGGCGGCAAAGGCTCTGTGATCTGCGTTTCTAGAGACCTTAGGGTTACAGGGGGGAGGAGAGAGAAAGGGCGGGAAAAAGGCTCGCGTTTTGAACTAGTGAGAGAAGGCCGCACTTTAATCCAAAAAAATTCGAGTAAAAAAAAATTCAAGTCTAACTTCGAATTTTTTTTTTTATATTGAATTTTGTTTTGATATTGGAGAATTTTTTATTTCAATCTAAAAATATTACAATTTGAGGTGGTTGTCCAAACGGGTCAAATCTCTTTATAAGATTTTTGGATTTTTGGATTGCAATCTAAAAATATTGCAATTTTGGGTACATTCAAACTGGCCCTTAAGTTTTTTAAATGATGATATGTAAATATTAAAAAAAAAAAGGTCAAAATATTTTTAAACTAAAGTTTATTAATTTAAAACGCATAATTTTAATAAAAAATTTTAAGATGCATCAAAACTCCTAAATAAAATTATAGGTTACATGTGGTGCACCTAAGAATGAAATGGAAAAATACGTAAAATAGATCTCTTCATAATATAGAGGATAATATCATTTTGCTGGACAACAGGTGCAAGGCATTGGTATGATGATCATACTATATCAAGATGACTACAAGCATTTAAAATTGCCACGATATTTATTATTCATGCAATAAGATTGTTCAAATCATATTTGCCATAAATATAGAAAATCATGATTTTGTCACTCCAAAAAGTTTATTCATATTTAAAAAAAAAAAAATAGAAAAGCTCTAACTCAGTAAGAAATTACTTTGTTTTAATGCTCTCAATGATTTCCCTTGACAAATGTTGCTGTTTTGATAATATTTAATACAGCTTTCTAATGAAGGATCACCTTTCAAAAAATTTACATGTAATATGGTTTTCATCATTTCTCAAAAAATTTACATGCATATCTAATAGTATTTTAAATGTGGAAAGAGACACCAAGTTGAGAGAGAAAAACCAAGTTGAAAAATAAGGGAGAGACGACATAGAAAGAGAGAGAAAAGTTAGGGTAACTAAAAAAGAGGAAGAGAGCCTTTGTAAATATGAATACAGAGAGAAGCTATAGAAAGAGGAATTTACACGTATATCTAAGGTGGGGTCATCCCAAAAAAAATTTGCATGTTTATCTAATACAGTTTTAAATATCGAGAAAGAGTTAGGTAACTTTAACCTCATGAATATTATTATTATGTAATTTGTTGATATTGAATCTCAAAGAAGTTCTTATTTTTTACATTAACTTCTCATGCTTTTAATTTTTCCTCATAACTCATCATCTTGCTTTGTATCTACTTTTATTGTTATTTTATTATTATCATGTATATTGGGTGTATGAACTTACCACTCACTCACCACTTTTAGGAATGACATGCTTTAAATATGAGAACATTTTAGAATAACATACTTTTATTGAGATAATTTTATATTTTTCCATTTTTTGTGCTTCATCTCTCTACATAACTTAGCTAATTTGTGAAGTTAAATGCTAAAGCTAGAAAAAATCTTTATTTATTATTATTATTTTATTATCACGTGTACAAGGTATATGAACTTACCACTTTTGATTAGGAATGACATGCTTGAAGAGTTTAGAATAACATACCACTATTGCGAAAAAAAAAAAAATTTCCATTTTTTGTGCTATAAAAGCATCTCTTTACATAATTTCTAGCTAATTTATGAAGCTAAATGCTAAAACTAGATAAAAGGTGGAGAAATATGTTAGGACATCGGAAGAAAACAAAGAGGTAGCTAATTTGTGAGGTTAAATGCTAAAACTAGAGAAAATCTATATTTATTATTATTATTATTTTACTATCACGTCGGTGCATGAACTTACCACTTTTGATTATAAATGATATGCTTTTAATATGAGAAGACTTTAGAATAACATACCGTTATTGCAATTTTTTTTTTTTTCCATTTTTTGTACTATAAAAGCATCTCTTTACATAATTTCTAACACATTGGAGGAGACAAAAGAGATATGTTAGTATTTAAGTGTTTTTTTCTTCGTACCTAAACCTAGAGAAAAGTTGAGAGAAATCTTGCTTTGTAATTATTATAATATTTATTTCAATCATATTTTTAGTATATTTAATTGAATATAATTAATTCTAATTATTTATATAATTAATATAACATGTCATACACCATTACAATTATACTCTTAATATTCTTAAGAATAATTATATCAGTAGGAATAATAAGAACTAATAGAATCAAAATGATTACCTGTAATCACACTAATTATTATTGACAAATAATATTTATTAATATTAAATTATAAAAATTACAAATTTTCTGTTATTTATGTAATTATGTAATTGTCAATATGTAATTAGAATAAGTATACTATATTTAATTACAATATTTAATAATTAATTAATACCACTACATAATTATCACAATTTCTCTTAATTAAAACAAATATAAATAATGCCATAATAATTAATTGTTACAAAAAATTTACTATAAAAAAAGGGAAAATCTCCTTATCCCATATTTTTAACTTCTATATCTCATGAGACCCAAAAATTGAAAATATTACTTGTATTCAAAAAGTCACCATCGTTTCTATCTTACACTCCCTAGACCCTTTTGACCATACATTTTTTACCCGAACAAATACTAAAATGACACCATATTCAAACTCCATCTCTCTTTTTGCTTCTCGGTGAGTTTACCAACCAAGGGGTTTAGCTTAAGCTCGAACACGAGCACACCTTCTTATGTGTGAGAGAGAGATGGAGTTTTAGAGAGAGAGAGATGGGAGTTTGGGTTTTAGAGAGAGATGAAGTTTTAAAGAGAGAGAGATAAAGTATGAGTTTTAGGGAAAGATGGATTTCGAGAGAGAGAGACGATGATGTGAGAGAGTGAGATAGAATTTGGGTTTTAGAGAGAGATAGAGTTTTGAGAGAGAGAGAGGATGATGTGTGAGAGAGATGGAGTTTTGAGAGAGAGAGAGAGGATGATGTGTGAGAGAGATGGAGTTTTAGAGAGAGAGAGATAGAGTCATGTCATAAGTTGTTGAGGTCAATAATATATAGTCTTTTTTGGGGTACGATCTCTTCAACCCATGTGATACCGTCAAAAAAGAAAATTTCGAATTTGCGTTCTTTGTGAGCTTGCAAAGAGAGTCCCAATGGAGAGTAGAAACCATCGAAAGGTGAGGTCTAAGAGTTAAAAAACTCAAAATTCAATTTATTTTTTTTTTCTTTTCAATTAATCATCTAGTGATTTTTAAGTAATTTCTAAAATTTTGAATAAAAAATCTTTCCAAATTAATCTTCTACTTGAAGGATTATGCATACAACATGCCCATGCGGGAGCATAGTAAACACATTCTTCCAAAATGCATGCGGCGAGTTTTATCCACTACGAATGCACCTCAAAACTCCATCGGACCTCAAAACTCCATCGGAAAAGGTAGTTTTAAGTTGAAAAGCCCTTTGATTCATCGAGATGTATGATAATAAAAAATAAAAAGATTTTAAATATCAGAAATAGTATATTTTACAACATATTATCTACACGATCCATTTTCAAGATTTTCATATGTTTATAGATCTACTTGATTTTAACCACTTTTTGAAATTTAAAATTTTATAATTAGATATAAAATTAAATTTTGAGATAATCCTAAGAACATTTTACATCAAAATTATATACCATGATAAAATTTGAAGGCGCACTTTACCTCTAGGGCACCTTACCTCTACAGCTGCGAATGCATCCGTATGCCAACTGCACCCTTAATGTGGCCATGAGTTTTGTCACCAGGAAAAGTGTTCTGTGAGTGTGCTGGTCAAGAGCCCGTGGACTCTTCAATGTCCATCTTAGTGTTTGCAAAATCGCACCGGAACGGTTAACCGGACATTAGGCTGAGAGCGGTTAGAACCGGAACCGGACTAAGACGGTTAACTGGACTAATTGGTCCGGTGGATTTTTTTTTTTTTAAAAAAGGACAAAAACATTAAAAAAAAAAAACTTAGATTAAGTGTTTATTACCTTATTACCTACATTTATCTTACCAAAAAAATTGAAACAACTTTTTACAAAAATTAATACATGAATACTAGGGAGATATGCAAGACAATTTATAATTTCACATTAATTTAATTGATAGATTTACAAAGTCCAACTAACAATGGCTAACAGTAATGAGAGTGGTAAGGGAGGTCAGGGTACTCTTGTGTTTTTCTAATGTATTTTCTTTGTTTCTCTATTACAACAAAAGTTTTGAAGTAGTCATATTAACCGTTCATTATTACATTCAACAATTGAGCAGCAAAGTAAACTGCTATATCAACCGTCCTTACGACAAAATAAAAAAATGGTAAGAAGGAATTGAGCATTATTGATCTTAAGTAAATATGATTACATTCATCTATTGAGCAGAAAAGTAAACTACTATATCAGCAGTCCTTATGACACAATAAAAAAATCGTAAGAGGCAATTGAGCATTATTGATCTTAAGTAAATATCAGAATCCAAGACAATTATTTAAAAGCAAGATCAAATTTTTTTTATAATAAAAAAATTTGAAATTGTAAATGTTTCTGCCAACACAATTATAATCCCATTTCCATTACACAATTATAATCGCAAATCCATTATTACAACGATTACAATTACAATCCCATTTCCATTATTACCAACATAACTATATCATGCACTTAAAAAAAAAGAAAAAAAAAAAAAAAAAAAAAAAAGGAGCAAAAGTAAGACGGACATTGAGTAAAATAAATTTGTAAAAAATAATATTCAGAAAATAATTTTATTAACTTAATAATATTGAGTAAAATTAATTTTTTTTTGAAAAATTGGTTTCTCAAAAATCCCTAAAATTGAGCAACATTTCAAGCAAAAACGACCTTCAATCTTTAGAAAATCGAACAAATCAATACAAAATCTTTGTAAAGGCTTTTTATTTAATTTTAACAAAAAAACATTTAGTATTTTTATTTAATTTTAAAAATCACAGAAATTTTAGACCTATGAAATTTTCATGACATCAAGCAAGAAATAAATTCATATAAATTTTTTGACTCAATTATAAATTAACATACCTATTTTATATGACAGATGAAGCCTTGATTATCAAAATCCATAAATCAATTTGATAAAAAAAGACCAGTAAATTGATCCAAAATCTATTTTTTGGATCGAACATGAGTTCTTCGAGCATCAAATTTTGAGGCCAAAATCAACCCCAAATATATTGTTTTTTTAACAAATTGAAACATGGATATGTAACTAATTCGATTATGACTCAAAACCCTCAACTTTAATCAATAATAGTTACCTATTAAAGATGAAATTAACGAAATGGCAGATCACATTAGTGTTCTTCGAGCAGCTCGAATACAGGTTCTTCGAGCAGCTCGAATACAGGTTCTTCGAGCAAATTTTAATGCCAAAATCAACTCCCTATATCTTGTTTGTTGAACAAATTGAAACAGAGATATGGGAACCAATTCTATTATGATTCAAAACTCTCAAATTTCATCAATAGTTGTTACCTATTGAAGAAGAAAATGGTGAAATTGTATAAATTTCAAAAGGTTAAAAAATCCACCACTTCAATCCACAAGAACTATTGTTGTTTTTATCTGTGATGGCAATTATGTTATTTTATAGACAATCAATAATGGTTTACAACACTAAACCACCAATAATGGTTTACAACACTAAACCACCAAAGAGGCCAAAAATGGCAAAAAAATCGAATAAAAAAAAGCAAGAAAATTTGATTCACAAGTCATGCTACAAATAACGCGCTCCATTTCAAAAACGGCAATTATTTCATTTTGCCGGTTTTTTTTGCCAAAAAACACCGTTTTAACAGAAAACCGGTTTGTTTATATCAAAACCAGTAGGTTAGAGATAAATATGGCCTGTTCGACCCCTAACCGGCTGGTTTTGGTCCGGACATTTTATGGGGTGATACCCTGGGTCCTTAGAACCCCAAAATCACCCCTAACCGGACTCGGAACCCTAGCGGTTTCGAGCTAGCCGGCTGGTTCCGGTTCCAGCGGGTTTTTCTAACAGTGGTCCATCTTTAAGATGGATGTTGTGAAATGCGCATGGTGTTAAATTAGATATGGATGGTGCCAAAAATATCTTTAAAAAAAGCACATTCTAAAATTCAATTTTGGTAAATGGTTTGATAGGGCTGCTACCTTATCAAAATAAATAAAGCCTCACATCATAACTCATCAAAAATTACAATTCAAACATTGCAAAACCTTTACATTGATCGTCTCGGCTTGAACATTATGATTGTTAAAAGAATTAGGATTTTAAGACCTAAAAATTGTGTATATTATAACAAATTATCTAGGCCATTCATGTCACTCTAAATATAAGAGTTTATAGATCTATGAGATCTATACAATTTTTTGAGTTTCAAATTTTATTTTTTATATTGAAAATTGATTTTAAATCCATCATGAAGATTCCGTTACCGAAAGTGCTTTCCATATGGGGATTTGAGGTCAGGCTTTATTTTGTTTTCATAAAGCCTAGTCCTCAAATAAGCTTCATCCTTCAATTTTTTTTTTTTTTTTGATTTTTATGATAAGCTTGGCTATCCTTAAAATATGGGCGCGGTTTGTATAGAGCCTAAGCTCTACGCAATCAAATTACAACCAACCTTCAAATATGTTGAGAAATGTGATTTCAATACTAAAAATCTTTGTGATATCTTTAAAATATATTTCATCTTTATGTATAAAGTTTAAAGCTTCAAAAATAGTGTAGATCGACAAATCTATGAAAACCTTGAAAATTTTGAAAATTGACGGTCCAAAAATGCATTACAAAATACACTATTTCCAAAACTTGAAATCAAAATTTTTCTCATGTCCATGTATCTTGATGTCGAGATGATCAATTTGAGGATATTTGGGCGTCAAAACAACCTCTTCTAATGAAAATTTTGATGTAGGCTTTAATTTAATTGTTTAGAACCTCGGCTCTATATAAAATTGTCCTTTAAAATATTGGATTAAAAATCCCTTCTTACCTTATGGTGAGTTCTAGACGGGGGCCGCACGTGTACACATGAGTCCTCTTACTCATAAAAACCCATTCTTAACTAAATGGATGGCACATTATGTAGAAATTGGGACCTACCAAAAGAATAGACACAAGTGCTATACTCCACTTTTTCCATCTCCATCCATCCATTGAATGGACAAAGATAGACATACATCTCCGATGGTCAATGATCCATGTTACTTATATCCGGATGAATCATAAGAACAATGGACGGCGATAAACATACATCTCCAATGGTCAATGTTCCATGTTACTTATCTCCCGGTGAATCATTAAGAAGGTGATGTCATGAATCGATGTCATCTGACCGACCTTTTCCCAAAAGCAAAAACCAAGGGATCGAACTCCCTCCCAATCGTGTGGTTGTTAAAGTCTGACGTCTACTATTCTCCAGTGAAGGGGCACGGTAGGCCAAATTGACGAATTTGGCCTCCGTCTGTCAGGTCCTCCTAGTTAACATATGGGGGGTATTTTAGTACTTTTGTTTGTCTTCGCAAATTGCATGGGGTACGCGCGCACCGCACCTCTGCTTCCTCTCTCTCTCTAGCCGAACCGATATTGGAGCATTGTACCTCCACTCTCTCTCATTGTTTTGTCCATCTCTTCCCCTGTATTTCTTCCCTTTCTCTCTCTAATATCTTGCTCAATTCGTCTGTATTTCTTCCCTTTCCCTCTCTAAGATCACTGTCATAGTTTTGTCCCCCACTCTCTCATTGTTTTGTCCATCTCTTCCTCTGTATTTCTTCCCTTTCTCTCTCTTCCTCTGTATTTCTTCCCTTTCTCTCTCTTCCTCTGTATTTCTTTCTCTCTTAGAACATATTGCTGGCTACGCATCCTTGTCTCCTCTATCACACCCCATTCCACTTCTCTAACCACTCCTCTCTGTCTATATTTACCCCAAACCTGCCATTCTTCTTGGATATCAATAAAAATTTTCTGAACAAATTGAGAAAAATCGATCGGTTTCATACGAGAACCGGCGTTAAAAGAAATTCTACTCAGAATTGATGAGAATAGTTCGGTTGGTTTCCTTCTCCTCTTTCTTTATGAGAGTGGTTTTGTTTTGATTTTTTTTATCTAGTTTTTTTGGCACTGCATTGTTTCATTAAATCAATAGTTAGAGGAGATGAAATGTAAAACAGATGGATAGTTTTTCATGAAATGAAAAACAGATGGATAATTTTTCATGAAATGTAAAACAGATGGATAGGTTTTCATTTGTTGCATTGAATGGTCCTTGGTTCATTTTCTTCTTTTTTTCTAGCTTTTCTGCTCTCTCTCTGGTTTCCCTTGAAATGTGATTTTTTTCATGATTTATATCTGTAGTGTCATTTTATTATTGGTGATATTTCACTTGCTTTTATTTTTGTTAGGCCAGCAAATCGTTTTTTCATTGATGTTTTTTTTGTTTTTTTTCTTTTTTTAATCCTCCCTATTTCTTCTCTTTCATTTTGTCTTCCATTATTTCCTTTTTATTTGTTTTAACTTTTAAATGTGTTTTGGTCGTGCTTATTTGAGGGAAGTTGTTTTTGGGGAATCCTCTGTTTCATTCGTTCTTAAATAAAACTAATAGTCAATTTCATTCTATTTGATACTGCTTTGTCTAAAATCAACTGAAACACCATTTTCCTTTCTAAATTTCATGTGTTCTTATTTCCTTATCGATTAGAAAAAGAAAACGTATTGACAGCAAACGGGACTGTTGGAAAAAGGGAATGAGTTAATTTCCAAGTATACAAAGTTCTTGAAAAGAAAGAGAATTGGATTACGATGTTTGTAATCTACGATGGTACAAATAAGAACATACACAAATTTGTATGCTTTGAAATCTTTATCTCCATTAATTTTCGTATAGTCTGTATATATTATTAGGACATAAAAACTTGTTTGTTGTGAATTTCATCTAATAGATTGAGTTTGCCTCTATTTTGTTGTTGGTTATTATTTTCAAAATTTTGTTGCTTCTAAATTCCTATGCTTTTTTAACTTTAATGCGTAATTTCTTTTCTTATAAGTATTCACTTCTTCAGAGTTCAGAGAACTGTTTATTATCTTTTCTTTTACCCTTTTTATGAAAACTTTCTTATTTATTTTGTTGTTCTTTTTTATGTTCCCATTGTTTATGTTTTACAGGCTTTAGTCTTTCTTATTATTTTGCTTATATCAATTTTCATTTTGTTGCTTGTTTAATGTTTCTTACTTCCATTTCTAGTTATGTTTAGCTTACTTTTCTTATTAATCCTACTTTTATGAATTTTGTATTGTAACTATTTTATTTTTATATTCTTTCTACTTAAAAAAATGAGCGCATAATTTAAGTTATTTGATGAGTTCATTAGTTTGCTTAAATGTCTTTCTCATTTTCTGTCTGATGATGTTCTGTTCCTTGCGGAGGAATTGGTGTTTTCATTTACTGAGTTTACTAGTGTTACTTAACTTATTAAGCTTGTAAAACTGGTCTTTGATTACTACACTAGCAGCACATTAAAAGAAAAAAAAGAAAAAATCCAGCTTGGATTTGTCAATGGATTACTGCTGAATTAATTTTGAAACATGTTTTGATCTGCGTTGATTCTTGCAAGCCTTATGCCATCAATCTAAAATACCTTAGATGCACAACATGCTTGTATTCACAGTCTCCATTGAAATCCACTCTAATATGATTTTTACATATTAATTTGATGTCCCCTTTATAGCTTCTATACTTGCTTCCCTATTCATTGAATTTTACTGACATTTTCTTGTATCAATAAATATATCTATATTTGCTGGTTTATTTGCTCTAACATGAACCAGAAGCTGCCAAGCTGCCTTTATTTATACTTATCCTATGTGACTTTTGAGCTTCAAATGCAGGAAGTTATCCTTACACAATCTAGTAGGAATGACTTAGATCATTGAAATATTCTGGGCTCTAAAACCAAATGACATGCATGGACTGTAGTTTCTTGGTTGGTATTGGTAAACAAATTGTGAATTGAGCTGGTGTAGGACGCTGTTGTCCCTGAAAGAATTTTCGTATTGAGTATTGGTATTCTTAGACTTCCTGTTTCTGGTAGCTATTGTCTCCCATGTAACCAGTGAAAACTTAACTGATGTGCAATATTGTGGTACTTGGTTTGGCCTATTATAAGATCTCCTATAATTGGTTGGTGCTGATTATATTTGAAAGAGCCTTCCCCTTGAGACGGACTATAAAGGAATTTTTCTTCGACATCATTTCAGTCATCTACATTATGCACTCTTTTTTTGATAGGGTCCTCTCTCCCCACCCCAAAAAAAAAAAAAAAAAAAAATCCAAAAGGCATTTGTTTGATCCCAAATTTTGTGGTGGCCTTAAAACATCAAATAACCACTTTCACCAGAAATAAAAGGGTTTTGAGGACATCTAACCCTACATTTAACAGTATAACAAAATGGATAGCTAGCGTCCATCCATTTTTCTCTCTCCTCATCAATTGTTTAGAGTATTTTTTTTTTCAGACTTTTTTAATGGCAAATGTTCAAGGTCAAGAGGAAGTGTGTGCGAAAAATGGTGTTAAACAAATACTCCGAACATCATTTCTTTAGTGAGGGGGAGTTGAACTTCTACAGAATTAGCCTAGGGGCATATGCAATCTTTTTCTCTTGTTCTTGTGTGTGCATGCATGCGTGTGTGCATAAAACCTTGCAACATGAGATATGTATTGTTTGTGCCCTGACCTGGTTGGAAAATTTAACTCTTATCAAAGATTGCTGGTTGAATTTGCATAGAATCTTCCATATCTGATTCCCTATCCATCACTATATGTTGCTTTATAGGCATAGGCATTCATAGTCACTAATATGATCAAGTTGTGCTTCACCATTTTAATATTGTGGAATGCTTATTTCCATTATACCATTAGCTAGTTTGTTCTTGTCGAGTATATTGTATGAGTTCAATGCTGGTCTATTGCATGATGTGGGTTACGCCAGATTGGCTAGGTTTCTTAATTATCCTAGTTAATGGGTTCACTTTCACCATTTTGATATTTTCTATGCATAACTATATTATTGCTTCCACTGTAGGAAGCAAATACTCTTTCATGGGGCATTGCATAATGAAATATTCACTTGGAAGCATGGATGGGCAAGACAAAATTAATGGACAAGCACCAGGCACTGAGAAAAGTACAATAGAAAGTTGCCTTTCATTAAGTGAATACATGAAGAGTTATTTTGAGTTCATAGCGATACCCATACCCGATGATGCTTTGAATGCACCTTTGGCATCAGAGATAATGTCTCCTCTTTCAACTGATGCCATGTTAGATACAAGACTAAAGGGGCAAGCATCCGGTGAGCCATTGGAGGTAAATTATTTTTATTTATTATTTAAGAGTAACGATCCTATAAGACCCTCCCCCACCCATGTGTATAGGACCCCAAAGGATCACCATTAAAGTTGGCACGAATCTCTAGAAAAGTTATCACATGGGTGTGGGACTTGACTTTTCTATAGATTTGTGCCAAATTTAATGGTGATCCTTTGGGGTCCTACACACATGGGTGGGGGAGGGTCCTATAGGATCATTTCTCATTATTTAATTTCCAAAATAGTTTTGAGTGAATATTCTTATTGAATAACTAGTTTAAGCTGGTTTTCTTGTGCATCATGTTTCTGTTTTTTATACATGTATGAGATCAGGAACTTTAGATTCTTGAGCAGTCAAAACCATAATGGAAAAGTTCCATTTCTTTACAAATTGACTTAGGTTGTTGGAGCAGATAAAATGTTTTGTCATGTTTGATGGATGTAAGAATTTGATATCCTTAATAAATAATAAAAGTCAATGACCTTTGCACTGTACTGTACCTCTACTATGATGAAACTGTCGATCTCTTGTTAGGATTATCTAACAAGTAAAAAGGGAAAAAAAGCAAGAATCTTTTTTCGATCATTTACTTTAGCTTAGTCATCTAACAACACATTCTTCAGTTTAATCTTTAGGAAACCAATTTATGTTTAGATGGAATTCAATATAGCCAATATATTTTAATTTTTTCACAAACTTTCTTAAGGATCATAGACTTCACTTTAATCATTGAAACATCTCATTACCTTTTAAGATTTGGAAATCTTTATTAGGGAAATGTTTATCCATTTTACCAATCTCATAATGGATTTTCTTGGTTGCTTGCAAGGGTGGCAATTGGGTTGGATCGACTTGCCGGCTCGACGGTATGATTGACATGGGTCTTGGTTTGGATCCAAATATTGGACACCCGATGACTTCCAAATATTGGACACCCGATGACTTGTATCCAACTCGGGCTGGATCTGGGTTGAGGTCCTTTTTTGAACCTGATCGGGTCGGGTCTAGGTCAAGATTGACCCAGTTAGTAGAAAACAAGAAGAAGAACGAGGGAAGAGAAGATCTAAAGAGAGGGAGAATTTTAGAGATAAAGAGAGTCACTTTGGGTTCTAACATCACCCATGTGCCCTGTCTTCTAATGTATGTGTGTATATTAAGTATACATATTATTGCTTTTTTTCTATTATAGAATGATGTCCTTTAAGTGGGGAAAAGACACATAAGGCCTTAGAGACTTGAATGCAATAGAAAGAAATGTAAACACTCCCCATTAAGCTGGAGCATACGATATCCCTCATGCCCAAATTTCTTGGTAGTAACTCTTTCTCAATTGAAATATTTGTCTATATCTATAGGCTTAGTTCTATCATGCTGACCCGGTTGTGAGGTATACTAGTGGCTGCCTTGTTTTCATAGTACATGGACATTGACCCCTTCACAAGAAAACCGAGTTCTTGTACTAACATTTTCAACCAAAGCAATCGCACACACCACTTCAAATTAGCAAAACTGAAAGGGAGAAATTGTAGGGATCTGAACCATATTAAATGCATTAAGAGTGAGGATTACATGGTCTTGGTGAAGGATGGAGAGGTCAATGAAAGGTGGAGAGTTTATTTTAAAAAATTATTAAATGACAAACACAATAGAAACATAACGGTACAAGGAACTGTTGTCATAAATAAGGGAGGAGGTCATAGATATATTCGTAGGATTAAGTTATGGATATCAGAAGTGAAAGAGGCTTTAGAAAGGATGAAGATAGGAAATGCTATAAGATCAGATGGTATCTTGATAGAGGTTTGGAGGTGCATGGGGGAGATTGGCATTGACTAGTTGACCAAGCCGTTCAACAAGATGTTGAGAACAAAGAAAATACCAGACGAATGGAAGAAAAGTAATGTGGTACCTATTAACAAGAATAAAAGAGAATACAGAATTGTACGAACTATTGAGGTACCAAACTTATGAGCGACACTATGAAGCTCTGGGAGAGAGTGATTGAGTAATGACTAAGGCATAAAACGAGTGTATTAGAAAACTAATCCGGTTTTATGCCATAGAGGTCAACAATTGAGCCTATTTTCCTACTTAGGCAGCTGATTGACAAGTTTAGAGCATAGGGAAAAGACCTCCACATGGTTTTTATTGATTTAGAGAAAGTTTATGATAGAGTACCTCAAGATTTAATTTGGTGGGTGTTAGGACAGGAGTCTCCAGATACTACATCGGCTTAGTGAGAGATATTTACGATAGAGCACTAACTAGTGTACGGACTAGTGGAGAGACGAGTGAATTTTCAGTGATAATAGGTCTACATTAGGGGTCAGCATTGAGCCCATACCTCTTTGTCTTAGTTATGGATGGCTTGCCTAAGCACCTACCAGATGAGGTACCACAGTGCATGTTATTCACAGATGACATAGTTTTGATCGATAAGACTCGAAACGATGTAAACACCAAGAACTTTGAAGGGATGCTCTAGAATATAAAAAGTTTTAAAATTAGCCGGATGAAGGCAAAATATATGGAATGCAACTTAGTAATAATAGAAGTTGAGATGAGGAAGTAATTGATAGTGACGACCAGGAAATACCAAAAAAAGCGTACTTTTGATATCTTGGGTTGATAATCTATGAAAATGGAGAGATTGGGGAAGATGTCGCACATAGAATTAGGGTTGGGTGCTCGAAGTGGAGATGTGCAATCTGAAGTTTATGTGATCACCGCATACTACTGAAGTTGAAGGGCAAGTTCTATAGGACAGTTGTGAGACCAGCTATGCTCTATGGGGTAGAATGTTGGGCGGTCAAAAAACAATATACCTATAGAATGAGTGTAGCAGAGATGAAGATGTTGAGATGGATGACTAGCAAGACAAGAAGGGATAAAATTCGAAATGAATACATTCAGAATAATTAAGGTGTGGCACCAATATGTGATAAGATGAGAGAGACTAGACTTAGGTGGGCTGGCCATATGTGGCATACACCCAGTATAACATATGTTAGGAGGTGCGAGTTAGTTCAAGCGGAAGGCTCAAAAAGACCAAGGGGTAGGCCCAAAAGGACATGGTTGGAAGTAATGAGAAAAGATATGAGGGTTTATAGCCTCACTGAGGGTATGGCTCTTAATAAAGTAAAATGGTGGACGATGATTCGTGTAGCTGATCCCAATTAGTGGGGAAAAGGTTTGATGATGATGATGAATCGTGCACACCATGATCGATGAATTGCTACTCTGCTTTTGAACTTGAATGAACTACAACTGATTACTTTTTTCTCCCCCAGGTCACAAGGTTATCTCAACAAGAGTACAATAACCTGATGTAGATCTCCAGTACACAATGTAACCAACATAATTTGCACTTGTATAGGCATCAACTTGTAAGCTTCCATGATTAGCATGCAAACAACAGTTCTCTACTATGTGATGATTTTAAATATTGAATGACTCTCTAAGCAGCTTCAAGATGAGTTGTTCGTGGAGCATGTGTGAACTGTCTAATCACACTCATAGCATATGAAATGTCTACATGTGTAAGTGAAAAATATATCAACTTGCGCACTAATCTTTGAAACATACGCACATTTTTGAGAACTTTATCCCTTTGGTTATCCAATTTGTACTTTGTTCCACAGGAGTATCAGTAGACCTAAGCTTTCTCATTTCTAAGAAGGTCTATCACATACTTCCTTTGAAAGATAAACATTCCCCCTTAGACCTCGCCTCTTCTAATCCCAAAAAAGTACTTCAATGGACCTAGATCTTTAATTTCAATCTCCCTTGCCAGAACAGTCTTGAGTTGCTGAATTTCTTTGTGCAATTATCTATTACAACATTGTCTTCCACACATACAATCAGGGTACTGTTATTGATTATTAAGCCTCTCAAATCAAGCATGGGGAGATTGCTTTGGTCGATAAATGGTCGAGTCATAAGACATGGGGGTTCTTGATAGTTAATGGGGGCATTTCAGGGCGATGCAGTGTCCCTATTCACAAGTGGTTGGAGTTGGACAAGCTTATACTTGAATAATAGTTGTGGGGTCTCGCCCATTGGTTCCTCTGTTCGTGTAAACTTCAAATGGAGGGTCCCTAATCACTAGTAATTGGACTAATCTTTGATTGCAAATGGAGGGCCCCTAGTTGCAGGTAGTTAGAGAACCTTATACTTGATGTTATTTGTAGGATATCACCTAGTGGCTCCTCTAAAGGTGTAAATTTGTTGGGCGAGCTGTCTCCATGCGCCTTGAATACGAAGATTCATTTACCATGTTCTAAGGTCATTTTGTGCAAGACTCTGACTTGGATTGTAAACTTGACTTGTTGATCCTTATTTCATTGATTTAGCCACTAGGCAAAGGTTTATCCTAGTGTTTTTGTGTGGGTTAGCTTGCGCTTGACTTTCCAAGGGCCGATCACTAGCCGAATGCCTTTCATAGAGTAAGACTCTTTCCATCATCAAGATAATGGTGAGGGGCACGCCACTATGATTGAAAGAAAAGTTCAGATCTAGGGTGGCATTCTCTAATATTAAGGCAATCTTCACTTGATCGATGAGTTGGCACTCAACGACTTGGAAAGCAGCATTCTTAAATCTTTTGACAAAGTCAAGGAATGACTTACTGATATTCTGCTGTTTGGCAGTGAACTCCCCTAGTGAGATAGGTCATGGCTTACTCCTGTGATACTGGGTAACAAACTTGTGGAACATTTAATCACATGATGCTTGAGGTTTATCCCTCATGAACTCATGGTGCCAAGCCAGGTTTCTCCCTGATGCGCGAAAAAGCCTCGGGGCTGTTCCGTTTCTTGTGCAAAGTGGACACAGTTAGTGGGTAGCTTGTGACATGGAGGCTGGAGCGACCCTTCACCGAGAACTTTTTTCCATAGTCTGGCATAAAAATCCTACTGCGAGGTCCTCAAAATTCTTGTGGACATTTTGTATGTAGTATTTAGGGGGTTCGAAGTTGTGAATCCCCATCCTTGTTACTATTGTTTGGAATTCCTTAAGGGTTCCTCCATGCTTGCTAAAATTTGGCTGGATGAACTAGGGTCTCTATTGTTGGTTCTTGGAATGAATGGTAGGAGTGTGATGTTTGAAGTGGAATATGGTACACTGGAGATATGGTAGTGGGCTGAAATGATAAATGGTTAAGCCTCTTGTGGGTAGAGCTCAGGAGGTTGGAGGCTCATGGATCATTTTTGGTGATTGGTACAGTAGTGCAACCTCACAGGGAGGTTGGTTAGGGCTGATTGCGCCCTGCGGGTTAACTTGGTTCACCATTGGGTGACAGTGAGTGCTGGATGTGGATGGGCTAGATGCCAAACCTAGATCCAACTATCTACCTAGGTCCTTGAGGAGGGAATTGACTAATGCCTTCGTGAGGTGGCCTCCTTCTATGGGGTTATTTATTGGAGTCATTAAAGCCCTATGAGTCGAAGGTTGACTAGGCCTACAACTAGAGGCTCTACTGGAGGCCTTATTCCTAATCGGTGGTTCTATGCTTGGATGGTTAGTTGTGTTTGGTTTTCAACGTCAACCTAATTTGAGTTGACTAGCTCATGGTCATCAAGGGCTTGAATCTCTACCTTGCCTTACCACGTCGGCAAGGTTAGGGTGCAATTCCCAAGTCTTGGAAAATTGGCTGTTGTCTACTACTCTTATTATCATCCAGGGTGGCCTTAGCTGAAGGTAGTAGTTGAAGAGGTTGGGCCACTAGGGTGCCTAACTATTATTTTAACTTGGCCAGGATTTAACTTACTGGCTATGGTCTCATAGCTCAAAAGGGAATTGCTGTAGTGCCTTTTGGATCAGTGGTTAGATGTCCTTGACCTAGGCCAAGACGAGGCTGTGGGTTTGGCATCAGACCGAAAATGCCCTAGCTTGGTTGGAAGACATTAGGTGCCATTTAGGAATAAACCACACAAAAATGATTGAAAATTGACCTAAGTCTCTAGGGGTAGGGTCAAAGGTGGGGGTATCCTTACATGGAAAACAATTGAAAGGTCATTGACGTTTTTGGTATGCCGCCCATGTTGTGTTTGGATTGAGCTAACCCCTATGAGCCAACTATGTGGTCATACTAGCAGTGGTGTGCTCCTAGAGACCTGAAACATGCAGAGGGGTGCCCCCTTTAATGGGACGCACTCCCAATTGTCCGTTCTCTAGGTGCCCTCTCCAACTTCAACACTGGTTTAGGGGTTTCTAAAAAAGGTTTGGAAACACTTTGATTGTGTTGTATGTCTGTGATGTAGTGTTTTGTATGTCTGTGATGTAGTGTGTAAGAGAGCACTCATGCATGTGAGATGAAGTGTTTCGGACCAAGCTGGTGTGCAATAACATGAAGCACAAAGCAAAAAGGGGCTTAAGTGAACACTAGGCTTGATTCGTTCGTGGTGCAATGTGTCTTGAACCTGCTAAGACTCAAGCAAAGGTGCAATTAGAGTGGGGATTTGGTGACCATGGAGAGTTCTAGAAAGCAGGAGCCTTTCTTTTGTGTGTGTGTGTGTGGGGGGGGGGGGGGGCAAGAGGAGCAATGTGACACATCTTGAGTCGTACCCAACTTGATGTGATTGGGGGAAAAAAAGGTTCCTGAGGAGTATTCCAGGTAGAGGAGAAACTGAGACACTCTTGCATCACACATGACTAGACCAGGTCTCTTCTTTCCGACTTCATGTGAGACTAAGTACTGAAATATAACAGTGATGCAAGTGATGCAACTCATGTTGCAAACTTGCAATATGTCTTTGGGCCCCTCCTTGGCAAGGACTTTCTTGGGACCTCTGGTTTTGGGTTTATGAGGATGAAATTTGCCCTTTGAGTATGCGATTACAAGGGTTGTGTTTAGATCTTTTGGTAGTTGAGTAACTTGATGGGCCACATGGTGGCGCTAGACTATTTACATTCCAAGGCAAGAAGATGAAATTTCCTTTTCCTTGGTTTCTACCTAAACTAAATCAAACTAAAGAAATGTTAAAAAATGGGTTTGCTCAAATCAAGGTCTGAGAGAAGTTGACCAACAAGGGCCCTTTCCTATGGGCCACTGACCATCTTGGCTAGCCAAAACCATAGCGAAGGTAAAATACACTTAGAAAGCTAAATGAAAGTTTGAAAACACCTTAGAAATAGAGAAGAGATACCCTCAACATGCAAATAAAAACAATGCCAAAGAAAATGGGGAAAAAGTCACCTACTTGGTGATAGCTGGGCCCACATGCCCAGAAACCTGGGGTTAGAGCTTGGATCAAACAATTTCAGTGCGTGGAGACCATTCCCTTAGTCCTTTTGTTTGAGCCAAAGACACTCATTTTAGTGTCTTCCCAATCATTTGGGGGGGTCTTAGAAGCGGAAGTGCCTATGGTTCATGGTCCATCTAAGGGTGCACCATGGTTTAGGCTAAACGCTAGGGTAGTTTGTGGTCTTGAAATGTTAGGTTAGAGCTTGCTGGAGTTTCAGGGAGGTCTCTGGATTTCAGAGATTTAGAGTTAGAATTCTGAGTCTTAGAGTCACTAGGGTTTGAGGGTAAAATTGCAAAATTTGTAGAACTAGTGGTAGGGCTCAAAATGTAGAATCTGGACCCTACAATGACCAGGAAAGGCAATTTACAAGTGGTGTCTTAGTCGGAGTCGCTCGTCGTCCTGTGACACGAGATGCATTGTTTGCTGCTCAGTTTGAGTTGTAGGACGTGGGGCTCTAGACAGTTAGTAGGGGTTTTTCAGGGCATTTCAAGGGGTTTCTAAGCTTGCAATGCTACTCTTTACATAGATGTAGAGAAGCATTGTTTAGCACTTATGTTGGGCCACATGGAAATTGAGGTATGCTATGGAATTTGTGTCTGTAATTCTAAGTTCACTCAAAAACAAAAAAACTTGATATAAAAATTGCTCTATGACATATCATGCATCGCACGCGATGCATCATCTGTCGTGTAGAGTATTTAGATACAATTTTTGGTGAAGATTATTGTTTTGGTCATAACTTTTTATACTATATATCAGATTTTAGTGATTTTTGGACCGTTGTAATGCTTATGACATCTTCAATAATTTGAATCAAATTTTACCTGATTTGGATGAAGTTTTAGACGGGGTATATTGTGTTTGGAGTCTAAATTGTTAGTTTCAGGGCTTTTGGCCATCAAGTTGGTGTACAGGGTAGTTTCTGTGTTTGTTAGGGGGTGACGAGTTTTGGGATAGCTAGGGTATGATGGGGGTTCAGAGTGGGGGGTCTACCCAATGCCATTTCATGTGTTCTTTCCCCTCTACCCAACCTTCTTTGTCTACAACCCTCTCTTTGTGTTCTTGATAACAATGCCTGCCATACTGCCTCAACCACCCTGGCCCCCGCACTTTATGAACGTTACCAAGGAAACATTGTCCATAGTTGCAGTCATAGCCCCCTTATTCCAACTGCATTTGCACTTCTCTACCAAATGCCTCTCATTCCTCCCTACTCTTCAAGTCCCCTTCCCCACCCTGCAACCTCACTTCGCCACCATACCATCTGACTCCAACCTGAGTTTGAGGCATTGGGATTACAACATACTGGGCATGTCGGCAATGTAGTCTATGAAAGAGGATCGAACTCAGAAGAAATAAGGTCAATCGATCGAAGTCCTGAGGTGACATCGAACTACTGTCATGAGCCAATTGACTACAATTCGATCGTTCTATAAATGATTTAGGTTATATTTTTAGAAAAAATGCTGTTAGAAAGAGTGAGGGCTGTAGGAAGCTCAAGAACTGACCCTCCTAGGCCTTCTGATCTCTGCTTCTCAATGGCGCTTGGGTGCTAATCCCTCACGCAATCCCCCTCTTCATGCCAAATGATGGTTTTACTATGGTAAAGAGTTCTTGGGTCCCCACCCAAATGAGGTCCACCCAAATGAGGGTTTTAATATGGAAAATTAGGTTCTTTGTGACCCCCAAAAGGAGGCTGCTTGCCTTATACTTACACCGTGCTGACATCCTGGACATCATAGAGACAACACTAGGCTCCCCATTCCTCCTTGAGGTCCTAAGTATCACGTGTAGAAGACCTATCCAATGGGAAATCTGGCTGGCCCAGGGAGCCTCAGGAGGCATTTCAGATGGAAGGGAGTGTGAATTTTCCAGAGTTTACTGCCCAAATAGGCCTGCCCTTAGACCAAAATTCTTTGCTCAGTTGCACTACATCTTGGGTTCTCAGCCCCTGGTGCATTAGAGGTGACTTCAATGTCACTGGTGGAGTTTCAAAAAGAGCTCTGGAGGTCGTGTGACAGCTGGTATGATGGTTTTCTCAGATTTTAGTTTTGAACACAAACTCATGGACCTCCCCCTAACAGAACTCTATTGACATGGTTGAACTACGCCCAAGTCCCTAGTCTTCTCAAGATTGACAGATTTCTTATCTCCCAATATTGAGATCCTCTGCTCTCTGGGGTACTCTAGAAACCTACCTAAGATCACTTCAGATCATATGCCAAACTTTCTGGATACTGAGCCCTTGTTTAGGGGGCCAAATTCTTTTACTTCAAACTCATTGCTTGAAGAAGCAGAGCTGCATACTTTGATCCCATGGTGGTGGTCAGTATCACCAAAAAACTACAGTTACTGAAGTGAAAGCTTAAGGAATGGAGTTACCACCTGTTTGTTAGTCCCCTGGCAAAGAAAGAGGCCCTTCATAGGATATATCTGACCTGGACTTCCTGCAGTGAGTCTTTCCCCCCTGGAAAAGGCCGGAAGGATGGAAGCAAAATTTGAACTCAATAAAGTGGCAAAGTAGGAAGAGCTCTATTGTTATCAATTGTTGACAATTAAATTGTGAAAGGAGGGAGACTGTGCCACGTCCTTCTTTTATAAAATTCCTAATTGTAGACAAAGATCCAATTCAACATCCAGATAACTGAAGGGCAAGAACTACTTGGCCCCCAAACGAGTGAATAACATCATCATTTGCTTCATTAAGAGGCTATTCACTGCCAGATCCCGCCAAGACCTAGCCTCACAGGCATGCACCTCAGAACTCTCTCTCAAGCCCAGGCTAACTCACTGTAAAGCTTGTTCACGGAGCGAAAAATTAGAAGAGCTGTAAAAGAGCTGGTGCATGATACGGTCCCTATACCTGATGGTTTCCTGTTGGCAATTTTCAATCAATGCTAGGATGTCTTTGCCGCCGATTAATTATCATGCGTCTTTGGGTTTTGTCATCAAGGAATCATCCACAAGGGGATGAATTCCACATTTATCGGTCTAGTCCCTAAAATTGGAGGAGCTGCCAAAATCAAAGATTACCAGCCAATTTGCCCGTTGAATGGCACCTATAAAATTCTAAGCAAAGTCTTGGTAACCCGCCCTCTGGAAGTTCTCGATGATATCATCTCAACCCACTAGGATGCTTCTGTCAAAGCTTGACAAATCCTTGATAGGCCCTTAATCGCCCACAAATGCCTTAATTACATGATCTAGTTTAAGCCTTTTGGCTTAATCTTCAAACTTGATAGAAGAGGCCTACGACCTCGTTCATTTGCTAGTTATTGACAAACGGTTGATGGGTTCTGGGGATAGATGATGATCATGGAACTCAGGGTGTCTCTCCTCATCCATGTTCTTGGTCTAAATTAATGGTGATACCAGAGGCTACTTTCAAGCCTCTAGAGGGCTGCACCAAGGTGACTCCCCCCCCCCGCCCCCCATTCTCTAGCTATAGTTGCCAAAAGTTTGGCAGATCAATCTCAAATCTTGTGGATCAAAACTTGTTCCGAGGTTTCAAATGGTAAAGTAGAGCCCCATTAATCTCCCACTTACAGTTTGCAGATGATACTTTGGTCTTTTGTGAAGCCTCTCCTAAGGGTGTTTCTCAGGTGCTTTGAATTTGCAATTGGCCTCAAAATCAACATGCAAAAAAACCCAACTCGTGGGTATTGGGGTGGAAAATAATACTTTAAGGTGTTGTTGGCAAGATTGGTTTCGGTGTAGAGTGGCTGCCATGCAAATACCTGGGGTTACCTTTGTGCACAGGAAAACCTAGAATACACCATTGCTATGGCATAATTGAGAGGTTTGAGAGGACACTAGCCTCCTTTAAAGGGTGCTTGTTATCTTTGTTGGGGAGAGTTACATTTGTCAAAGCCAGCCTTTCTAGCATCTTAATCTGTCCCTCTTTCAAATGCTGCTGTTGATAGTCCATTGGTAAATGCAAATGATGAGGGATTCCCCTGGTCAGAGGCTCATGGTAGCCAAAAATGCTCCTACTTAACTGGTCCATGGTGTGCAGGTCAAAGAAAGCTGTAGGTTTGGGTATTAGATCGACTAATGACATGAGCACTACCTGCTAGGCAAATGTCTTTGGCTTCATGACCCAAGAGACTCATCTTTGGAGGATGGTCGCCTAGCAAAAGTATGGATGAAATGAGTCTGGTTGGTGGTCGAAGTCCAATGTCAGGCCCCAGATGTCTGCAGCATGGAAAGAGATGCTCTTGGCATACTCTTCCTTCTCTATCAAAACTCACCTGTTACCATAAACTGGTGATAGATTTTGTTTCTGGCTAGATAACTGGAGATGCAATGTTGATCAGTTCCCATAATTATTCTCGCTATCCTCTAATCAAGCATGCTCCATTGCTGAGGTAATAGAATTATTGGTTGGCACCAATGTGGACCCTAAGATTCAGACGCGATCTCAATGACATGAAACTGCTTAAACTAGGGAGTTTGTTCTCTACTCTTCAAAGCTTTATCCTGCCTTGGTTTGGTTGGGACATTTTCATTGGTAGTCCCTGGTCTTTTCCAGTTTATCATTCTTCTACCACATCCTCAGAAATAAAGGCCTCCACCAACTCAGAGGTCACACTTTCTTGATTGCCTCCTGACCCCAATAGGATCCAGCTGTTTGGGTGGCTGGATGTACAAAAAGGATCCTAAAAACTGAACCAGTGACAAATGCCTAGCTTTACGATGCCCAATCTACTCCTTTGCAAAGATAGTAAAGAGACAGTGGCCTACCGTTTCCTTTATTCCCCTTCTGTAGGGAACCGTTGGAGCCAATGTTTACAAATGTTTGGGACAGAATGGGTAGCACCTGAAGCTATCGAACAACTATTTTCAACCCATTTCAGGCCCCCACTACCAAAGGCAGGACTAATATGTTGAAGGGCCTCAACCTTTGCATGTTATGGAATGTGTGGAGAGAATGTAACAGGACCATCCTATATGTTAAGTTGAAAATCAAAACAATGGCGATTGAATGCATGAGAGAGCTTAAAGGTTTCAAATCTTACATGACTTTGTATTTCCTACTAACAGGGACATAATAGCTTGATGTGGTCGAACTCTCAACATTGAACCTTGTGCTGGTGGCCACCGAAACTGGGCACCATCAAATTAAACTTTGACGGGCGTTTATTTGGAAACCAGGCAGCGTAGGTGTGGGAGCAATGTTCAGTGATAGTAAGGGAACCACGATCTTATTCATTTGGGGGCCCATCAACATTACAACGTCATCAATGGCAAAGCCATGTGCCCTCTTACGAGGCCTCAAGCTCTTCAATAGAAGTTTGGGCACCTCGTTAGTCTTCCAAGGGAATTCAAAAAATGCCATCAATTGGGCCAATATGGTCATGGAGACGGATTGAGATCTTGAAGATATTTTATCGGTATGTGCCTCACTTAACTTCACCTTTTCATTATATTGGGCAAGAGGCCAATAGCATAGCCAATGTTCCAAAAAATGCCGGTTGGTGCCATGCACTTGTGGGGGGGATGGCCGTCAGATAGGAGTGGGCGGCCCAGATTTCTCGATCTTCAATCTGCAACATTTGAGATGTTTCCCGATCTCAAATGCTTCCTAAAAGCCCTCTAATAAGCTTCAAAAATCTATAAAATCAAATTCAAACCAAAAGGATGATGTTTGGATCAATTTTTCAAAACTCTGAATTAACCCATCAATCTAATAGGAAAGCAAATATGTATCTTCTTGTTGTTTTTTTGCACTTATGTAAAAAGAAAGGGTTTAGGACATATGAAAATCTACCCCCCCCCAATCTCTTCCCCCTTATTTTGGGGGAAAAGTACAAAAATGCCTCTCTATTGGGGGCATTTTTGCCCCTGGGCAGGCATAGTCCTAGGCCGCCTCCTAGGCACCAGATAGGCTATTTCTTGGAACATTGGGCATAGCAGATGGCTTGGCTAAACAGGGGGCTCCTAGCACATCTCTAGTGCTCAATCCACCCTTAAGTGTAACACCACCGGCATTTTTTTGTTTTCCATTTTGGCTGTTTAGTGATTTTGCGAGACTGAGCGCTTCTTCTTTCATGAATGTCGTCTCCAATTTCATTCATGGTATGCCGTATACTGCAGTTTGTATATGTATCAGTTCAAATACCTATTTAATATAGGTAACACTACTCAATTTGTGTATGTATCATTTTAAATATCTACTTCGTTTGACATGCGTTGGTATGAAAAACCTACTTCCAATTTGATTTCTATTTTTTGAATCAGAAAATATTCAACTGCAATTAATACAAGTATTATGTGGCAGGCACAACAGGAACATGTTCCTCGAATATATAAGCTTGCCAGTATTGGCTCTTTTTGGAATATTTGGGGTTATGGCACTTTCTTTTCACATAGATGGAGTTCTTGTATAACTCCATTTTCATTTTTATTGAAATGCTATATTTTCATAGTACCTTTGGTTATTATTTTGAGGCAGCAAAAAGTTTACAAGTTCTTGAGGTTTTTAGTCCGTTTATCTCGTATTAATCGTCATTTATTATTTGTACAAATACATGCCTTCACTGTGTGTGCTAGCTATGTGCTGGAATCCATCTATACAAAGGAGAATTGCATTGAGGCAATTGTTTTCAAAATATTCTCAACTTTAGAGTCATGAAGAGCTAACCAAATCTTTTCTTTCTATTCAATGAAAATCCAATACCAATTAATGAATTAGTACGTCATATTAGACAGCTTTCAATAAACATTCTCATCTAAATGTTACTTTTTTTGTTTGTGGTATACTAAGAGATCCATAAACTCCGTGTAGAATACCAGTGTCAACATTGATACAAAGGCGCCATACTCCTGGGATACTTTTAATATAATAATATTAAAAGAACAGATTATGAATAGTATATATTTAATAAATGTATGCATGGTATATGAAGTTATTCACGATAATATGATTTACTTAAAATTAATAAAATCTAAAGTAATTACATGTTATTGTATATCTTAAAGATATCATATATCTTAAACATAATGTGTTTAAAATCTAAAGTAATTACATGTTATCTTATATCTTAAAGATATCATATATCTTAAACATAATGTGAATAATTTAAGATAAATCTTGAACATTGGTCGAACTATATGATGGAATACTAATATAATAAAGTTATCTTGAACATGTAATATGATATGGTCGAACTATATGATCGAATACTAATATAATAAAGTTAAAGGCATATCTGTTACTATATCTTGTGTGTAATAGTCTGTGTTTTGTGCGTGTTTGTTTGTCGAGGATATTCATATCTGCATCTATGTGCTAGATATTGGAAAATGCTAAGTCATGTGCCCCTCCCCATATCAACATTTACTTTTTATAACTTGAGATTATTAATTACCTTTCTGTCACTGTGCTAGCGAGGGTTTACTAGGTCCCTCCATGTTCTATTAATAAGAAAAAGAAATGGATAGAGCAGAGCACATGACTAGCATCAAACTAAAGAGATATATGCTCTCCCTCGTGATTACAAGGATACTAAATATAAATCAAGCACTCCCATCGCCATTTCATAACCCCTAGGGAGAGAAACTACATTCCTTTTGGTGCTATAGATACCAGTGATCAAAATCACCAAGTGGACTCAGAATCACTTGAGTTGACTCGGAACCGGAGGAGTACCAGGCTGGTTCTTGCCAGACTTGGGCAAATCTCTTGGTATTTTCTTATGATGTGAAAATGCTGGTAAAAAAAAAAGGTTTATTTTTCAGAATTGTTTTCCATCTAATAATCCACATCTAACCCCCATTTTGATAGATGAGCACAATCAATCCCTCTTATACTTAAAAAAATCAAATTTTTAATCAAATTTTACATTTGGGTAAAATTTCCTCATAAAAAATTCTTACAATATCTCTCATTTCTCAACCAAATAATCTATACAATTGATTCAAAATGTTGGTATTGGAGCCTTCTATCATATCCTTATAACAATTTGTTGGACTAAAAAGTAAAAGAGAAGACATTGTCTAAATTTCAAGGGTTTGTGACCGGAAATTGGAAATATCTGATTTCTCTCTCATTTTTTTTATCAAATTTATTCTAAATTTTCCCAAATATCTTGGAGATTATTTTTGGTTATTTATTCAGCCATATATCTTTGCCATTTTCTTCCCAAAGTGTTTTTTTTTTCTTAATTTTAATTTTTGAATGGATTTTAATTTGAACTTCTTATTATATGTAATCAAATATTTGGGTTTCAATCCTTGATTTTGTATATTTCTCGTTTTTCCTTTTTTTTTCTCAATTTTCTCGAATCCGTTGATCCAACTCAGTGACTCATCCTATTTTGCTTGGATTGGTGGGTGACCGGTTCAAACGACCTGTCCGATACTTTAAACACTGGTAGGTACACTCTTGTAATGCTACAAGTTGTGTAGTATACTCCACCTCGGCTTCTTATGTGGGTGTGTAGCTTCTTGCGTTGTTGATGCATGTTTTGTAAGTGTCACGTGTCCGTCATTGAACCGTTTGACCGAATAGGCATCTGAAATTTAATTTTATTATGTTTTTTGTTTCTCATCTCACTCGCTTTTGCAAATTCAGTCAATGGGATAGTGTTATTTTTTTCTTTTTATGTTTTAGATTTTCCCCGATTTTTTCTGTATTTTTTAGGGAAACTCTTTTAGCTTGTGAAAAACTCAATGAGTCCACTCAAGACTTGTTACGAGCCCATGAAAAGTTTATGAGGAAGTCCAAGTTTGCTAACTCTGCTGCTGCTAATTAGGCAAAGAAGCCCATATCCTTGTATGTCTTTCAAATCTATTCGTCATTCTCTATGTATAGAACAAATGACCATCTACCCAGAAGCGTGATCACTGTGGTCAATACTACTAGTGAAGTTAAAACATTCTTTGAAAGTAAACCTAGATCTTCCTCTCAAAGCAAAGGTGGAATGTAAAATGGTCGGTCATCTCTTTCATATTTGGACAAGGTTTTAAAAATGGATCGGAAATCATTGAAGCTGGTCCGCTTCTCGTCATATATTGGGAACTGACCGAGTCCCCCCCTGAACCGGCCGGCTCTCACCGGTTCTGTAAGGAACCGGCTGAATATGTCAAAACCGAACCAGCCGATTCTATCCTGAACCGGTTTTGGTGGGAGGAATTTTTGTATACACATTAAATAGGGTTTGAAAGGGAGGATTTTTGCATGTGCATCTTTGATATTTTTTTTAAAAGAGGGTTGCTGGTTCACCCCATATTTTTTATTTGTAAAGTGGGCCCCAACCATTAGTTGGCTACAACATCTCATGCACGCCTTAGCAAGCGTGTTGTGCAAGTGGGAAAGCTAAGAGCTTGTGTGAGCTTAAAGCTCTTTATGAAGAGTCTACACCGCTTCGATGTGGAACAATTGCTCCCGCTTTTTTACTCCACGCCACGCCTCTTTTCTTTCGCCCCTTATTAAACCACATTCTTTAACCCTTGTATTTCTCGATTTAGCAAAAAAAAAAAAAAGGCCTATGTGAACCACATGTAACGTGTTAAAATCGAAATCTCATATGATCCTTAAAAACCTAACAAGTCATTGTTCAAAGAATGTTTTGAAAAGGATTACCTTAATACTCTTTCCTAATACTTACAATAAATATTTTGGCTTAGTGCACTTACTTTTTACTTGTTGGGACTACTTGTTGGGACTACCTTAATGCTAGATTATTTTATGTATTTGATTTTGTTGGAAATACCTTCATGTTAGATTCTTTTTACTTATTTTATTTTTATTTATTGACTCAGTTATTTTTGGGGTGGGATTTATTAACTGGAACAATCACTCTTAAATTAAAAAAAAATATAAAAAAAAATATAAAAAAAAAGAAGAAGAAAAACTTTAGAATAGTGACAGCATGTGGGTGAGAAAGAAGAATGGAGGGCTATAGCTGTTTCCCTGATAGCTATTTTGGTTTAATAAAAGCACAATATCTCATTGTGAGGGTTATAGTTTTTGGTCATAGTTTTTTTTCTCACTGTCAAATAAAAAAGGTTCAAAACTATTGTACAATTCCTTTTTTTTTGTTTGCTAAATATTTGAGTTAGAGATATTTATTTTATTGCAATGAGTTGTATTTAAATGTTATTTTGACCACAAAATTAATCTAATGGATAACAAACACTTAGATATGAGGCATGCTCTGAGTATTTATGTATTTTTAGTAAAGGGTTATGTTAGGGTGCTCACATTATGGAGTAATTTATTATTGTACTCAACAAAATTTGGACATTTATATACTCTTGTTTGTGCATGGAGTTTTTTTTATTTATTAAGGGTATTTTTGATCATTAGGAGGGGTGTAACATCATCTACATGGGTGTGACATCATCCACATGGAGCATTAAATGTCACTAGTGTGGTCCATTGGGGTGATGTCACACCCTATATGGATGACATCACACCCCTCTTAATGACCAAAAATACCCTTATAGAAAAAAAACTCCATGTACAAACTAAAGGTATATAAGTGTCCAAAATTTGTTGAGTACAATGATAAATTATTTTATAGTGTGAGCACCCTAACATAACCCTTTAGTAAAATAATGAAAAGTTATAATGCAATACCATTTGCTTTTGGAAACCTAAAAAACTAGATTTTTAAGCAATTCTAGTAATTTTTTGAAATTTTTTCAGTGCTGCCGATCCGGCCGATTCTCCGATCCAGATTGCCAATCCACTAATTCAACATGGTTTTTGGGGTGGCCGATCCGGGTCATAGATCCGTTTTTTTGAACCTTCTGTTTGGATACATTTAAAGTTAATATCGAAACATAATGTTGAGTATTGTCGTCCTGTATGTAGCATATATTTGTACAGCTTGTAAACCATAATGGGCATGGTTTCTATGGGTCCCCGGACTCATATGTAGAAATACACCCAATCTTAGTAAAATCTATTTTTGAAATGGATTTTGGCCCTGATTTTAAAGGGGTATATAATCTCTAAAATGGAGACCATTAATATGTAAAAATAAATAAAAATTGAAAATTGGAAATATTAATTTTTAACACAAATATTTGGCACATTGGTTTTAAACCTTTTTTTTCGATGGACCACTGTTTACATCCATCTTTGAGATGGATGATTTATGCCTTGGGGGATGCAAATGTATGAATGCGTCCCTTGACATGTATAGCACTTTACAGAACCTGTAAAACAAATGTTTGTTTTCTCTTTAATGATCATTGCTATCACTAATAGTTAGAAAGTGCTATATTTATCAGATCTCAGGAGATTCCATTAGTTATGAAATTATATTTCAGCATATGTTTGACTTTATTCGAGGCATGCATTTAGCACTCAATAATTTTGAATTAATATGATGTGCCTTCCTGCACTTAGAAGTATGAAGCATGTATTCAAGGAATTTCATGTTCTGCTATCCTGAAGTTCTATTCAATTGTGTCCCTCTAAGGAACCATGATACAGTTTATCCATGCTTTTCAATTTTCAGATATTCTTGAGGTATGGTTTGCAAGTGTTATTTGGGGATGTTGTAGTGTTTACAAGTGATCGTTATCCTCTATATAATGACTTGCCAGCTAATATACTTGGATCTTTCATCATGGGATGGTTCGCGTTTGGGTTTAAACCCAGCATCTTGGAATTTTCGGAGTTGTTAGCCCTCGGGCTTACTACAGGGTTCTCGGGAAGCCTCACCACATTTAGCGGTTGGACACCTTTAGCTGTTGGATCCAGAGAATGCTCAATTTAACAACCCATGGACAATGGGTGGTTGGTATTTTAGGCCTTCCATTAGGTAACCAGTTGAAGATGAGAAAGAAATTCATATTTATTTTCTGTAACTGATGCTCAGTTAAAAGACATCCACTTGAAACCATCTAGACATGCCTTTTCGTTTTATAATATTTTGGTGATTGTATGGAGCGTGCTTTTATCTGCAGTATATGGGGAGGTATCATATTTTATAGTCTATTTAGGTTAAGATTGGAAAGTACCATCACATTCTTTGCCGATCAAGGATGAAACTTAGAACAAAGTAGAATTATTTCGCCTTGCAGTGAATTTTGATGATGAAACTTATTGTGATATTTGTTTTATGATTGACTAAGAGGCATGTTACTCATGATTTGTGCACTAATGTTTGGCATAGCGACTGCAAAGAAATGAAGGCAATTCATGGACTCTTGCTTTGAAGGCAAATGTCAGGTTAAGATCCGTAGGCTGGAAAGAAATGAAGGCCTTGTCCTGGTCATGTTGGCCTTGATATGGGGGGCTAAGCATTTTCCTTACGTACCAAAACTTTAAGAAACATAATGGCGAAAAGCTATGGCTGGCTTGTTTGGTTGGCCCACCTGGTGTATGGACTAGATGGTTTCTGAATGGTAGAGCTTTGAAGGGAAATGTCAGGTTAAGATTCGTAGGCTGGAAAGAATTGAAGGCATTGTCGTGGTCATGTTGGCCTTGATATGGGGGGCTAAGCATTTTCCTTACGTACCAAAGCTTCAAGAAACATAATGGCAAAAAGCTATGGCTGGCTTGTTTGGTTGGCCCACCTGGTGTATGGACTCGATGGTTTCTGAATGGTATTCTTTGGGCCGAATCAGCGCTTAAAAGTTAGTTGCTGCGGGTATTATGGCGTCTTTATACACATTGAACAAAAAGTTAGTTGCTGCGGGGATTGTGGCGGCTTTATCCACATTGAACCTAGCGGTAAGTTCCTTATCGTTCATTGGTCATTCTTTGCCTATATTATGAAGTTACCAGAATAATTGGGATTGTTAGAAAAAATCCTACAAAAAAATGGTGTTTGCGTTTTGAAAGTCATTGATATTTTTGATACTGAGACCTGTTTTCTTATGGCCAAGCAGTTGCCATTTTCTGCTCCAGGGGAAGTATGCTATAACTCAATGGATGGTGAGAAAAAAGACAGAAAGCATCCTGTGTTATTACTGCCCATTGAAATGGTAAGTGAGAGAGTGGCACGCAGTAGATGGGGCATATCATATTCTAGGCGTCTCACTCTTTCTATCACCACCCATCATTGTGATTACCCAATGGGCTACATCTCTTCTTTCAGGGCCTGTTGATTAGTGGTATACTTTCTGTTTTATTCAACTGGGTTTTGCACGAGAAGTTTGGCTCCACCTTTCTTTCTTTGGCTGAAATGTGCTCTAGCTCGATGTTTTTGACTATTATAAATGTGCCTTTATTTTCAGGGTTGGTAAATTATGCATGTATTTTGCAGGAAAAAACTGAATCTTCTCAGACTGTTATAGAGGGGATACAGCTTGGGTTCTTGGGCTATATGATCACAGTCTCGGCATTTGTTGCAGAGGTTTATTGCTTGATTGAGAGCGGCCATATTTGGAGAGTGTTTGGGTATATGATTTTGAGTATAGGGTTGTCGTTTGGTTTGGGTACTTTGGTCTACTCCACCTGTTTGGACCAAGGGTTACTCTTTTACTGATGAAAGGTGACCCATAGGATTTTTACGGATGGAAGGTGACCCATAGGATAATTGCAAAACCAGTAAGAACTCTCTCTGCTATCTACAACCAGGTTTCATTGAAATATGTCCGGCCATTGAGACCTCAATGGGAATAATGTTTACCAGTTGCCTATCATCAATCCTACCATCTACAAGGGATGCCAGACCCAATATGCTCCTACCATTGGAGACTCTACTAAATAAATACAATATATTATCTAATATATAATGGAAAAAGTTTATATAGAGTCGAGGTTCTAAATAATCAAATTAGAGCCCACCTCAAAACTTTCACTAGAAGAGGTTGTTTTGATACTCAAATATCCTCAAATTGATCATCTCGAAGATAAGATGCATGGACATGAGAAAAAATTGGATTTCAAGTTTTGAAAATAGTGCTCTTGTAATGTATTTTTGGTCTGTCAATTTTCAAGATTTTCATAGATCTACACGATTTATACTAATTTTGAAGATTTAAAATTTGTAATTAAAGATAAAAATATATTTTAAGGCTATCACAAAGATTTCTAGTATTGAAACCACATTTCTCGACACTATTTGAAGGTAGGCCTCAGTTTGATTGTTTAGAGCCTCGGCTTTATACAAACTGCACCCATATATAATAAAATGTATAATATAAATATTTGATATATATAACTTAATATAATATAATGTATTTTATTTTTGTTTATTAATGTATGTTTGTATGATATATAATATATTATATATAATATAATTATATTATATTATATATATGTAAAATGATATATTATATTATAATAAATATATAATATATTTTATTATATATTTAATATATGAGAAATGATCTTATAGGACCTTCTCCCACCCATATATGTAGGACCTTCAAAAGATCACCATTAAAGTTGGTACGAATCTTTAGAAGCTTTGTAGTTATTGATCAAACTACATCCAAACCACACCCATATGTGTAAGACCCTCAAAAGATCACCATAAAAGTTGGTACGAATCTCTAGAAGCCTTGTAGTTATTGACCAAACCAAATGAAAGAAACTTCCATCTTCTCGATTAAAACAAGATACTAGTAATTGGTAATTGTTTTTGAATCAAGGGGTTTATTCATAGTTATTTTTGTTTGATTTGAATTCATAATTGTTTGAATTGTGTAATCTCCAACTATTGGTATTGGTAACCGACCCAAAGCAATTTGATTATAATTCAATTCGTGACGATCATAGGTGGAAAGTTCATATTCTTCAGTCATGGATAAACAGTTTGTGGGGCAATACTTGAAAAAGTTACCACAAAATATACAGATTTGAAAATCAGTACTATAATTAAGCAATCGTTTTTTTCTAATATCTGTTTCGAATCTCCAGTCAACAACGGGGAGATCTATCAGGTATACACGAATGCATACTTTCCACACCCATGTGATAACTTTTCTAGAGATCTGTGCCAACGTTAATGGTGATCATTTAGGGTCTTACACACATGGGTGGGAGAGGGTCCTATAGGATCATTACTCTTAATATATTCTAATATAGTATTATTTACATATATATAATATAATAAAAATGGGTAATGATCTTATGATACCCTTCCACACCCATGTGAGTAAGACTCCAAATGATCACTATCAAATTTGGCACAGATTTTTAAAAAAATCAAGTCTCACATCCATGTAATAACTTTTTTAGAGATATGTCAAATTTGATGGTGATCTTTTGGGGTCTTATTCACATGGAAGTGGTGGGGTCTCATAGTGACATTTATCTAAATATATACATATATTATATTATATATTTAATATATTCTAATATAATATATATGAATATTATATTATATCATCTATTTAATAAATAATACAATAAATAATATTATATGTAATACAAATTTATAATTAAAAATAAAAATATAATGTGTAATATAATATTATTTATATAAAATTTTGTTTATATGTTTTTACTATGGGATTTATTTGCATGTGCATTACGCACTAAACAAACATATGCAATGTAGGAAAAGAGCCGGGGCTTAATTGGTTAGCCCTTGATGATTTGCAACGCCATGTTCTTGGTACAATTCTTTGCAATTCTTACAAAGGGTGGGAACCCTGTCCCCACTGACTCACCCTAAAAAAGAAATATATATACGAAATTTTCACGTGAAAATATTTTTCGAAAAACATTTACGCACGAACCAAACATGCTCGCTATTTGGCAGAGTTACATGAGTACTTCAACATTCTTATTGCATCATGTTTTGACATGCGTCGATTTTTGAAGATTGACGATATTGTAGTAAGGGGAATGATCATGTGTATTTTAAGGGATTGTACACAATGAAACCATTTATCTTTTGTATAGGGAGGTCACAATTACATATAACCACCTGATGTGAAATTTGATAGCTTGGTGTGTCACAAAGTTCGAGAAAATATTTTTTGAACTTTGAGCTTGATCAATGAAGTAATGCAGCCACTTAATTTCAAATCCAATTGTCAAGATTAATTATGACCACCTTATAGCGAAGGTAAATGGACTCATTATATACTTTCCCATATTTTAATAGGGATTGTCTACAAAGAGACCATTTATATTTTATATATGGAGGTCAAAATCATTTCTACTTATTATATATCAAATTGGATGGTTTGAGATGAGTAACGTTTTTTTTTGGAGCTTTGTGTCTATTCAATAATATTCTTACAACCCACTCATTTTGAAATTTCAGGGATAAAAATGATTGTGATCTCTATGTACAAAAAATAAATGATCTTTTTGTTTTTCATGTTTTTTGAGAGACATTGACAATTTATTGCATCGTCAAAGAACAGTTACAAAGATTCAGTCGCCAAAAATGGTCATAAAACAAACCACAAAGCAAAAGAGTACAAAATAACATAAAAACAACTAAGACCAGCAAATAAAGCATTCAGCAGCAACTCTAGCTTTTGCCAAACGATCTGCCTCCATGTTGCATTCTCTATACGCATGTACCAAAGATACTACCATTTCCAAACATATTGTAGATGCCTCCCGAATCAATTCATGTGGATACTCTGCCTCCTTCATCCATTTAATGACGTACATCGAATTTCCTTCCACCACAACAGGCCTATTGAACCTTTTTGCTAGCTTAACATCTTGAAGCAAAGCTCTCAACTCTGTTTCGTTCTCTTCATTGTCTTATCCTTCATAAGTACATGAAGATTAGACCTAAGATCCTCCCTAGACACCACCTACCACTCCTCTTTCACTGCTAGCCACATATCTGTATTTTTTCATTTAATTCAATGCTCGATTCACCATTATTGAACTCATGTTGCATTCTTTCCACATCTCCCATACTACTGTAACAAATTTTCATATAAACTTTCCTTTCTTTCCAACACCTGCAATCTTCCTGTGACCAACTACATTTTCAGCTTGTGTGGGAAGACCTACTCGTATGTATGCCTTGCCAATCTAAACACCAATGCAAAACTGATTTAATGTAACAACAATTTAGAAATAGATGGTCAACATTTTCCTCATTACATTTACACAACATACAAACGTTTGACAATATTTTATCATGCTTCCTCAATATATCAACTGCTAATAGTTTTTTCCGATGCAATAACCACATCAAAGCTTTGACTTTAAGAGGAATATGCTATTTTCCAGATTTTCACCACATCTACATCTTTCCACCTATTTCAATCATAGTACAACAGTTTATGTGCTGAGCTAATAGAATATTCACCATTTTTACTTGGGTTCCCACACAATTCTGTCCTCCACCTCAGAAAATAAAAGTATTGCTTAACATAACTAGACATTGAAGATATTCATCCGTCACATTACTAACAACTCTTCTGTAAGAACATCTAACATCCCAATTTGCAATAAATCCCTTTCTACCCACCAGTTCGGTGATACTCTTACTCTTAGAAGCAATGGTTTAAAAAACGGATCGGTGACTCGGATCGGGCTTCCAAAAAACCGATCCGGATCGGCGAATCGGCGATCCGGATCGGGAATCGGGTGAATCGGTCAGAATAAAGCTTAAAAAAAATTCGAAAAAATTATTAAAATTCATTATAAATATTGTTTTTTAGGAATTCAATAAAAAATGAGGGTACTCCATTAAGAATTTTCATGTTTTTGAATGAATATGCGAATATTGATATGTTCTTTCCCTACATGAACCGCCATTCAGCATTTAATTTACAGTATTTCGTGCTCATCCCTATACTGTTGCTGTTGGGACTCGATATGTGAATAATATGGCTGGGATAGGGTGGCCTCAGAATCATCATCTCTCTCATTTTCTCTTTGAATAATATGGATTAAAAAAAAAAAAAAAACAAATTTTCAAAAAAATCGATCATGGATTAAAAAAAAAATCACAAATTTTCAAAAAATTCTATCATGGATTACAAAAAACAATTCGATCATGGATTAAAAAAAAAAAATCACAAATTTTCAAAAAATTCAATCATGGATTACATAAAATTCGATCATGCATTACATAAAATTCGATCATGGATTACATAAAATTCGATCATGGATTACATAAAATTCGATCATGGATTACAAAAAAAAACAAACAAAAAAAACAAAAAATTCAATCGTGGATTACAAAAAAAGAAAAAAACAGTTTGATCATGGATTACAAAAAATTCAATCATGGATTACAAAAAACTCTATCATGGGTTACAAAAAAAGCAAAAAACAAAAAATTCAATCATGGATTACAAAAAAAAAAACAAACATTTCGATCATGGATTACAAAAAAAAAACAAACATTTCGATCATGTATTACAAAACATTCGATCATGGATTACAAAAAATTCTATCATGGGTTACAAAAAAAAAAAAAAAAACAAAAAAAGCGATCATGGATTACAAGAAAAGAAAACAAACATTTCGATCATGGATTACGAAAAATTCTATTATGGGTTACAAAAACCCAAAAAATTCGATCATGGATTACAAAAAAACAAAAACAATTCGATCATGGATTACAAAAAAACAAAAACAATTCGATCATGGATTACAAAAAAATCGATCAAGTATTACAAAAAAATCTATCATGGATTACAAAAAAAAAAAAAAAAAAAAAAAAAAAAAAAAAAAAAAAAAAAAAAAAAAAAAAAAATCCCGTACGGACTCGCCGATTCACTGTTTGGACTCGCGGATTCCGTGCAGTGAATCGACGAGTCACTGTGCGGAATCGTCCGGTTCTCTCTAGAACCGGACGATTTCCGATTTTTCAACCGATCCGGTCCCTTTTCGCGAATTCCGAGTCGAACCGGGCGAGTCCGTTTCGACTCGGCGTTTTTTAAAACGCTGCTTAAAAGTAACTTTAGCAAATAAATGAGGAAATTGGACATTTAAAGGCCTATCTCCAATCCATTTTTGCTGTCAAAATCATACATTTTCACCATTCCCCACCACCATTGTCGAATATCTTATGAAAAAATCTCTCTACGCTACAATACCCTTCCATACTATTAAATCCCTTTTTTCTTAGTCCCTTTTGCCACAAGGCCATGTTTCTTATCCACCCCCATACTTTTCTGCCAAAAATACACCTCCAAAATTGGCCTTTTTCTTTCACACATCTCCACAACCACTTAGTCAATAAAGCACTATTCATCAATTTCAACCACTTAATTCCCATACCCCCATCACAAATAGAAGTGCACACCTCTTAAAGCATTTCTTATATTGCCTCATTTGAATCAAAAGATCCCATAACGTCGAAGGTCTAGTAATTGCAATTAGTGGCAGACTTCAACATTTGATTGGGAAATTGCCTATACCACAGTCTACCAACTCAGCAAACTCATTGACTTTATCCTCCTCAAAGGCCACCCTAATAACATGCGTCTTTAGTAAATTCACTTTTGGCCCTGTCCCAACTTCAAAACATTTAAGAAACCTCTTCAAAGTTCTAACTACCTGTTCACAAGCTCCACAGAAACTTAGCATGTCATTTGCATGTTTTAAATGTGACACTATTGTCCCATTATTTTTTTTTGTAAACCTTTCAAAACACTCATATTGACCACAAATTTGAGAATTCCACTAAAAATCTCAGCCATAATTGTGAATAAAAAAAAGGAGACAATGGATCCCCTTGACTTATTTCCTGTGATACCTCAAAAAAACCTTTAGGTTTGCCTTTAATAAGAATGGAAAAATGCATTATCTCCGGACATCATTTAATCCACATAAGCCATCTATCTCTAAACCCCATGGCTTTCATGGTTTGCAACAGAATTTTCCATTCCTTCTTATTATAAGGTTTTTCCAAATCAATTGCATAAATAATTTCAGCCTTCTTATCAGCAATCCTAGAGGTTATAACTTCGTGAGCCCATAATATACTATCCATGATTTAACGACCTTGGATAAAAGCTTTTTGAGAGCTCTTCACAACCATTGGCAAAACCCATGTTAGCCTTCCAGCAAGGCATTTAGCTAGAATTTTGTATAAGCTATACAACAATCCCTTTTAAAATAGGAAAAAGTTTATATAGAGACGAGGCTCTAAACAATCAAATTAGAGCCCACCTCAAAAATTTCACTAGAAGAGGTTGTTTTAATGCCCAAATATCCTCAAATTGATCTTCTTGACATCAAGATACATGGACATGAGAAAAAAAATAGATTTTAAGTTTTGAAAATAGTGCTTTTTAGACCGCCAATTTCAAGATTTTCAAGTTTTCATAGATCCGCTCTATCTACACTATTTTTGAAGCTTTAAATTTTATATTAAAGATAAAAATATATTTTAAGGCTACCACAAAGATTTTCAATATTAAAACCACATTTCTCTGCACTATTTGAAGGTGGGCTCTAATGTAATTGTTTAGAGCCTCGGCTCTATACAAACCGCACCCTTTAAATATTACAGACTTGCAGTGTATTGTATTCTTTTTGTCCCTTCATTTTGTAAAATGCCATTTACCCAATTCTCTCTTTCCTGGTCTTTTTGAAACGCACACCCAACAACACTCATCATCCTCCAGCTACAAGATCAAGCTTCATACCAACTCGAACATCAGTTGACGAGAGTGAAGGACGTCTCTTTTCCACCCTTCAGGTCTAGGACTAGTTCCAAGGCACTGATCCATTATCCGCTTTTGTCTTAGAATACTATCTAATTTACTACTAAAAATATTGCTCTGTAAATTTATGGAACTTAATTTACCAGACCCATTTAATTTAATTTTAATTTGATCCTTTCTCCATTTATGTTATGCCTTAAATCCCATTTTAATTCTTCCTCTATTAATGATCCATTCTATGTGAGCTAGAGTTACAGGGATCTCAAAACACCACAACAAGAGAGGGCTTCTTGGAGTCAGAGCTAGAAAGTGTCCGCAAAACCAATAATGGGCCTCGCAGCCCGCTGGACGTTGCTACCCTTAAAAGAAACATAATTGGTCAGAAGAGAAGCCTTAGTACCTGCGATCTCAAACACTATAATTTTATTGAAGGACCGGGATTCTAGGCGGCCAAGCCGGCATATATAGAAATGCGGGCTTATTAATAAATCTATATTTGAAATGGATTTTTGAACTTAATGTTTAAGGACATGTAATCTCTATTGTGGAGATCATGAATATTAAAAAATAAATAAATTTTAAAAACTAGAATTAATAATTCTAGTAATAAAACATTTGGACGGGTAGTTTCCATTGTTTTTAAATAGAACACCTACTTGCATCCATCTTTAAAATGCATGCTTTACACTTTTTGGACCAGCTCGCATGAAACGATTTTCCTTTATTGAATAGAAGGCTTAGAAACCAACAATGCCCGTTGATCTGCAGAAAAAGGCGCCGAAGTTCCTGAAAAGCTTAGACAGATGCAGAGGAAAAAATCGCTCAAATAATCACAAAAAGAGCCATCAAATATGGGCTAATACATTATCGCCCTAGCTTCTTCCTTCCATCATTGCTGGGAAGTGATTTGTATTTTGGTCCTATTATTTTATTGAAAATATTTGTTTTATGTTTTTTGTTAGTGCAAGTTTAAGAGAGGAGTAAACGTTTAAAATTTGGTGTGAAAATATTTTGTAGAAAAAAAAATAAAAATAAAAATAACATTGTAATTGGATTTATCTTAGACAGATTTGATGGCTAGATAAAAGGAAGTATATAAATACCACATACTCGGGGACATAGAGAAAGCTTGCCATTTTTTCTTTTACCATGTTTGTGCTACTTGTCTCTCTTTAGAGTCTTGAGAGAGTGTGTTATTCACATATTTATATGTGCGTTTTTAGAGCGAGATATTTTCTTAGTTTTTCTCTACAGTAAAGATTGGTCCGAAATTTATGGAAGAAGATGTTATGGACAGTCTTTGTTTAATCTTTAATTTGAATATCAAAATCCTTCTTGTTGTCCCTCCATCATCCAACTTATTAGAATCGATGGTCCACAAGCAAAATATAACTAACGGTGTATTAAAAATACACATGATCATTCACCTTTTACATGGTACAGTACCCGAGCTCTTATTGAAATAGAAGATGACATTTGGGTTTGAATCCTACCACAAGATCTTTTTAAACTTATGTATCAATTGTGTGGTTCACATGAAGTTGCAATATTAAACAGTTACGTAAGGCGCACTTCCAAACATCGTCATTTGGCGTCGAAAATCCTTAGAATCGTCCAGAGAAACTATTTTTATCTTTAATTATAGAATTTTAAATTTTAAAAATGGTTCAAATTGCGCAGATCAATAAAAGCACAAAAATCTTGAAAATAAACAATCCACATCATTGAAGGCAAAAAAAAAATCTCACCTTGAGTCCTTGTCTAGAAAGCACTTTGAGCATCGAAAACCTCAATGATGGCTTTAAAATCAATTTTCAATACAAATTATGAAAATTGAAGGTCAAAAAAAAGTATAGATTATATAAATCCATAAACACTTATTTTTAGGGTAAAAAGGACGGCCTAGATAATGTGTTACAATATACATAATTTTTTAGAGCTTGAAATCTTAATTTTCTTTTTCATTGCTATAATGTCAAGGCCGAAATGATTAATTTGAAGCTTTTCTGATGCTAAAACGGTTGTTTTCAATGAGTTTTGGATGAGGTCTTACTTATTTTGACTGCATACTAAACATTCTCTTGAGAGTTTTTCAACCTTTATTATTCGTTTGTTCTAAAAGCTAAAAATGAAGACATTGTGCTCTCTATAGCTTTAGAACTTCCGTCCTCTTGAGAGTTGAGGAGAGCTCCGACCCATGTAGTATGTGGATACAACCAATTTGCAAATAATTGATATAGAATAATATTGTTTAATAAGTATGCATCTCCCCAATCAACCACCGTACTTATGTGTACTAGTATAAGAAATTATATGATGAGTCTTGGAGTACGCACTGTAGATCGAGGTTTTAAAAAAGGTCGACCTGGAGTGGAACCAATCGATTTGGATTGAGAAATTATATGATGAGTCTTGGAGTACGCACTCTAGACCGAGGTTTTAAAAAAGGTCGACCTGAAGTGGAACCAATCGATTTGGATTGAGGATTCTAGCTAAATATCTCGCTAAATATCGGGAATTAGATTGTTTCCCCCATGGGACGAACAATTCTAGCCAGTTCTTTGACAGAACCATCCTCTGGTAGACCAGGTCACCTATCCATATCACTGATCTGCTGAACCAGATCCTAAATCCAGATAGGCAATCCGTGCCACCGAATATTTTTTATTCCTGTATGTGATACCTATGTAACCATACAACACGGCTATTTGCCCATTTGGTTGCAGGGACAAAATTGCATCATGATGGTCCACAGATTTCAAATGTGAGATGACACCTTTTATTTTTCTATTGTTTGATTATGTTTCCCATTGTGGCAACCAGGACATGTTGTTAAATCTGGATGAACTAGTGTTCCCTATTAGGGATGTAACCAGGACATATTGTTAAATCTGGATGAACTAGGGTTGACATATTGTTAATGTTCCCCCTAAAAGGGATGTAATCATGACATATTGATAAATCTGGATGGTCGCTAGTTCCCTATTGGTATATTTCATTTTTGCAATTGAGAGACTGTACAATTGAATTTGTTTGCCGACAGAAATTTGATTGTGCACCTCAGGGACTGTACTGTAGCAATGCTCCCCCTGGTATGATTTTGGAGGAAGCAAGGAACTTGTGGTGATTTTCATATGCTCCCATTAATTTATTAATAAAGAAAAAAGTTTATATAAGGTTGCAACATTAAAATGTAGAAGGTGCACCTCATAAATCCATCATTATAGGCTCTTTTGATGTTGGAAAATCCACTCATTGATGATCTTGACATCGAGATGTATGAATATGAAAAGAAAAAATATTTCCAGTCCTAAAAATAGTATGTCTTGCAACACATTGTCTAGACCGTCATTGTTCATGATTTTCAAGTGTTTATAGATCTATTTGATTTCAACCATTTTGGAGTTTAAGATTTTATAATTAGAGATGAGAATAGATTCTTAACCTATCTTAAGAATTTTTGACACTAAAATTATATTTATAATAAAATTTAGAGGTGCGCTTTAATTTTATTGTTTAAAGTTGCAACCATATACAGACCACACCCTATTATAAATTCTGTTTATTTTGTAAATTATTTCTTCCAAGTATCACAGTGAAGGTTAGTAAGAGCGTTGGTTCATGAACAATCAACTACGTACAAAGACAATAATGAAACTGGGTAAGTTGCAAGTCTTCTATTAAAAAGAGGGGAAAACTTTGTCTGTGGCACCACCCATATATTAAACTATATGACTGCTATTCACAGTCATTCGGTCTAAATGGATAGCTATGATAGCTTCAATGCAATATCATATATGATATTATTCACAGTCATTCGGTATAAATGGATAGTGTCATGCCTGATACTGATTACTTTTAACCAATGGTTTAAAAAGCGGATCAGTGATCCGGATCGAGCACCTCAAAAACCGATTCGAATAGGCGAATCGGCGATCCGAATCGAAAATCGGCTGAATCGGTCAGATTAAAGCTTAAAAAAAATTCCGAAAAATTTATTAAAATTCATTATAAATATTGTTTTTTAGGAATTCAATGAGAAATGAGGGTACTCCATTAAAAATTTTCATTTCTTTGCATGAATATGCGAATATTGATATGTTCTTTCCCTGCATGAACTACTATTTACCATTTAATTTATATCACACAGAAGGATAAACATAGAATTAAAATGGAATAAGTATATCAACTTACATGGACTACAATAAAACATACAATTAGTAACATACGATCTAAAAATAAAATGACAAACGACGTCGTTCTTCTTCTTGGTCACGCCGGTGCCATTGATTGAATTCGTTTGATAATTCATTGATTCGATCTAAAAACGAATCATCGATATTAACAGGCATCTGACTATACCCAAATCCCTGAGTATTAGTGTTCAGTTATGTTCCCAATCTAAAATCCCCGAAGCTTGTCCATCCTTCATGCTCACCTACACTGTCGTGCTCATCCCTACCCTGTTGTTGTTGGGATTCGATATGTGAATAATATGGTTGGGATAGGGTGGTCTCAGAATCATCATCTCTCTTATTTTCCCTTAGACCCCCTTCCCACTTTCCCTCATTAGGTGCAATATCACCAACATCTCCAACGAATTGTGGATACGTTGGCTGGCTGCTTCATCTTTCATGCTGCTCATCACCTTCTTCAAGATCTTCCTCACCGATAGCCTCAACGAATGCTCTCTTGTGCAACACTGGCTCCTCCTCTTCTACTACCCATTGTTCTGCTGTGTCTGTGACAAATATTGTGTCTAAGTCTATCAGCCCATAGTCTTCAAGTTTCCTTCTTATTTGTCGCTCTCGGAGGTTTAAATTGTGATAAACGTAGACTAGTTTATGAAGCTTCTCTGAAGCGAGTCGATTCCTTCTAGTAATGTGCAACCATTGGAACGTACTCCAGTTGCGTTCACAGCTAGTAGCAAAACATGTCTGGGAGAGCACCTTGTTTGCTATTCTCTTTAGGTGAAGTGTATCAGTACCATATATCTCTTACCATTCAGTTGGATTAAAATGCAAAAAGCATTGTAAGGGCAAGAACAATTCATAAGATTAAATATATGAATGAAGGATCCTATAACATCCATACACATAGCAAGTTAAAACAAATATGATTCGTTTTAGTGTATTATTCCTTACAAATATAACAACTCAATGAAGTTTTTACCCAAACATTAAATAATACCTCTTGTATTGCTACTACTTGATTTCGATGGCTTCTCTCCAACCTTGCAATAATGTATCTGACCCCTTCTATAATCTTGTAGGGATGTTCAGGTGTCAAATAGAAAAATTTTGGGTTGAAGTAGTAACCGAGAAAATATATAGATATAAAAATGTCATTTACAATTTCATAAAAAAATGATTTAAAATGAAACATTCTAATGATATAAATATATATTTACCAGCATAATGAATTGGACGTCCAAATTTGGTGTTCTACCTCTTTTCTATAATCTCGATCACTTTGCTAGCAAAACTACACTTTTCCCCAATAGCTGATTTCACCCTCTCGATTCCTTCATAAAGGATGCCCATGGTAGCTTTCTTGTCGGCATCCACTATTCTTAACACCATGACCAAAGGGGCAGTGGCTCTACGACACTGGAACATCGAGACCAGAACCTCATATTTGAGACTATGCCGTCCACTTGTATATCGGTACTGGACTTCGAGAGGCAATCATTTAACCACTCTTCACAGGTAAACAATCTCTTTAATGCACCTTCAGATTCTCGAATGGAGTCCACAGTTAAGTAATCGGTCGCAAAGCGGGTTATGCCAGGCCTGATTATCTCTTTTTTCTTAAAGTGTTATCTAAACAGAAATAAAATTTTAGAGTGGTTGTATATAAAAGTCGACACCAACCTTGCTTCCTCTAGAGTCTCCTTCACAATTTTGATCTCACCGATCTCCTCTAACATAAGATCGATGCTGTGTGCAGTACACGGGGTCCATACTAAATGCTTCCTTTTATCCATCAACTTGCTGCCCGCAGAAACACATGCACGTGCATTGTCCGTAATAAACTGGACTACATGCTTATCTTCCACCTCCTCCACTATCTGATCATATAGTCGTACGTAGAAGTTTGCATCCTTTTTTGTCCCTGATACGTCTTTGCTTGACAAAAAAGCTGTACCTTATGGGGAATAGGCCAAGAAGTTTAAAAATTCCTTTTTGCTAACTTTATTAAACCAACTATCACTCATGAGAGTAATGCCTGTCCTTGGCCAACTCTGTTTATATTCTTCAATCCACTTTGTAACTTCCTCCACCTCTTCATCAAATATTGGCCCACTGAGCTCATATGCCGTCAGGGGTTTTACTTCGGGCCCGACTATCTGGATTGCACTGAACATAGGTAGAAATATGGGCTATTGACTGCATCAAAGCGAATCCCTTTATCGTAGAACGATTCACCAACATATCTCCCCAACATGTCTCTTGTACCTTTGACCATGCCTTTTAGGGTCATCTGTTGTGACTCAGGCTTTGAGAGAAATGGGTCTATACGACCATGACCTGCAATACTGGCACTCCTAGGTAACCTAGAAACAATTTCTACAATTTCTTCAACTTCTGATTCTTCTTGATATATATTGCCACCAACCCCTCCATACATATTTGAGCAGAGCCCGCCATACATGCTCGAGCTGGTCCGCCATGCATGTCTGAGCTAAGCCCACCATGCATGCCCATGTCATAACCACCGGGCATTCTAAACCCGCGTTCCCTCTGGTATGTTTCATGTAAACTCATTCTTGTGGCCATCTCCAAGTCATTATTATATTGCACTTCTAGATCATTCCCGCTTGATGGCGTATATAAATTAGCTATCTCCTCATCCATCATCTGCTTTGCAATTTTTTTTTCCTTTGGTAGCCTTGAGAAATGCGGCCATCTGCTTTCTTACATTATTAGGGACACTATTGCACGCAGAAACATCTCCCTTAACCCCTGCTAAGTGTTGCTTGAACCTATGTACCCCACTACTTATCACTCTTTGACAGTAATTACAAATAATTTTGTTTTTTTTGTTGGGATCAAGTCTGACCCCATGTTGCCATGCAGGATCTTCTGCAGATCTTGCTATGGTTCAACTTTAAAATGTAAATGGTTAAAAATTAATCTGACAGTTGAACATGAAAAATAATCACCATGTGTAGTGATAATATGTAGGGGTAGTTCATGAAGTTCTATTTGTTAGTTAATGTAAAATACTTCTCTTGACAAAAATATTTTAATTCTTACTGGGAAAAATAATTTATTTATGCAACATTATAGATAAAAATTGCCTATATCAGCCACCACATAAAGAACAATAAATTTACATTGATATAGTATCAATAAAAAATATATTTACAATGGTATAGTAATTCACAATGCCAATACATATGGACTTGTCACAAATCTTCATTTCGACAAATATGAATTAGTTCCTACTGAGAAAAAAAATATTTATGCAACATTATAGATAAAAAAAAGTCTGTATAAGTCACACATGCCAAATATTCATACATCTCAATTACAAATATGCAAGATAATATAATGAAAAAAGCAAGCTTCAAACATGCCTACAACTCAATTATCAAGAACATACATTTTTTGCATTAAAAATTTAATAATAAAATTGATAATTGCAAGCTAATATAATTATCATACATGATATTTTACAATGATATTCATTTTAATTCCTCATGATAATACAGTTTAACAATATGTATTTTTTGCATTAAAAATTTAAAAAATTTTAAAAACTTTTTTAATGCAAAACTGCATTAAAAATATAATACAGTTTAACATATATTTGTTAAAGTATTTTTTTGCATTAAACACAAATTAAAAAATACAATTTTGCATTAAAAATATAACAACATGCCACGATTTTTTTACAATGATATTCACTTTAATTCCTCATGATAATACAGTTTAACAACATGTATTTTTTGTATTAAAAATTTTAAAAATTAAAAAAGCTTTTTTAATGGAAAACTGCATTAAAAATATAATACAATTTAACAACATGTATTTGTTAATGTATTTTTTTGCACTAACAACAAATTAAAAAATACAGTTTTGCATTAAAAATATAATAACATGTATTTTTTTGCATAAATAATCTATCAACATGCAATTTTTTGAACTAGAAATTTAACAATAAAAATTTAAAATATTGTTTAATTCCTCATGATAATCAAAAACCAATTTTCCAAAAATCACGATTTCTCAAAAAAATTGTTCATGGAAAAAAAGAAAAAGAAAAACTCAGTTCTTCACAGACCAACCTAACATCAGTCAATCCAACTAAAAAATCCACTTCAAATCGAATAAATTACATCAAATTTAATACATGTTTTGATAAACAACATTATAAGGAATCAAAGCCCTATAATATTAACACATTATTATCAAAATATTAAATAAAATCGATTGAATTGAAGAAAAAAAAAAAAAACGCAGTTTTTCACAAACATCAGTCATTCAATCTCAAAAATCAATCTCAAATTTAATAAATCAGATAAAATTGAATACATTGGATGATAAACAACACTATAACGAATCAAAACCCTATAAATTTAACACATTCTTTGCAAAATATTTACTGAAATTGTTAAAATGGCGGAAAAAAAAAAAGAAACAGTCCACTTTTTTTTAACAGACATCACTCTTATTTTCTATAAAATCCAACTGAAAGTGAATAAATATAATCAAATTGAATATATCTAATGATAAACAACACTACAAAGAATCAAAACCTTAAAAATTTAATACATGATTTGTAAAATATTGACTGGATTTGATCGCATGGCGGAGAAAAAAAAAAAAAACAGAGTTTTTACATGTTCTTCGTGCGTCCGTGCCTTCAAACTCAAAATTGATATGTATTCCTCCAAGATAATCACAAATTATGAATACAAAATTCTGACCAACACTCTTACAATCACTCAGCCTGAAATTTTACAAAAAATGAAGCTTTATTTCGATTGAAATCACTGAAATGGAAGAAACCCTAAAACTCACTCTTCGATCCAAATTTGTTGATAAAAAACCAGTGGTTTTAATTCGTTTTATTGAGTGAAAATGATTCGAAATTTGAATTAAAGCCTGTAAGATTCGTTCATAAGGTTGAAAACGTTGAAAATCGATCATAAAATTACAAAAACAATTGAAATCCCGTGAAGAACACTGTGCAGCCCGTGTTCTTCCGGGTGACTTGGTATGACTTGGATGGAATCGCGAGTCTACTATTGGGAATCGCCCGGTTCTCTCTGGACACGGGCGATTCCTGTTTTATGTGCAGAACCGGCACGTCCTCGGGCGATTCCCGAGTCGACTCAGCGTTTTTTAAAACCCTGCTTTTAACCTTTTTCATAAATCATTTTGACATGAGATTTAGGGTGTGCCCCTTTACTTATCTAATAAAAACAGATCTAATAAAAACAAATAAAAAGTATTTCTAGTAAAATATTATAACGAAAAATAGGGGTATTTTGGTTAAATATTGTTTTAGAACCTTTTTTCTTATTTTTATTAGTTGAGCCTTTAGGAGAAGTGCACAGCTCAAAATGATTTCTTGAGTAAAAAATAAAATGAAACATGGCATATACTTAGAGTTAACAAATCAAGATAAAAAACGTGGAAAGACTAACTTGTGATATTACAACTAAGCTTACTTGTAATATTATGACCATAGTTATATTGGAGATCAATGTAATATAAATCACGAAAGACTAGGTTCCATTTGAGAGTTGAATTGTATTGGCCTCAATTAAGCATTTTTAGTCCTTATTGTTTCAGAATGGAGTTTCCATGATTCTCAGGCGAAAACAAACTAAAGGCCACCACTCGAATCCTCGCCTGATAATACCAAGGCTTTACGAAAACAAAGTAAAGCATTACCTCGAATCTTAATCTGGAAATCACTTTGGCATTAGAAATCTCTAAAATCAATTTTCCATTATGAATCTGGATGCTTAAAAAAATGTTATAAATCTTGTGTATCTCTTAACAATTATTTTTAAGCGAAATGGATGGTCTAGATAATGTGTTACAATATACATTAGTTTTAGAGCTTTAAATCCTAATTTTGTTTCTAACAAACATAATGGTAAAGGACGAGATGACCTGTTTGAAGGTTTTCTCATGCTAGACTATAATTTTCGGCGAGACTTTACTTATTTTGGTAGGGCTGCAGCCCTATCAAACCCTTTTCTCTTATTTTATTAAAATGCAAACGTTGTTTTGGGCTTGGTTTGTACAAGAGCGCTGCTACGAGTTTACATCATCATGCAGACTCGAACATTTTGATCCTTATTATCATTGCAACATTTTAGTCTTAAGAGTCATCATCGTCCAATATATGGTCGGTCGGTGTTGGAAGACTGGAATGAACAAAATTAATTGTTGGCAGGGTGGAACCCGCGTTGTCCAACCTATGCTTACTGACAGTGGTGATGACCCATGTGATCATACTGTTGCCTGGATCATATAGACATTATAATATATTTTCCTTCTTCTTAAATGATCCAAAGGACGTGTCTAAAGAATTCCTATATTCATCAAAATTTCTGACAGCGTATTATTAATCTTCTGTCATTTCTCAAAAAATATTAAAAAATCTAATTTCACGAAGAATATTAGAAACTAATTTTGTATAAAAATTGTCAGGACTAGTCAAATTCTTCTCATGAAAACTAGTCTTAGAAAATTATACCTTAAATCAAGTACACTTCATTACTGTTATTATTATTATTTTGTAGTAGTTCAGTTCTAAGAATGGAATTCTAAACATTACGTTGTCGCACGAATAAACAATGAGAAAGCCTCCAACCTTTAGTCCTTTTGATGGAAGGTGGAGATCAAACATTGCTCTTGATTATGGATATTCATATGACTACACCTAATCACCACCATTCTACATGCAGAATGGACCATGGATGTATCCATCGCGTACCATATATGATACATCCATTGTATATTCATTGGGCACTTGCCTCTAGTAATAATAATAAGGAAAATTACAAAAACCCTTCTCCCAGCCAAGTTTTTTTTTTTTTTCCACAATTTTTATACCAAAATGAATTTTTATTGTAAATACTCCCAAACCCCCCCCCCCCCCCCCCAAAAAAAAAAAAAAAAATTAAAACGTGATGTTTTTTTGACGAAAATATCCTCCACCGTATAGAAAGAATTATATTGGGCCATGGATTCAAGAATATAGTGCTAGACTGCCTTTAAAAGTGTCAGGCAAAGAGAAAAAGGTGCCATACTACCTTTAAAAAGTGTAGGATCGCCTTTAAAAGTGCGGAACACCTTTATAAGGTGCCAAACCACCTTTATAAAGTGTTTGACCACCTTTATAAAGTGACTTTTTGACTAAAGGGTATATTTGTCAAAAAATATGACTTTTTGACTTGTGATGTATTTGCTATAAAACTTTGTTTTGAGGTAAAAGTTATGAAAAAGGTTTGGTGGCGGACAGGTTGTCAAGAAAGTCTACTTTTGAGGGGAATATACAATTTTCCCAAAAATAAAAGCTTTCTTGTTATGCGCCATACTGAAACTGTTTTCTCAACCATTATGATCATCGTCCAAACCTTGTCTCAACTACTTAGGATCGGCTAACTGTTTTCTCAAACCCACTATCTAAATCATTATGAGTGTCATTGCATGCAAGCCTTCACCAATTGGGGTGCATGGTTTATGCAACTCCTAAAAGATTAGTGAAAGTATGCTTAGGTCCCTTTTTGTTTTTCTTTTGGCAAGAATAACAACTTGGAAAAATATACAATGAATTCATTTATCTTTGGTACAAGGTGGTCACAATTAACTTTAACTATTGGATGTAAAATTGTTTGGTTGCATTTATTGCATTGACCAAGCTTAATGTTCACAATTAACTTTAACTATTGGATGTAAAATTGTTTGGTTGCATTTATTGCATTGACCAAGCTTAATGTTCAAAGAAGTTTTCTCGTAATTTGTGAGCATCCAAGTTATCGGATTTCACATCAGATGGTTTTACGTAATTGTGATTCCCTTTTCAATAGCTTCAACTTAAAGTCACATGAGAGATAAGTTCAAACCTTTCTCGATCACCGTCCAGAGCATCGAATGGATCATATGATCACACGTTTGATGTGGTCAAGTTGTTTCTATAGTTATAGTGGTAAACTCAGTTTTAACTTTTTTCTCCACTTAAAACTGGTTTTTCACCATGGTTAAAAAATGTACTCAATTCTTAATTAAATGGAATATCTATTGTGGTGAACAATTACCAATTTGAAATTAAAAATTCATGTTATACCAAAGAAATTGATTTTATTTAGAATCATTAATTGAAGCGATAAAAAGATTTTGTTCATGTATTCGAATAATTGGATGTTTAACGCTTAGTGAACTGGATTTATTATCATAAAATAGATTTTCTAGAGGTTCATAACAAACTGATCCATTTGAGCCATGATTATGAGCAAGTGCATAGATAAACTTCTGTAATAGAAGCGGAATCAATGATTATGAGCAAGTTCATAGATGTACTCCTGGAATAGGAGAGGATATAGGAACTTTCATTAAGTGGAAAACTCTTTAATTTTAAGCTTTTGACGTTTAATTTCTTTGAATGATGGTTCTAAAGAACTTAAGACCTCACAACACATACAAATAAAAGCGAGAAGAGTTTACTAACTTGCACCTTTGGAACATTCTAGTCCTGCATTATTTTCATTTGACTGAAAACAACACTCTTACCTAATTACTCAACCTGCGACTAAGTATACTTTGATCACTTTCATCCATCGACAAGAGTAATGACGTTAGTGTGAACCACTTGGATGAGGGCTAGGCAATGGAGAGATGAATTTGTTATATAAAATTGCAATATATATATATATATATATATATATATATATATATATATATATATATATATATAGGTTCGGTTTGTATAGAGCATAGGCTCTAAACAATCCACTTAGAACCTACTTTCAAATAGTGTCGAGAAATGTGGTTTCAATATTGAAAATCATTTTGATAGTCTTAAAATATATTTTCATATTTATTTATAAAGTTTAAAGCTTTAAAAATAGTGTAGATCGAGATATTTATGAAAACTTGAAAATATTTAAAATTGACGTTCCACAAATGTATTACAAAATACACTACTTTTAAAACTTAAAATCCTTTTTTTTCCGATGTCCATGCATCTTGAGGTTGAGATGATCAATTTGAGGATATTTGGGCATCAAAACAACCTCTTCTAATGAAAGTTTTGAGGTAGGATCGAATTTAATTGTTTAGAACCTCGGCTCCGTATAAACTTTTCTGTATATATATAGGGAAAAGTTTATATAGAACCGAGGCTCTAAACATTCAAATTTGAGCCTACCTAAGAAGTTTCACTAGAATAAGTTGTTTTGATGCCCAAATATCTACAAATTGATCATCTCGACATCAAGATGCATGGACATATGAAAACAATGGATTTCAAGTTTTGGAAATAGTGTATTTTATAATGCATTTTTGGACTGTCAATATTCAAGATTTTCAAGTTTTCATAGATCTATCAATCTACACTATTTTTGATGCTTTAAACTTTATAAATAAAGATGAAAATATATTTTAAGGGCATCACAAATATTTTCAATATTGAAACTAATTTCTCGACACTATTTGAAGATAGGCTCTAATTTGATTGTTCAGAGCCTAGGCTCTATACAAACCGACCCATATATATATATATATATATATATATATATATATATATATATAGCGAGAGAGAGAGTATAATGAGATCATTTACTTTTGGTGTAAGGTAGTCACAATAAATCTTGACCATTGGATGTGAAATTTGACTAATCTCAAAGTTCAAAAGAAATTTTCTCGAACTTTGTGACATACCCAAGCTATCAGATTTCACATTGAATGATTATAAATAATTGTGACCTCCTTGTATCAAAGATAAACTGGCTCATTGTATACAATCTTATACACACATACACACACACACACATCACAATACTAATTGTGAACTTAAAATTTTCTACTATGAGATTTTTTACTACAAATGAAAAAATTATATAACAATAGTTTGTTTTAGTGATTTAAAAAATGCTCGGTCGGCACAAAATTGCCCAGGTTGACCTAGGAATCAGTCAACCTATGCCGATTCTTTCAAAATATAGGAAATCGTTTAGGTGTAGAAGAGAATTGACGATTTGCTACACTAAAACAATGTTTTGCTATAGTAACACCCGTGTTCCCTGTTTTCCCCCTATTTTCAACGAAAAGCTTTTACTACATTATATCTTGTGAACAAATCTTGCTTTCGGTCGATTTGTCAGTCTTTTGTATTATCACTAATTGAGGGAAAGCATCGTTGATGTCTATAAAACACTGATTGGGGTTAGATCAAAGCCAAAACAACTCGTTGTTGGGCAGTTTTTGAGTGAAATTTGGGTTTTTTTTGGCTATCTAGGCATCAAATTGTTGGCCATTTTGCACTGATTTGGTCCATTTTTTTTTTTTTAAAAATAAATAATTGTGTTAATACGAGCTTCAATCTGAAATCTTCAATTTTTCAAAATTTGCAATATGAAATCACCAATCATGCCCAAAAATTTCATGCTATGTTTTAGTGGTAGTTTGTGGAAAGCTTCAGTATATTCCTGTGGGAGGATTGATTCTTCAAATTTCTATGGATATATCGATCTACAAGGGCTTACCTTTCATCGAAAATTCGGTAATGTGAATTTTTGTTTTGTACTTTTTTTCACGAATTTTTTTCTTGTTGTTGTTGTTTACAACACAAAATCAGAGAAATCTTTAAATGAATATCCCTCGATTCAATACTACAAACTTGTTATTAAGGATTGATAGAGAGGCGGGATTAATCAAATTCTGATCTAAGGACCGATCTATTCGGATATGAATAGACCTTTTCTCAGATCAGTGGTAGAATTGGTGTCGATCCTATGTACAAAATACTGAAAGAAAGAGCAATAAACTATCTTAGATATAATAACATAACTAAAGTAACTGAAAATGCAGAAAAATTGTGAAAAGAAATATACCTAACCGAGCCGGTTGGCCTGGGACACTCGAGGCTTTGTGGCCTCGCCCATATTAGGATCGTAGCTGAATTTACGTCGTGCGTCCTCCTTTCTCTCGTCAGAATTGACCAAGCTTTGGTTTGGTTACACTAGACTTGGGGATTACCAACTTAAAGGTTGAAGGTTTTCATTTGGGTCTCTCAAAAGGGGGTAGAAGATCCTAGGGTTCTAGGTTTAGGGTTTTAACTAGAAATTAGGGTTTTGCTCACCAACCTCAAAAGGGTTGTCAAAATTTATTTTTATGGACTAAAAAATGAATAAAATGAATAATTCCCAAAAATAAGCTAATCTGCTAGATGAAATTTGTTTGACAATTTCATCTGGTTCATGTCCAATGAGTTAAATCGTCGAACAAATTTCTCTCAAATCGGAACCAAGCATGGGCGACACACTTTGTGTCGCCCAACCAAAAAAGGCCAAATTTGATCAAAATCACAATGGCAATACAAAATAAGGTGTTTTGGGTCAACCGGGCCGGGCAACACACTTGGTGCCTCCCAACGGATCTACGTGACACAAAGTGTGCCTCTCAGTCGAAATTTCACCAAAATTCGGAATTTCCATTTTTACACATGTTGATGTGTTTTTGAGTGATCAACTTCCAATTTTCAGGATGGAATGTGATGTTTTGCTATTTTTCCTTGATTATTTCCAAATCAATGAGCTTATTAGGATGCTGGATCACAAGATGGGGACCATAGACTATGTTGTACTGCTGTTCAGGGATTTTCTAAAATACTGTGGTCTAAGAGTTGTCTAAGGTTAGAAAAATGATGAAACTTTCTTTTGTTAAAAAATGGGGTGTCTACAACTATTATGATGTTCACCAAAGAATGATGGTTAAATCCGCCATTTATATCAATTCTCCTTCTATTTTGCATCAAGCTTCTTCAAATTTGTTTCAAAATAATCATAGACAACCTATCTATGATTATATAGATCCAATCTAATGGATCTAGACAAATGATCCCATGGATTAAGCCCAAAACTGTACTTAGTTTTAGAATTTTCAAGTTTATGAAACAACAAACCTTTCTCACAAATTATTATATTACTAATTATCAGAGAAATTTGTCAAATTACTGAATATGTTTTTAAAATTTAATTTAAAATTTTAAAGTTTATTTTTAGCTTTTTACCATTTATTTTTCATTGTTTACCATTTCTAAAATTTAGTTTTATCAGAGAAATTTGTTTAACGATTGATTTGTTGTTCACTGCAATTTAAATTTATGCTAGATAAATATTTGTAGCTAATTGAAAGAAAGACCTATGTAATCTTTTGCCGGGGAAATAGAATTTTTTTTTTTTTTAAATAATAATCACCCCTTATAATTTTGGCAACAAGATCACTGGTAGGTGGTCTTATTACAAATAATAGAAATTTCAAAAATAGATAACACATCAATAAAATAAATCTCAACTACTTGATGCTCTTCATACGACATAATATTATGCTTGAGAATATAAAATAAAAGAACAAACAATTAAAAGAAAAGATGCCGGAGATTACCTCAACCGAGCTTTTTACACCCCACATCGAGTCACCAAATCCAATGACACGGGATCAGTAGTCTAGCTTTAATCTCGAACCGGAAAAGCAAATTTCAGCGAAACTAAGTAACCACCCTTAAATCTCTATAAAACCTTAACTCCAAAATAATTAGGCTCAAACCCTAATTTTCCCAACCTTTAGATTAGATCATGAGAGAGAGAGAGAGTCTCTATGTTAGGGCATGCCCCTTAGGGTCTTTTTAGGAGAGAGAGTACAGAGAGAAAATCAGAGGGTAGAGAGAGGGGCATGGCCCTAAGGGAAGAGAGAGAGAGAGTTTATGGGAGAGAGAGAGGTGTGTAGAGATGGGGGGAGAGCACCCCTATTTATAGTGAAATTTAAGTCTTTTCTTTAGTGTTTTCCATAGTTTGCCTCTTTCTTGAGATTGAATATGGATCGTTGATCAAGGTGACTTATGAGGTGAGAGATTTGAGCGATCCATTCCATAGATGGGCCATCAATATTATAGAAGGTGCATGAACCATTATCCCCCTTTTCCTTAAACCATTTTCCCATCAATATATTTAAAAAAATTAAATTCATTAAAGATATAGTGCATACCATAAATTGCATAATCCATCTCATATTTTCCATAGGAATATTTCAATAATCAAGATATGATAGGGTCAATATTTTCGAATCAATATTTCACCATATGCTGCAAGATATAGTTACCATATTTAACAAACTTGAAGACAAAGCAACAAGAGAATGTATCCAAGGGTGGGGCATGCCACCATGTATGGTATGTGGGGCCCCACCTAATACCCACATGGTGGGCTCATGTACACTATAGGCCCCCATGTATTTTTTAATAAATATTTTAAAGTTAAACAAAATGAATTTTAAAACTTTATAACTTTGTAAATTAATAACTTCATTTTTATAAGTCCAAAAATAAGAAATAAAATATCAAATGACATAAAAAATCAAATAATAAATCTAAAATAATTTAATAATAAAATGAACACAGTTAAATTAATATGATGGGAAGTAGATCCATATGTTCAGGAATTCAATCAACGATCACGGGGTACTCCACCTTCAACTGTGGACTATTCCACCTTCAACTGTGGACTACAGACTACACTTGCTTTATCGAACCGACCCAGTATTTCCCATGACTCATAGTCCAAGCAGGGGCTCATTAGCGGTCACCAAAGTCGGGTTGATAACCCAAGGAGTCGCAAGCCTAATCTGTGGATTACAGGTCCTGCCCTAAAGACAAGTCAAGGTCACCACGACTTGATGCGACCACAGCTCTATGACGCATAGGGGTATCTCTCGCACATGCATATGCTTCACGCAAAGGTGGATATCTAACTTGCCCGAACGATCTATCTATATGTATGCCCTGTGATGGAACAAGGATGAGGTTTTGGCCCCTGTCTTTGTAGGAGTACCGTCACACACAAGGGTCACACATTTCCTCGGCTCACTCACCTAGGTATAAGCTCCGACCTCATCAAGGGCTAACCCAAAAACCCTTCTCGGTTTTTTTTTAATGCCCAGGTACCTTGGGTTTTCCAACCGACTGGCCTAGATCGTCAAGCATATCCCGGTATTTGCAAATGTCATTTGCTTAGTATGGTATTTGAGGGACCACACTCCCATTGAGTTTATGTTCCACTATAATAAATGTTTTTCATTACACACTCATAAGGCTTTTAAAGGCCAGACAAACCCAACATCTCCCACTTGGCCATTGAAGGCCTTACATTCTCTCTTCTTCACTTTCTCTCATCCTCATCTCTCTCATATACTTACAAAAGCATTAGGGACAACTCCTTTAGTGAGAGGGTATGCAATCATCAAATTTATAGATATGTAGCTGATCTCGATCTCTTTCAGTCTCACCTCATTTTTTAGGTGATAGAAGTATGGCTTGACATGCTTGGTATTCTTATGAAACCGAGGCTCCTTAGAGACACAAATAGCCAATGTGTTGTCGCAAAAAATTCGTACCGCCTCACAATGTACAGGATGGAAATTAAATTGATTAAGAAACTTCTTAATCCACACAGCCTCCTTGGTTGCTAGACAGCATGCCACATACTCGGATTCTATGGCGGACAAAGCTACAATATCTTGTTTCTTTGACTTCTAAGAAATTGCACCCCCTCCAAGCATAAACACATACCCAGATGTAGACTTCGCATCATCTGGATCAGTGAGATTGCTTGCATCTGAATATGGTCCGCTTTAAATATCTGAGAATTCTTTTTACTGCTTTCTAATGCTCCTTTCCTGCATTGCTTTGGAAATGGCTCACCAGACTCATGACGAAAGATAAGTCAGGACTTGTTCCCATCATGACGTACATAAGGGACCCAACTGCGCTCCTGTATGTCACTCTCTCCATGGCTCTTATATTTATGTCTTCGGTAGAATACATTATATTACTAAGCTTTGTCTTTTTGTCAATTGGGGTTGACATAGGCTTACACACACTCATATCAAACTTTTTCAGTATCCTCTTACAGTAGGTTGCCTGGAAAAGTTGGATAGTTCTCTCTCTCCTGTTTCTTATTATCTTGATGCCCAACACATATAAAGCTTCTCCAAGATCCTTCGTATCGAAGTGTTGTGTAAGAAAATTTTTCGTCTCTACTACTAGGGCAATTGAGCTACTAACAATTAGCATATCATCCACATATAACGATATAAAGACCACATCACTCCCACTGACCTTTTGATATATGCAATAATCCTCATTATTTGTAGAGAATGCTGCAAGAGCAAGGGTCTCTTGGAATATTATGTATCACTGTCGCAATGTTTGTTTCAGGCTATACAGGGATTTATTAAGTTTGCGTACAAGGTTCTCTTTCCCTTTATCTTTAAATCCCTCAGGTTGGGTCATGTAAATTTCTTCTTCTAAATCCCCATTTAGGAAGGTTATTTTGACATCCATTTGATGAACCTCAAAGTCAAAATGGGCTGCTATAGCTATAAGGATTCAGATGGATGAAAATTTGGCAACAAGGGAAAAAGTTTTCTCATAATCGATCTCTTCTTTCTGGCTGAAACCCTTTGCAACCAACCTAGCTTTGTATTTTTATATTTTCCCTTCAGAGTTCAACTTTTTCTTGAAAATCCACTTACAACCAATGACCTTACATTTTTTAGGTAGGGGTACTAATTCCCATACATGGTTTGGTTAATGGAAGTATACTCATCTTTATGGTTTCTACCCAGTATTCCCTTTCAGGACAGGTCAATGCTTCGCGGTGAGTTCTGGGTTCTGAATCTGGATATTCCCCAACCTTATCAAAATGTTCTCCATGGTAGACAAAATGTTCTAGGTAAAGAGGTGGTCTACTAACTCGGTTACTTTGTCTTAGTTCAGGTAATGTTCACTTTCTTTAGGGAGGTCAGAAACAGGTTAGGTTAGTTTAGAAGTTTCAGGTTCAGGGTCTTGAACTACATCATTGTTTTTGGCCTCGTCATAAAATTTGACTTGTTTTCTACTTACCCTTTCTTCAAGAAACTCTTCATCAAAGAAGTGAGCATCACGACTTTCAATAACCGTACAAGTTTTAAGGTTGTAGAATCGATACCCCTGACCATGATCTGGGTAATCAATGAAAATGGATTTGACAGTTTTGGGTTGCAATTTGGTTCTATTTTGATGTGGGATATGGACATGGGCTGAGCAACCCCAAACTCTCAAGTGTTCAAGGAAGGTAGTACGACCTATGAAAATTTCGTGATGAGTAAGTGGAGCAGCTTTTGTGGGAGTCCGATTAAGGATGTAACATGCCGTTAATACGACTTCTCGCCAAAACTCCAATGAGAGATTTGCATGCCCCATCATACTCCTTACCATTTCCACTAAGGTTCTATTCCTTCTCTCAGCTACACTTTTTTGTTCAGGAGTATAAGGTATGGTGTACTGTTGGATGATCCCATTTTCAATGCACAATTATTTAAAAAGGTCAGATGAATATTCCCCCCTTCTATCGGTTCTAAGGACTTTACTTTTCATGTTGGTTTGATTCTCTATTTGGGCCTTATATTTCTTTAAATTTTTCAAGGGCTTTTGATTTTGCATGAATGAGCTACACATGGCCATATTACGAGTGGTCATCTATAAAAGGGATAAAATATGTTTTTCCATTTTTGGTGGTCACATTCATAGGTCCACATATATCACTTTGAATGATTTTCAATACACTAGTAGCTCTTTTTGCCCTGGTGGTATTTTTTTTATTAGTTTCCCTTGCACACAAGACTCCGACACTTTCGATAAATCTCCCTTATAATTATGAAGAATCTTGTCCCTTTTTAATCTTTTCATTCGTTTGATATTAATGTGTCCTAACCTCATATGCCATAGAGTAGCATCTAATTCATTAGGGACGAGACATAAGCAACGTTCTCTTTTATTTCAATAGTAAATAGCCTGTCTACAAGTCGTCCAGTCATGACAACATCTTTCCCCTTCTTGACCACCACCTTTTCCCCAATCAAAGTGGGTATGAATCCAGCCATAGACATCTTAGTAACCGAAACCAAGTACTTCTTCATATCAGGAGCATAAAGTGCTTGTTTTAGGATTCTCCTACTCTTTAATTTCAGTTCAAAATCTCCAACTCCAAGTACATCAGTCTTCTGATTCACTCCCATATAAATATGTTGTTGTCCTGGCCCCATGGGAGTGAAAGAATGGTAACCTTCCTTGGTGTTTGTGATATGGGTCGTAGCCCCCGAGTCAAGACACCAAGAAGCTTCCTTGGGGTCAGCTAGCATGGACCCGAAAACCACACATGCCAATTCCTTGTTGGTTCCACCAGATTTGTTGAATCGACAACTATTGGCTATGTGACCCACCTTCTTGCAAATAAAACAAGTTCGAGTCTCTTTCTTTGCTCCCTTATTTCCAAAATCTCTTTTTTTGAAATATCTTTCTTCTCAAAAGTATTTCTTCTCTTTTCTTTCTTAAATTTAAAAGATGGTTGAGATTTTACCATATACACAACATCCCTTGGGGTTTGCCTTGAACTCCTTCATTCTTTTTAAGATTTGATGGTCGTGATGAGTTCCTCCAATTTTGGTGCCTTTCTTCTAGCAGAGATGGAAGATATGAAAGTCTCACATGAATTAGGAAGAGAATTCATTAAATGAATCACTTGCATAAATTCATTGGGCTTCATGCCTGTATCTTCCAAATCTCTGACTAGTGCACAAAACACGTGCACATGATCTGCAAACTTGGTACCTTCTACCATTTTTAAATCATTGTACCTTCTCATAGCCATAGTTTGCTTCATGAGAGAGGGTTTAACATACTTTCTTTCAAGTTTATCAAAAATCTCACTTGCAGTATAGATTGACTCGTACTCAGAAGCATACGAGTCAGTCATGACACATAAAAGAATGTGCTTGCATCTCTAGTCATCCTCTTCCAGTTGGCGTACTCATTTTTGATTATTTGAGATGAGTCGTAAGTTAGACGATGAGGTCGGTCCTCAAAGAGTACCTCATGCAAGCTTTCTTCATAGAGCACAAATTTGATTTTTCTTTTATATGAAGTAAAGTTGGTCTCATCAAACCTTTCGGTTTTTAAGATCTCAGAGATGAAGGTACGAGCAGCTATTATATTTCTATTCTCAAGCAAAAATAAGAAAAGAATCCTAATGACAATCAAGTAAAACTAGCTCTGATACCAATGAAACAAAGACCTATGTAATCTTTTAATGGGGAAATACAATTTTTTTTTTTTAAAATAATAATCAGCCCTTATAATTTTGACAACAAGATCACTCACAGGTAGTCTTATTACAAACAATAGAAAATCTAAAAATAAATAACACATCAATAAAATAAATCTCAACTACTTGATGCCATTCACACAACCTAATATTGTGCTTGAGAATATAAAATAAAAGAACAAACAATTAAAAGAAAAGATGCCGGAGATTACCTCAACCGGGCTTTTTACACCCCACATCGAGTCTACATCCAATGGTGCGGGATCAGTAGTCTAGCTTCAATCTCGAACCGAAAAAGCTAATTTCGACCAAATTAGGTAACCACCCTTAAATCTCTACAAAACCTTAACTCCAAAATAATTAGACTCAAACCTTAATTTTCCCAACCTTTAGATTAGATCATGAGAGAGAGAGAGAGAGTCTCTATGTTGGGGCATGCCCCCTAGGGTCTTTTTAGGAGAAAGAGTAGAGAGAGAAAATTAGAGAGTAGAGAGAGGGGCATGGCCCCTAGGGAAGAGAGAGAGAGTTTATGGGAGAGAGAGAGGTGTGTAGAGATGGGGGGAGAGCACTCCTATTTATAGTGAAATTTAGGTCTAGGGTTTCTTTAGGGTTTCCCATAGTTTGCCTATTTCTTGAGATTGAATATGGACCGTTGATCTAGATGACTTGTGGGGTTAGAGATCTGAGCCATCCATTCCATAAATGTGCCATCAACATTATGGAAGGTGCATGAACCATTATCCCCCTTTCCTTAAACCATTTTCCCATCAATATATTTAAATAAATTAAATCCATTAAAGATATAGTGCATACCATAAATTGCATATTCCATCTCATATTTTCCATGAGAATATTTCAATAATATCAAGTCAAGATATTCCTTCAATAATCAAGATAAGATATGGTCAATATTTCCTAATCAATATTTCACCATATGCTACAAGATATAGTTACTATATTTAACAAACTTGAAGACAAAGCAACAAGGGAAGATATCCAAGGGTGGGGCGTGCCACCCATGTATGGTATGTGGGGCCCCACCTAATACCCACATGGTGGGCCCATGTGCACTATGGGCTCCCATGTTTTTTTTAATGAATATTTTAAAATTGAACAAAATAAATTTTAAAACATTATAACTTTGTAAATTAATAACTTCATTTTTATAAGTCCAAAAATAAGAAATAAAATATCAAATGTCTTATAAAAATTCAATTAATAAATCTAAAATAATTTAATAATAAAATGAACACAGTTAAATTAATATGATGGGAAGTGGATCCATATGGTTCAGAAATTCAATCAATGATCACGGGGTACTCCACCTTCAGTTATGGACTACTGACCACACTTGCTTTATTGAACCGACACAGTGTTTCCCAAGACCCACAGTCCAAGCAGGGGCTCATTAGCGAGTCACCAAAGTTTGGTCGATGAGCCAAGGAGTCGCAATCCTAGTCTGTGGATTACAGGTCCTCCCTTAGAGACGAGTCAAGGTCACCACGACTTGATGCGACCATAGCTCTATGGCGCATATGGGTATCTCTCGTACATGCATATGCTTCACCCAAAGGTGGATATCTAGCTTTCCCGAACGATCTATCTATATGCATGCCGTGTGATGGAACAAGGATGAGGTTTGGCCCCCGTCTCTGTAGGCCTACCATCACACACAAGAGTCACACAGTCCCTCGGCTCATTCATCTAGGCATAAGCTCCAACCTCATCAAGGGCTAACCCAAAAACCCTTCTCGATTTATTTTTTATGCACAGGTACCTTGGGTTTTCCAACCGATTGATCGTCAAGCACAGAACGGTATCCGCAAATATCATTTGCTTAATATGGTCTTCGAAGGACCACACTTCCACTGAGTTTATGTTTCACCATAATAAACGTTTTTCATTACACTCTCATAAGGCCTTTAAAGGCCACATAAACCCAACATTAATGCCTTAAGTTTTAAGTTTATCTTTATTTTTACTTTTATTTTTTGTGGGACTTAGATGATATATACCATTGAAATTAGAAGTTGAATTAGCTCATGAAATGCATATCTAATTCTTTTAAATGAAAATTTTGAAGGAAATTATGTATTTTGTGATTTGAAATTGTAAATCCATAAAATTTGTTTGATCTTGTGTTCTTGACTATTATCAATCAATCTAGTATTATTTTAATTATACATGCATTTGGTTGTCTGTTTTGTTATCTGATATAAAAAACATATATGTTATTAGAGTTTTTTTCCCTATGTTTTCTTTTACTCAAAGATGCAATTAGATGACTGTCATGCCACAAATTATAGTTTTTGTGAAAATATCTCTAATGAACCAATAGTTCGAAATTCTTGGGCTCTTTCAATATATAAACTCAATGGTTATGTTCTTTTAAACTCAATACATTAACTATATTTTTTTTCTTGATTCTAGGTTTGTTTGATATGGACCCTTTTAGCTATAATGTTGTATAAATAAATTATTTTTTTCCAATACGAACTAATTAATGCTTGTCAGATCTTATTTTTCAATAAGAACTATTTTGCATGAACATTATTTCTAATTTTTTCCAATACAGGTATTTTAGAAACTCCTTCATATGACCATTTAAAACTAAGAAATCCTCTCATGCTTGGAAGGGCATTTCTTATGGTTTAAATAGACCCAAGTGCAATGTTTAGTAGGTCCTGGATAACGGTAATTCCATCCAACTTTGGACAGATCCTTGGCTTTCGGAGGTCTCTATCTACGACTAGTTTGGACATAAGGACTTGGCTCTACCTACATAGTCTAGCCTTGCTGATTTCTCTCTACTAATCCCCAACAATGGTGTTTGCTTGATCCCATCACTGGCCTCTATTCTTTACGAAGAACTACTATTGGGCCTTGTTTCGAGCTGGGCGAGTGGTGAAGGCTTTCACAATCCCTCTCCAACCTTTTGATATTACATTGTATGGATTCACTTATTGGGCAGAACTTTTTCTATTAAGAGCGCTTGGAACTATATTAAAGAGAGGGCCACTGCCAGAGAGATCTTTAAATCTTTACAGACTTCTTATTTTGATGCAAATAATATAAAGGTTATTTTAATTTTTTATTATTCTTTAGTTTATCTCTTCAGGAATAGGAGAGGAGGTACACATGGATATTTGGGGCATTGAGTTTGTGTGTGACTTGATATTTATGGATTTGGGTTAATTAGTTATTGATTGATTTGGGTTAGTTAATTTGAAATATAAATAGATAAGGTTAAATTAGGGGAGCTAGTTTAGGAATATAAATAAGATGAGGTTAAGTATAGAGAGAGTTTATCCATATCAACAATAATCAAAGTTGGGGAGAAATTTGGGCAAAACGTGGGATAGAAACGAGCTTAATTTTTGGCATGTGATTTTAATAGAGAGAAAATAGGGAATAAGAGATAAAATAGGAAAAGTGTAGAGAGAGTTTTTTTTTTTTAATGTTCATCTTATTTTTTATTCTATTTAAAGGAAGGTTTCCTTTCATTGTAAAAGAGGTGGATGAGTTAATAAAATTTGGGCTCGTGAAGAGATATTTGGAGTGGATTCTTTTGCAGACCTTGAGAGATGGTATATTTTCTTAACCTTGGGGTAAATTCCCTTGCAGACATTGAAAGAGGGTATATTCTCTCAATTTTTTTTTTCTTTCTGCATCATTCTCTCGAGGTTGGGAGCAGCTCGACCTCGAGCGTGATTCAAAGCGGATCTCTTTCTTCATCACCATAGAGGTCGATTTGTTGAATTTGATATTCAAGAACGTCTTCCTCTTCCTTAGTCAAGTGTACCTCCATCTTCGTTTTTGGGCATTCAAACGAATGATGTCATGGTTTGTTGCATCGATAACACATAAACTTTGCATTATCTTTTTTTTCTTCATTAAATTTCGGTTGGCGTAAAACTTCCTTCTGGGGGTAAAAGCGTTTATCGGTGCTTCCTTGGTATTTCGTTTCTACTCGTAAAGCAAATTGAAAAGCTTCACTTAAAGTCCATGGATGATGTAGAAAAACCTCATCCTTAATAGTAGGTTGAAGGCCATTTACATATCGAGCAATCTTTTGTCCTTCCGTCTCTTGGAGGTTATTTCAAGCTACTAATTGATAAAACTCCTCGGTATAATCTTCTATTTTTTTTTCATTCTGTCGAAGATTTTGGAGTTCTTGAAAGAAAATTTGTTCACGATTCGCAGGAAGAAATTTTTCTTTCAATTTATTTTTCATCTTTTGCCAGTCAGTAATTTTTCCTTTCCCACTACGAAATCAGGATTGTTGAACTTGCTTCCACCTGGCCACAACATACCCACGGAGCTTGGTAGCAACAAGTTTAACCTTACATTCTTCTGGCAATTCACTCAATTCAAAATAATTTTCAATTGCACTTAACCAATCAATAAAGCCTTCAATGTGGAGCTTACCATGAAATTCTGGGAGGTCGACTTTAATACCAATATCTCGTGGTCGTTTTATAGGACGTGGATCTGGCCTATAATCTTCTCGTGGTCGTTCTATAAAACACATATCTGACCTATAATCTTCTCGTGAGATGCATCAGGAGATGAATCAGAGGTTGCAACGTTTGGAGGAAAAAAAAGGTTGAGAGAATATACCCTCTCTCAAGGTCTGCAAGGAAATTCACCCCAAGGTTGAGAGAATATACCCTCACTCAAGGTCTACAAGGGAATCCATCCCGAAAATCTCTTCACGAGACTAAATTTTATTAACTCATCCACCTCTTTTACAATGAAGGGAAACCTCCCTTTAAATAGAATAAAAAATAGATAAACATTAACAAAAAAAACTCTCTCTACACTTTTCTTATTTTATCTCTTCCTATTTTCTCTCTCTTAAAATCACGTCCCAAAAATTAGGCTCGTTTCTATCCCACGTTTTGCCCAAAATTCTCCCCAACTTTGATTATTATTGATATGGATAAATTCTCTCTATACTTAACCTTATCTTATTTATATTCCTAAACTAGGTCCCCTAATTTAACCTTATCTATTAATATTTCAAATTAACTAACCCAAATCGATCAATAACTAAATTAACCCAAATCCATAAATATCAACTCACACACAAACTCAATGCCCACAAATATCCCTGCTTACCTCCTCTCCTATTCCTGAAGAGATAAACTAAAGAATAATAAAAAATTGAAATAACCTTAATATTATTTGCATCATTCTCCCAGGGTTGGGAGAAGCTTGACCTCGAGCTCAAAAGTTGGTGATGAAGTCCCACCATGAGCCTCGATACTTTTTCTTCAAGACTGATGCCTACAACTGTGTTCCAAGAGTAATTGTTGAATACGAGCTTGGGTTGATTATTCCTAACCCGGAATGAGTCTAGCTCCAAAAAGACCAAGTTCAACCGATGAACACGATTGACCATGAAATTGTGGGAGATAGACTGTAATTTCAAAATCTCATGGTCGTTCTATAGGGCGTGGTGGATTTGGCTTCTCTATAGAACACGGTGGATCTAGCTCGTTAATTTCTTGTTCATGAGGAAGATTGTTCTCCAACTGCTGCATTTCTTGTTCACGAGGAAGATTCTTCTCCAACCGCTGCATTTCTTGTTCACAAGGAAGATTGTTCTCCAACCGCTGCATCTTTTGTATCTTCTCACGTATTTTGATTCGAACATCCTCTAAGATGTTATAAAACTTTTCTATAGCTCATTCCCAATGATCCCAAACTTGTTCCCAACGTTCATCAAAAGCAGATCTAACTTGCTTCTATCTTGCTTGGTCTCTATAGATCTAACTTGCTCTCTGGATCTGACTAGCTCTGATGCCAATTGATGTAAATTGAGAAAATAAAACCAGAAAAAAATAAAAATAAAAGGTTGAGCTAATATACCCTCTCTCAAGGTATGCAAGGGAATTCATCCCAAAAATCTCTTCACGAGACCAAATTTTATTAATTCATCCACCTTTTACAATAAAGGGAAATCTCCCTTTAAATAGAATAAAAAATAAGATAAACATTAACAAAAAAAACTCTCTCTACACTTTTCCTATTTGATCTCTTCTTCCCTATTTTCTCTATCTTAAAACCACGTGCCAAAAATTAGGCTTGTTTCTATCCCATGTTTTGCCCAAATTCTTCCCAACTTTGATTATTGTTGATATGGATAAACTCTCTCTATACTTAACCTTATCTTATTTATATTCCTAAACTAGCTCCCCTGATTTAACCTTTTTTATTTATATTTCAAATTAACTAACCCAAATCAATCAATAACTAATTAACCCAAATCCATAAATATCAACTCATACACAAACTCAATGCCCACAAATATCCCTGCGTACCTCCTTTCTTATTCCTGAAGAGATAAACTAAAGCATAATAAAAAATTAAAATACCCTATTGTTATTTGCATCATATTCCCATCATGCCAAATGGTTCACTTGGATTGCCATTCATCTTCACCTCCCTACATCGTAGCTATTATAATCCAGAGGGATCCATCTAGCACACCTTTGCCCCTTGTGCTTGAATGAAGGTGATTCTTTGACCATATCATTTTGTTATGTACTTTTTTGCAGGATCTCTAACGCTCTATTTTTTAGAGACGTGGCAAAATTTTCCGTATAGGCCCATCGTTCCCTTCAATATTTGAGAGTTCGGTCAAATTCTAGTTCCGATCAGCGTGACTACATAATGTTTGGTTCTCTCTATTCTCCACAACCATGTGGCTCCTCTTGATTGAAAGGAATTTATGTATCTTTGAAGGAAAGAGAACAATTGTCGCACCGGATCATTTATATTATTGCGAGCTTAGCAAAGGTGAAAGGATGGACTTTCTACCCATCAGAGAAGGCTATAGTTGACAACCTCAAACTCCATTGGCATCCTATGCACCCTAAAACTTTGATGGCTTGTCACTTGGCAATCCCGGAGTGACTGGTTGTGGTGGAATTATTAGAAATGATATGGGAGGGCTTTGTGCCACTTTTGTTGTTCCTCTAGGGCACACATCCAATAATGTTGTTGAATTTTCAGCCATTGAATTGGGTATTCAACTAGCTATTGAGTTACATTGCTTTCTACTGCTCATTGAGAGCAATTCGCAGATTCTAGTGCAATCCCTTCACAGTCGTCAGACGCTCCCCCCAGAATCTATGTATTATGAAAACAAACTGCATTTACCACCTGGATGGCCCCCCTAGAGTATTACACATGTTTATTGCGATGCGAATTTAGTGGTCGTTCACTCGGCCAAGAGTGCTGCAAGTGTCTCTGAGGCCACGGTTTGGCGTGCTCGGCCACCTGATTTTCTATCTTTACTTATTTCTTTTGATATGGCCAGGATTTTGCATGAAAGAATTGTACCATAAATTCTACATTCTTTTGTAGCATTCTTACGTATTAATGAAAAATGGGTAGAGGTCCATATTCCTATTGACTTACCAAAAAAAAAAAAAAAATTTTTGCATGAACAACAACGATAACTTCATGAACTACCCCTACACATTCTCAAAATACATGATTATTAATTTCATGTTGAATTGTCAGGTTCATTTTTTACCATTTGCATCTTAAACCTTTGAACCATGTCGCAATCTAAAATGAACCTGCATGGAAAATTGGGGTTAGATATGATCCCAACAAAAAAAATGAAATTGTTTGTATTTACTGCTAAAAGGTGATAAGTTGTGAGGCTCATAGGTTCAAGCAACACTTGATAGGGGTTAGGGATAGATTGTGTCCTGTTCGAGTCACCCTCGACTAGGGCTGCGTTTGAGTCATCCAAGATCAGCCCACTGAACTCATATGTTGTGGGCCCTTCATCCCGAGCCTGGGTTTCTGGATTGCGACGATCATAGGCAGGTAATATGGGCTATTGGCCATTCAAGGGGGATCTGTTTATTGTAGAACCATTTCCCAATAAATCTATTCATCTAGTGCCTTGTACCTTTCACCTTACCTTTATTTGGACTTCAACTTTGATAGGAATGGGACAATTTGACTCAAAGCCATGTGGTCTCCTTGTCTACTATGCTTACCATGGCGCCCTCTGCAACATTAGCGCTCCTAGAAAAGCTAAGAGCAATTTCCTCAACATCTGAGGTATGGGAGGAGGTTGCCCCAGATGAGCCCTTTGTAGGTCTAGAACTGACAATAGGTGTACATTCCCATTATAGGCCCTCCATACGTACCTATGCTGGCCCCTGGATACATACTTCTCATATATGCCCATGCCGTAACCACCAGGCATACCGTACCGGCTTTCCTTAAGGTGCTCTTCCTATAAGCTATTTTCATGGCCATCCCCAAGTCAAGCTTGAATTAATGTTTTGGATCCATCTCGCTCGGTGGCGTATATAAGCAGGTTATCTCATCATCCATCCTTTGCTTTGAGATATTTTTACCCTTGTCAGCCTTGAGAATGGTCACCATCTGCTTTTTTACATTACTAGGGACACTAGGGCACAGTGGAGGAAGTTAGGAAGTGGAGATGAATATAAGCAAAATTGGTCGAATACATGCATCACTCTCATGAGTGACAATTGGTGGGATTGAGTTAACCAGAAGGATTATCTTAAAATTTTAGCGTATTTCCGAAAAAAGTTGGCATCTTGCCTAGTAGAGACGTCATAGGGGGAACGAATGATTCAAAGTTCCTGATGCAAATATTCGACCAGATAGTAGAGGAGATGAGAGAAAAGCATGTGGTCCAAATTATTATGGATAATGCAAGGGCTTATGTTTTTGCAAGATTCAAGTTGATGGATAAGAGGAAGCATCTGGTATGGACCCCTTGTACTGCCCACTAGATCGATCTTATGTTGGAAGAAATCGGTGAGATCCAAATTGTGAAAGAGACTCTAGTTTCTATGAGGGACGTGACAAAATTTATATACAATCATTCTAAAATCTTATTTTGTTTAGACAACAATCTGAGTAAAATGTGACAATCAAGTCTACTATAACTCGCTTTACGACATATTACTTAGTTGTAAGCTCCATTCAAAAATCTCAAGTTGCATTGAAGAGGTTGTTCACTAGTGAAAAGTGATCAAAAGGTCGCATCTCGAAGTCCCGTGACTGGCGAAAAGTGGAGGGCATAATCATATATAAGAGGTTCTGGCCTCAGTGTTCATGTATTATAAAGGCCATTGCCTTTTTAGTCATAATGTTAAGAGTTGTGGATGTTGACAAGAAAGCCACCACGGGCATCCTCTACAAAGTGACTGACAGTGCCAAAGAAGTAATTTTGCTGCTAAAGTGGTTGAGATTATAGAAAGAAGGTGAGACAAACAATTGGGCCAGCTGATTCACTATGCAAATAAATATTCATTATATACTTAGAATTTTAAATTCTAAAATATTTCTTCAATTTGCATTTAAATGGCCTCTCTCCATCTATATATTTCTGCAACCCAAAATATTTCTGTTTGACACCCAAATATCCCAACAAGATTATGGAAGGGGTTCGATACATCATTACTAGGCTCGAGAGAAGCTGTTGAAACCAGGTAACAGTGCAAGAGGTAAGAGTTAATGTTTAGGTAAGAATTTCATTGATTTATTACATTTGTGAGAAATAACTAATGCGCTAAAACAAAATATTTTTTTTAGCTTTCTATGTGTAGGGATGTAGTAGGATACTTCGAAACTACACTTGCAAGGAATTCTTGAAATAAGATGGATCTAGGTTAACCTTGACTAATCTGTTGTTCTTTCATATCTTTAGTTTTATAAAATTCTTTTGTCCTTACAATGCTTTTCGAATTTCAACCTAGTTGAATGGCGAGAGATGTATGGTAGTGATTCACTTCACCTAAGGAGGATAATAATCAAGATGCTCTCCTAGTCAAGTTCTGCTGCAGCGTATGAGCAGAACTAAAGTACATTCCAATAGTTGCACACCCTTAGAAGGAATTGGCTCGTTTTAGAGAGGCTTCATAAATTGGTGTATATTCATTAAAACTCGAACCTCCAAGAGCGACAACTAAGAAAGAAGCTTGAAGACTATGGCCTGTTAGGCTTAGATTTAATATTTGTCACATATACCATAGAATAATGGGTAGTGGCGAAAGAGGAGCCATTACTGTATAAGAGTGCATTCTTTGAGGCTATCAGCAAGGTAGATGAAGAAGAAGGTGGTGAGGAGTAGAAAAGAGGAAGCTGCCCTCTGACATATCCACAAGTCTTTGAAGATGTTGGTGGTGTTGCACCTAATGAGGGACAGTGAGATGGGGATCTTAAGGAAATGAGAGAGTTGATAATTCTAAGGCCACCTATACCAACTAAGATATTCACATACCGTGGCCAAATAGTAGGAGGGCGGGGGTGAGCATTACATTGGAGGTGAGTATGAGGGATGGATATGCTTCTAGGATTTTAGACTAAGACTGCAGTGAATCACTAACACTTACGGATTTGGGTATAGTCAGCCAACCACTAATATGGATGATTCGTTCCTAGATCGAGTCAATGAATTATCTCACCAATTCAATGAGTGGAGGCAACATGACCAAGATGAAGAACAACATCATCTTTCATTTTAGTTTTGGGTCATATTTTACAATTTGTATGTTTTATTGTAGTCTATGTATGTTTATATGCTTCACACTTGATGATTCTATGCTCTCTTTTTTGTGTAATGTAAATTTAATGGTTAACAATATTTCATACAAGGAAAGAACATCTCAATGTTTGCATATTGGCGCAAAATAATGGAAGTCATAACATAATACCCCTATTTCTTATTAGATTCCTTAAAAACAACATTTATAACTTTTTTTTAATATATCTTTTGAATTGTTTTAGGCCGAATCCGATCGATCTACCAATCCAGATCGTTGATTCATTGATCTGAACTAATTTTTGGGCTGCACTATCCGGGTCACCGATCTATTTTTTAAATCACCAATTTGTTTAAAAAATTGATACGTGCATATTTGTAATTTTGAATTGCTTTAAAGATTCATTCATCGTCCAAAAAGTCAAAAGAATGTTTTTAAATCAAAAATTAAGTTTTAGATAGATTTTAAAAGATGAAAATAACTTTCGTAAAATACATGAACAATGTATAGTTTATAGTCATTTTTTAACACAATGACATTTTAAGGTCAAAAGTTTTGGAATAGCAAATTTAAGCTCACCATTAGTGTGGTGTACTCTAAACTTAATTTTTAAAGACATGTAATCTCTAACATGGAGATGATCATGAATATGAAAAAAATAAATAAGTTTTGAGAATTAGAAATAATAATTCTATTAATAAAACATTTGGGCCGTTAGTTTCAATTGTTTTAAGATGGACCACATATTTGGATCCATCTTTAAGATGGATGCTTTATACCTCGAGGACAACAAATGTAGAAATGTAGTCCCCGCCGCATGAAATATATATATATATATATATATATATATATATATATATATATGGGAAAAGATGAGATTAGCTACTAGCTCATATGAACATATGAGCCCAACATCCCAGATTGATTCTGGATCGATCTGACGATCACAGCTGTCCGATAGTGTTTAAATTTTATTTTGTTTTCTATAAATCGAAATCACTTGAAATTTTAGGCGTGTGTTTATAAAAAATAGATGAATCTTTGAAAAATATCAAAAAAATATTTTGAATGAAATAAATTGATCAAACTACTCCCGTAATGTTTCAGGGGGTATTTTGATCATTTTATTTTTCTCGAATAATTTTTTTTTATATTTTTATTAGGTACGCCTGATGAGAATAGCACACACGTAAAATTTCAAGTGAGTTGGATATATATATAAAAAAATATTCAAGAATTACAGAACATCCGTGATCGTCAGATCGGCTCAGATTCAATCTGGGTCGTTGGGCTCATATGTTCATCTGAGCTAGTGGGCTAATCCCATCTTTTCCCATATATATATATATAGGACTGGTTTGATAACAGGAAGTGTCTTCCTGGAAGTTTAGAACTTCTTAACACTGTTCAAGTTTCGTGTTTGATAAAAAAATTGAACTTCAAACAAAACTTCTAGGAACTGTTAAAGTTCCAATCTTGCTTTAAAAAAAACATTCCAACCCAAGGGTTAGAGCTTAAACTTGGAACTTTTTTTTTATGAACCCCCCCCCTCCCCCTCATATATAAAATGTATATATTTTATTGTATAATATACAATATAATTTATTGTATAATATATAACATAATTTATTATATATTCGATTTTATTTATATAATAGATATTTATAATAAAAATATATACAATGTATGTATATATATTATAATATTATTTTATGTATATTATATAATAAAAATAAAGATTAATAAAATAATTCACTATATAATATATCTTATATAACATATATTATATATTTACTCCCTTGGGAAAAACACTTGGGATTTTTTTATTTGAAATTTTGGGATAGATGATTATTTTTGAAGGAAAAAAAATGGATTTTGAGTTCTTGAGCATCTAGATCATTCCTTCAAAAAATTAGATGGTTCTAGTGCGGTCTTTGAGATGCCATTTTTTAAGCATATAGACAGTAAGAGTTTGTTTTTTTTTCTTTCAAGTTAGTTGCCACAATGTTTTTTTTTAGATTTGTTACCAGGTTCTAGAGATCACATCCTCCAAATTTGGTGTCTAAAAGATATTTCAAGTTGTAAATTTTGCCCATAGGAGTAGATGGATTATATACTCCCATGGGAGTACAAAATCTTTTGGCATATGGATATAGGCAAGCTTTCTATAGTGCCCCTATAACATAAAACTTATATGTTTCCCCTCATCCAATTGTCCATTCTGAATGGATAGTTGAGATGGCCTCAATCACAATGTCATGTCTTTGCACTATTTTTTTTTTTATATAAATTATTTTGACACCAAATTTTGGGCATCCACTCCTCTTAAACTCGCACTTATAAAAAGTATTAAAACTATTATCAATAAAATAAAATGATCAAAATACCCCTAAAATTTTCAAGGGTTTTATTGGTCATTATATTTTATCAATTTTTTTTTTTTTAATATCTTTTCTAGGTGCACCCATTGAGAAGATGGCACATACTAGATTTCAAAAAAATACAATTTGTGGAAAAAACTAAAACTAAAATGCTATAAGGCGAAGTATAGAAACCTTGCCCTATAGATATATGTTCTCAGTGGAGCTTATTGTACATTTTTGCAGAGAGAGAGAAAGAGAGAGAGAGAGAGAGAGAGAGAGAGAGAGATTGGATCATTGTTCGCAAAATTGCCTTATCTATCTGCTAACAGCTCGGTTAGATCGGAACCGGCCAATGGCCGGTTTCGGTTTTGGGCGGTTAGAGTGATCAACCGGCATTTTAAAAAAAATTAAAAAAAATGTATATAAATTCTAAAAAATATAGAATTTGATTTGTAATGCATTTTAAAATATTCTTTACGTTATGGTAAAGATTAAAAATTGTTTTGGTTATTAATACTCACTTTTTATATTTTCCCATCTTTTTAAAAAAATTTTAAAAATAGCATTTAAAAAATATAAAATAGGTTTAAATCCATTTTTTCTCATTAAGTTTCAACTTCATTGCATTCAGTTAAGCTGACCGCTGACTGATTTTAATTTGATCGTCGAGTTTATTTATTTTTTGAATTTTATTTTTTCTAGAAATGCGTTCGAGCCAAAATTGGAGTATAAATAGACCTTGTTCTGGTGCACTCCTTAAAAATGAAAAACAACTCCAACAAAACAAAAAGTCAAAATGCCCGTGAAAGATATAAATATGCTAAAATGTTTTATAGTCCCATGGTTGTATACTGTCCTTTTACTCCCTCGGGTAAAACCTATTCTAGGAATAACGTTTTACAAATTTTAGGTATGTAGCCTCTTCAATCCAACATACCAACCTTAATAAAAAGAAGAGCACGTATACTGTGCTACCTTAGGAGCATAATTTACTTCTTCTCCCTCGATTAGAAGATGTATTTGGGAAGGTTGTTTTCAATCTAGAATTTTGAGAATCACTTAAAAATTTCTAGATAATTATTTAAAAAAAAAAAAAAAAAAAATAAGAATTTGAGTTTTCTAGTGCTTAGATCTCAACATCTAAAAATTTTATGGCCTCCACTTAATCTCGAGAAATTACTTTTTTAGTCATGGATGGTACAATTAAAATTTTTTTCTTAATGAGGTTAATCTATTGAATGAAGAGGTTACACCCCAAAATATAGGCTCCTAAAAAAAAGAAAAAAAAAATGTCTCAAAATTACAAAAAGACCGTCCCATTTTAGAAAGTGAGATCCATGTGTTAGAAAAGTCAGAATTCAATTTTTTTTTCTTTTTAAATAATCATTGAGTAATTATAGGGTTGGACAAAAAGCTCAATTTAAAAGATTTTCCAAAATAGATCTTCTGACCGAGGGACTAGATGTGCTCTATTAAATATATATTATCTTTGATTGAAGTTACTCAAATAAGAGGAAAGAGGGTGGCATGACTCTCTAAAAAAAAAAATTACAATCATATTAAATATATATTATCTCCTCATAATAAAAATGTCTGGCAATGTTGAGCCATGTTCCAAGGCCACTTTGATGCGGTCCATTTGTTTGAACAACATGCAATTGAGACTAAGATTGCTCATGGAATAGTGGTGGAAACTATTCAACCATAAATTAATGGGTGCGGTTTGTATAGTAAATTAATTCACTTCTACTCACCTAAAAAAATAAGTCTATTCATAAATATAATCATCTGATAAGTCTAATCATAAATTTAAAATCTGATCTTCGAAGGTAGCATGTGGTTCTTATGTTCCCTCCCTAACCATGTGCATATATCCATCCATGCATGTGAAGCTCACATGGTTGCCTTCACCACCCACGATCCCACGTGTCTGCATGACATTTCCTCTCCAAACACGTGTTGAGGTCCCATTGGATGGGTGTGTGAATTAAATTTAATAAGATTATAATGTGGGGCAATGATAATAAATGAATAGAATATGATGAAGAAAATGGAATTTTCAAAGCGATACGAGATATGGGAGAGAGACATTGATTCCTTCAATGCCAACAAAAAACACGCACAGCCGTTGGTGTAATAAGATACACATTCTCGAGATGCATACATTCATAAACCAATGGTTACATTAATAACCAACAAGATTAGATTAGCAAACTTCATTTACTTATTTGGTTCAAACTCTATTGTCTTTCCATATTCAATTATTATTATTATTATTATTATTATTATTATTATTATTATTATTATTATTATTATTATTATTATTATTATTATTATTATTATTGAATCGACTTCTATAGTCCCATATTTGGCAATTCCTAAATTGCTTCTTCTGTATCGGGGATTGTTGAAATAGGCAAGAATACTATTTCTTAGTAAAATACCTTTATGGGTGTTTTAATCACGATACCAGGAGGTCTTAGGTCCTTCTCCCGTTCGTGATCATATTGGAATGTGATGATGAATCTATTTCTTTCCCTCCTTGTCAATAAATTAGAATTCTCGTGGGGAATAAGGGTATATGTGGAACCCCAATCCCCGTTGGATATGATTCAATCAAGTCATGGATAATATTATCTCTTGTTTTTTGTTTTTTTTGGTTACTGTAACTTAGGGGGGCAATGGACCCAGACCTGACCCGAGACCCTCTTGGTATACCCAAGAGGGGTATGGGTATGGGTCTAACACTTGGACCCAATGGGTTGGGTCTAGGTCCTGAATGCTATTTGGGTCTGGGTCTGAATCTAGTTGGACGCGACCCTTACCCGTAAACTGTTGGAAATAAAAAACTTCAAGCCCTATTCTTTTGGGTATATTAAGGATCATATACAATGTGACCTCGTAGTCATCTTTAGCTATTAAATGACAAATCAGATGGTTTGAAATCAATTGGAAGGTGATTGTGACCTTGTTGCCAATAATATGGGTATATGAAGGTAAAACAAATGGCATGAAAAAAGAAGAAAAAGAAGAAGCAGCAGCTCATTGTGAGGGTGGGAATGGACCCAACTAGACCCCGGACCAGATAGGATAGACCCGGGACTTGATGGGTACGAGTATGGGTCCAACTTTTAGACTTGACAGGTCAGGTCTAGATTTAAAACCTGGACATGAATACTATTCAGGTCTGAGTTCGAGTCCAATCGGACCCGATCCATACCATATTTGTTGCCACCCCTTACTGTAACTCTAAAGCTAAAATGTTCATGTTTCAATTTTAGGTTTTCCCTTTGTTCCTCTAAAAGGAGATTAAGCAGAGTGAGGTTTGCATAACATTACAATCTTAAAGGATTAAAATAAGGCCCACCTCCAAACTTTGTCATAGGATGTAATTTGGTGTCAAAATCTTTTAGGATTGCATGAAAATCTATTTTTACTGCTAATAATAAAATTTTAAGCTCCTAAAATGGTTCAAATTAAGTAGATCTATAAACGCATGGAAATCTTGAAAATAGACAATCTAAGTAATGTATTGCAAGATGTAATATTTTTAGGACTTGAAATCTTTTTATTTTTATTTTTTTTCCTATATCCTTGTATCTCAATGTCAAAATGATTAATTAGATAGTTTTTCAGCCATCAAGTAGTTATTTATGTTGGATTTCCGAGGTGTAAAATTTAAGGTGTCAATCTCATATAAACTTTTCCTTACAAGATGGTTGGGATTTCCATGCTGTATGAACCATCAATAACTTAGAAGTACTTCAAAGCACCATTTTTTATTTTTTTCTTTCTTTTTTTTAAATAAGGAAAAACTTAGAACTACTTCAGAGCACCATTTTTTGTATTTTTTTTTTTTTTTTAAATAAGGAAAGTTTATATAGAGTTGCAACCTCTAATTAATCATCTCCATATCATAAGAAATAATAAAAAAAATATTTTCAAATCCTAAAAATAGTGCACTTTGCAATACATTATCTAGACCATTCATTTTCAAGATTGGTATGTGTTTATAGATCTACTTGATTGGAATCATTTTGGAGTTTAAAATTTAGTAACTACATATGAAAATAAATTTTCATGTCATCCAAAGAATTGTTTTTACAACAAAATTACATCTTATAATAAAATTTGGAGGCGCACCTTACTTTGATTATTCAAGGTTACAACATTATACAATTCAAACCCTTTAAATAAATATTAAAATTTCCATAATTATTCCATTGCAAAGATTCAAACCGGTGGGGTAAGAGTTGAGCTGCCTAACTCTGTAGACTAAAATAGGTTACCAACTTAAACAAAAAAGATAAAAAAGAAAATAGTCTTCTAAAGATTACTTAGCTAGCCACAAGTTTTATATGTTGGACAGGGAAATTTACCCAGATACCATGAGAGATTACCTATTTAACAACATATCCATATCTTTTTTAATGAATTTTAAAATATCCATAAAAAAAAACCCATAACTTATAAGAGTTGCAAAGGGTAGAATACTTTGATGAATTTTCCATTTGACAATTCCATTATTCGTTCAAAGTTGGAACATTTGGGAGAGAACCGCAACCTTTGCCCTCATCAATTCCATTACTCGTTTGGTAAATATTTAAAATGACAAGAAAAAGGTGATAGGACAATTTGCTCTTTGACCTTTTCATTTATATTTTAAATATAGCAGTTGACGTCAAACAGCGTTACGCCTCGAGTTCAATCCCTACCACTAAACTACACACCCAAAAAAAAAAAAAAAAAAAAAAATTGAAGTAAACAAAATCCCCCATATTGCATGAACAGTAACTTCTTGCCACTATTAGTACTTCAATTTGACAGGTACATGAAAAGTGTTTTGGCATAATTGCATTTTATATTCTTATTTTCTTATAATTCTTATTCGATATTCCTACCTACTTCTCTAGCATAACCAAAGTCCCATAATCATCAGGAATGAGCTTAATGAGTGTCCCTTTTCTATTTAATGTCCTAAACATCGTTTATCATTTCAAAAAAATGGGTGTGGTTAGCATGAGGTTGCAACCTTGAATAATAAAAATAAGGTGCACCTCCGAACTTTATACTAAGATGCAATTTTATTGTAAAAAATTCTTAGATGATGCGAGAATCTATTTCTATATCTAATTACAAAATTTTAAACTCCAAAAATAGTTCAAATCAAGCACATCTACAAATACATGAAAATCTTAAAAATGAACGTTCCAGATAATGCGTTGCAAGATGTACTATTTTTAGGACTTGAAATCTCTTTTTTCTCCATATCTATAATCTCAATATTAGATGTTTTTCCAATATCAAAACAACCTTTTAAAGGAATTTAGGGATGCACCTTAATTCTAAATTTTAAGGTGTCAACTTTAAATTTTACCCTACGGTGCTGTTTGTTGATGGTGACATGTGCATAATTTTTTAATTTGTGTGATGCCTAATATTAGGGTACTAACAGGCAAGCAATCACAGAGAGGAACCAAACGAGAGGTGAGGATGATAAAGTGACAGGCTCTAGCTATGGATTTGATCCAGGGGTCTTTCTTGTTTATCGGTTGGGATTGAGAAGTCGGAATGGGCACAATTACATATCAATCCAGAGCTCTTTGTGTGTGGATCCTTTTCACCGCCCTATCTCAAGGTTTTTTGGCTTGGCGGATTGGGCTAAGAGGGAATGGAATCTATCTTATCTCCCTGATGTTAAAGTTATTGGGCCTAATAAGGTGGTCTTCAAACTGCGTTTGAAGGAGGAGGTTATCAGGGCCCTTGAAAACCGTTTTTGTAGAGTTCAGGGGAGCTTACTCTCCTATTTCGGCAAAGGTGTTGCTCACTATCATTGATGAATCTTTCGAGATCTTGATCTCCCATGCATCTGGGATTGAGAATTCCTTCTGGGCTCCCGGAGATGCAAAACATGTCACTGCCTCTTTTTAGAAACACAATCCTGTTCCGGAGAAAGGAAGTTTGCTGGCTGGAACAGTACTACCAGGAAAGGTTAAGCATAAGAGGAAACAAAGGCGGGAGGGGAAAAATTTTAAATTTCAAAATCCTAAACCCCTCAACTTTCTAAACGTTGGATCCAGGTCAGTGAGTTTCCAGTTTATATAGCGAGTTTTTTGACAGAAATTAGAAAGTGGAGAGCAGGGATCAAGGGAGGTGGCAGTGCTGATATGCATGATCAGGTGGGTATGGCGGTTACATTTGAGCCCGTTCCAAAAGATTGGATTTTTTACGACTATTCGCAGGCTCGTTTCAGTGGTTTGGTGACACATTGTGGCCTTGTGTGTCCATTAGGGGACTTCAGTAATGAAGATTTGAAAAAGGCCTCTAAGGCGGCGGTTGGGAGCCTCGAGATTTCTATGTATCAGTCCATCATGGGAAAGGAGGGTCACTGACCGTTTTGGGAAGGTGGCCATGTACATGTGGCAGCCATACCTCTTTCTTCTCTTAGCTCTCTTCATCTCCAGGTACACAAGAACTCTCTAAAGAGAGACAGACGTTGCAAGTCGCTGCCTGCTTTTGTTCTGCAGGTCCTGCTCATTTTTTACAGAGACATTTTGGGGAAGGTTGGGCGTGTCGTTTTGGTATTCCTCATCCTAAGATCCAAGATGTATCCACTCCCATTCCGGTTGACGACAGCTAGGGGACAACCGTGGAAGAGTAGATCACGGGTCGACCCTCTATAAATAGATCCTCTCGCCATGGTTGTAGTCGACTCTGAGGAGCCCCAACTCCTGCTGGAAGACATCCCATTTGGATCTCTTCCTCCGCCCTTTGTTGCGAATTCTTAGGAGGCTTCCTTGGCTGATGACGTCCCTGCTATTTTAGAGGATCTCCCTATGCCCCGCAGTGACCTGGCTATTGTGATCTCCCCTTGAGCCCAACCCCTTTCTATTGATCCTCCTGTTTCCCAGGCTACTGTTGCGGTCACTGAGAATACTGAGGAGTCCCCCCTGGTGGCTAAAATGGTCTTGGATATGGGAATGGAGGACGTTCCCCTAGCAGTTGTGATGGCGGAGATTTAAAAATGAAAAACTGCTAAGTCATGGGCAAGAACAAGGCTGGCGTTGTAAGGGGCAAGAACAAGGTTGAGTTTGTTCCAGGATCGGAAGACTTTGATGAGAGCAGAGTGGTGGTCACGCCGTCAATGAAAGGCAAAAAGGCAGTTGATGGTAGTAATAAGAAGGTTTTTCGAAGAGGTTGGCGCTCTTAGGAATGGCTCGAGGCTCGAGGGGTCCCTAAAGGAGGCTATGTAGCTGTTGCTAATGCTATTGTTTGTTGTGAGCCGGAGGTGGTGAAGTCGATTATGGTTCATTGTCTTCTTTTGAAGACTTGGATGCTGAACTTGTGGAGGCTCGAATGCTAGAACTTATGTTCTTCGGGGCTGGTCCCTCTGGACCAGGTTCTTCTTCTCTCTCCTCCTTTTAATCCTTATGAATATTCTATCATGGAATGTTAGGGAGTTGGGGGACCCCAGTAGGAAAAAAGATGTTTTGTTTTTAGTATCTAAGTACAAACCTATCTTTTTGGCTTTACAAGAGACCAAACTCCCAAGTCGCAACCTCTCGGGTGCTAGGGAGGTGTGGAGCTCAGGTACAGTCTCTTTCTGTGGGACTGATGTTGTTGGTAATTCTGGTGGTTTATGGGTTTTGTGGGACCCATTGGCCACCCATAATTTTGAGCTAGTTGTTAAAGACTATTTCTTACTTTTGGGCTTTACTGGCAGCACTGTTGGTCTGTCTTGAGGTTTTATGAATGTATATGGGCCTTCTATTTCCTCTTTGAAAGTTGGCTTTCTGAATATGATGAATGAGGTGATTCATTCTGTGCAATACTCGGTGGTAATTGGGGGTGATTTCAATTTGATTAGATGGTCATGTGAGTCTCTTGCAGGTTACCCTATTAATACATTTATGAGGAGTTTTAATGGTTTCATTGAATCTAACTCTTTTTTGGATCCACCTATTATTGGGTTCAAGGTTACTTTGTCCAACAAAAGTGTTGCACATCTTGCTATGTCAAAATTAGATAGGTTCTGTTGACCTCTGACTGGGCTGATTCCTTTCCGTTGGCCTCAGTAAAAGCTCTACCTAGACTGTCTTCGAATCACCTCCTTATTGTCCTCTGCTCGCGATCGCTCTCGGGTGGACCTAAACCTTTTAGGTTCAAGGTTGCTTGGCTAGAGAATTCAGATGTGGTGGAGCTGATTAAGAGGACGTGGTCTAACACAGTGGTGGTGGGATATATGGACTTCAAGATTAAAAAAAAGCTGTTAAATTTAAAACACAAATTGTTGAACTGGAAGTCAGCAAATAAAGTCGATCTTAAGGCTAAGATTGATGGAGTCCTCAAGCAAATTGAACTTTTAGATCTCAACACCTAGATGAGTGGGGCTCTTTCTGAGCAGATGGTTTTGGAAACGGAGGAGTTAGAGGAGTTGAGAAGAGCTGAGGAAATCTATTGAAGACAAAGGTCTAGGAATAAATGGTTAAAGGAAGGTGACCTGAGCACCAAATTTTTTTATGTTATTGCGAGCACAAGAAGAAGGCAGAATGTTATTTCGGGCTTGAATATTCCTGGGATAGACTATGAGGATAATAAGGCCATAGAAGAGGGCATTATTAACCATTTGAAGGAAGCCTTTTCTAAAGAGGTGGTCATCAATCCAACATTCCCAGATGTCCCCTTTATGATGCTCAACGATGAACAGAGATGCTCTCTTGAGAGAGCGATCTTTGTCCAAGAAGTACATCACACTGTTTTTTCTTTGCCTGGGGATAAAGCTCCGGGTTCAGATGGCTTTCCCTTGCTTTTCTTCCAAAAATTTTGGAGCTTAATCAAAGATGACCTCTTGGCAGTAGTAAGGGAGTTCATTATTACGGGCCGTTTGTTTAAGGGAGTCAATTCCACCTTCCTGGCTTTGATTCCAAAGAAATCTATGATTAATGAACTCTCTGATATCTGACCTATAAGTTTGCTTACAAGTGTTTAGAAGATTATTGCAAAAGTTCTTGCTGAACGCCTTAAGGAGGTCCTGCCTTTTATCATTTCTTCTACACAATCAGCCTTTATCCAGGATTGCCAAATTACTAATTGTGTGTTTGTGGCGCAAGAGTGTATCCATTCGCGTGTCTTGAGCAAAAAAGAAGGTATTTTGTTAAAACTAGATATGGAAAAAGTATATGATAGGGTGGAATGGGGAATCCTGCTAGAAATATTATAGAGGATGGGATTTGGAGATCGTTCAAGGAGTTAGATTCTTGGATGCTTATCCTCTGCCCACTTTTCTATTATTTTCAAAGGAAACCCGATAGGCTATTGTCATGTTACTAGAGGGCTTCGCCAAGGAGATCCCCTCTCTCCCTTCCTATTTATGATTTATGTTGAATGCTTTAGTCTTATGCTAAGTAGGGTGGTGAGCGCAAGGGCATTTACTGGTTTTCAGATTACTAACTTACCTATCTCTGTGTCCCACCTCCAGTAAGTGGATGACGCCTTAATCTTTATTGATGTTGATTCCACTCAAGTAAGGAATGTCACGAGATTCTTAGAAATATGTGAAGTGACTCTAGGCCGTAAGGTGAACTTCTATAAATCTTCGATGGTGGGAGTTAACTGTAATGAGATTACTGTAAGGGAGTTAGCGAATGTCATGGGATGTAGAGTGGATTCATTCCCCGTCACTTATTTGGGCCCAGCCATTTCAGATTCAAAATTTCCTGTTTCTGTTTGCGATAAGGTACTTGAGAGACTTCAAGTTAAGCCTGACCTTTGGAAACACAAGTACCTATCCCTGAGGGGAAGAGTGACTCTTCTTAAGTCATGTTTTGCTAACTTACCGGTGTATCAAATGTCCCTTTTTCATATGCCAACATCAGTAGAAAAGAGAATTGAGAAAATGACGAGAGATTTCCTTTGGGGATCGACTGTTAAGGGAAGAAAATTTCACTTACTCTGGTGGGATAGAGTTTGCACACTAAAGAGAGAAGGAGGTTTGGGTATCCGAAAAGTCCGGATGTTTAACAAGGCTTTGCTTTGCAAATGGTGGTAGCGTAGCTTACATTTCAAAAACCACTGATGGTATCAAGTTCTTTGGGCAAAGTATGGAATGGATAGGTACAATCAGTGGATTGGAGGTGGTAGAGAGAAGGAGGTCTCTTACATGTAGCGGGCTATTTTTAATTGCAGAAATATGGTTTTGGGTTACTTTAGATGGAATGTGGGGTGTGGTGACCAAGTTCTGTTTTGGCATCATAAATGGCTTTGGGAGTACCCTTTGAAATATGTGTTCCCGGACTTGTTTAAAGTTGTTGCTTCTCCATGCCACAAAATAAGTGATATTGTTGAAAGAAGAGGCCAACAGTTTGTGTGGGACATCCCTCTCTTGTATAGAAGGTTAAACATGTCTACGTTTTCCCAATGGTGTACTAATATGGAGCTTTTGGGCAATGTCTATATTTCTCATGGGGCAGAGGATATTGTGGTTTGGCAAATTGAAAGCGATGGCCGGTTTTCACTTAAATCTTGTTATAACCTTCTCTTTCATGATCGATGGAGGTGGTCACCTTTGAAGATTGTTCAAATCTGGAAATGGCGAATACCACATAAAATCTAAGTGTTCATTTGGCTGGCAGCACAAGATAAAATTCTAACTTTGGACAATTTACAGAAGAGGGGAATTTTTTTCCTAAAATATGTGTTCTGTGTAAATTGGATGATGAGTCAGTGGATCATCCTTTGATTCATTGCCCATATACATTGAAGATTTGACGCTGGTTAATTGGAGAAGTTGGAGTCTCCTTACCTCTTCCCCAGAAGGTGATTGGGATTGTTTTACAATTTACCATTCCTTATTTACCAAAGATTGGAAGCACAATTTGGAAGATTGCAAAAGGCTTCATTCTCTGGGAAGTTTGGAGGGAGAGAAATAGAAGGACTTTTGAGGGTGTCGCGCTGCCTATTGAAAAGCCCATCCATCTCATTAAACTTTCTATTTGGTCATCTCTCTCCGTGGATAAAGATGGGTGGGGCATAACCAAGGTTGATGTCATGGTAAATCTGACCAAACTTTTCTCTATGGGTTTTAAACCGAGTAGACCTAAAGGCCTGGGGCATGCCCCGCCGATTGGGAGTAACAAGTTGAATTTTGATGGGAGCTCGATGGGATACCCGAGGCCAGCAGGTATAGGGGATGTGGTTAGAGATTGTTATGGTAATATTGTTTTCACCTATGCTGGCCTTATTATTGTCGCGACGGCTAATCATGTGGAGCTTACGGTACTCTTAAGGGGCCTTCAAATCTTCGTAGATAAGAACCTAAGCTCAACTTGTATGATTGAAGGAGACTCCCTTAATGGTATTAAATGGTGCAAGAAGGAGCAAAGGGTGCCTTGGGAATTAAGATCTTTGTGGCTACAGGCTTTGGATGTCGCGGCGAGCTTATCCGTCTCTTTTTCCCATATTTTTTGCGAAATGACACTGCGGATGCTCTAGCTAAAGGGGGGATCTCGCTCTCTTCTCTTATTGTTTCTAATGATGTAATTTCCTTTTAATATATAAAGAGAAATTTTGAATCTTGGTCAAAAAAAAAAAAAAGGTGTCAACTTTATATAAACTTTTTCCTTAAAACATTTATTAAATCTACTGACTGTAGTCTATACGTCCAAGTTTCTATTTGATAGCTTTTGTTATGCAATTATTCCATCTAATCTGGTTTGTTTTACCTCTTTCTCAGTCTTCTTCCTCATATACTCAAGCAAGCATAGTCTAGTGTAAAAGTCAGATCTGTATTTATATTTTGGAAACTGCTAAATAAGACCTACTGGGCTTTATAAAAAAGTAAAGCTGGGACCTAAATCTCATTGACAATTGTAGTGTTGGGGTCCAAAAACATTGAAATCAATCATTTTAATCTTAACTATTATGGAGATGAAAAACAAGAAGATTTAAAGCCTAAAAATAGTGTTTATTGCGATATGTTCTCTAGACCGTCCGTTTTCAAGCATTCACATATTTGTATGATCTGAACCTCTTTTTGACTTAAAAATTTCATAATTAATGGTGGAAAAAGATTTTAGAGCCATCACAAAGTTATCCCACGCTTAAGTATCATTTGGATAAAATTTTGAAATGAGGCTTTTACTTCTTTTCAATGAAGCCTCGACCTTAGAGAAACCACTTCCAATTAATTATTTGGGTGAGGTTTGTATACGTAATGCACACATTTAAAGTTTGCTAGGAAATGTAGTTCTGGTGTTGGAAACCTTATAATGGCTTGAAAATTGATGTTCATCCCTATTATGAAATTTAAAATTTCAAAACATTACAGATCAAATAGATTTATAAACATATAGAATCTTTAAAATAGAAGATCCAAAACACTTTTTACAAGTTCAATATTTTTATGACTTGATTCTTTTCTTTTTTTTTCTATATCCATAGATCTCGAGGTTGAGATGATTGATTGTAAGGTTTCTAACTTCATAATACTCTTTTCTATTTAATTTTCACGGCGCACATTACTTCTATAATGTCGTAAACTTTTATAAACTTTTGTTCTAATTATTTTAGTGAATTTTAATTGCCACTTGCATCCTAGGAAGTATTTTATCGAATCCTTATTCTTGCTACCCCTTATTCTCTAACCAAAGAATTCATATTGTAAAAGTCTCTCTCCCTCCCTCTCTCTCTCTCTCTCTCTCTCTCTCTCTCTCTCTCTTCTCCCCTATGTCACTTCCCACAACAATTAAGAATCAGAGGGCCAACCTGTTGTGCGTGGAAGTTCTAAACCTGATGGATTGATTTTTGGTAAATAAAGTACGAGAAAAAAAGAACAGGCAAAAAGCAAGAAAAAAATAATGGAAAAAAATAACAGAAAAAAAGAACACCAGAATTTATGTGGTTCATCACAGATGTGACTACATCCACAGGGGAAGACGATCAATGTTTTTTTTACCTGTTTCTCCCATCAGAAAGAAAAAAGCAGGAAAGAAATAACTAATCAATGAGAGAAAATTACAAGCGACTCATCCCTGAACGAACCAAAGAAGAAACTCAATCTCCCACAATGCCTCTTCTCTATAATTTTCTCTCTCTAAAAAAGCCTAAAATTTTCCCTCTTTTGTTTCTAGGATATTCTCTCTCTACAAATAACCTATTATAAAGAGTATTTTTATCTTGTGTGGACTCTTATGTTTATCCTAACCCAACTAGGACTAAACCAAAAGATCACACACAATAGGAATTATCTAAAAATACGAAATCTAAATCAAAAGGAAAACCAATTCCTTAAAATTAGGGATTCAATACAATTATCAACAAATGTCTACCTCGGCTTGAATTCCAAAAGAGATTCCCATTGACCGTCTTCTCCACACACACCCCCATATGCGCTCATCTTGGCAATACATTAGTTAATTTCAAGCATAGTTTGAACTTTTGTAATGGAGCTGGCTTTATAAATAATCGGCAACATTCTTATTGGTATCAATCTTCAGTAATAAGATATCAACATCAACTATTATCTCACGAATAAAATGGTACCAGACATTAATATTGTCCTAGCATGATATACCATGTTCTTTGTTAAATATATCGTCATCTGACAATCACAATAACTAATAGTCCCATCATGTCGTAAGCACAAATTAATTATAAGCCCTCTAAGCCATATGACAATCTTTCACTGCCTCAATAACTGCCATGTAATTTGCTTCTGTCATAGATAAGACAACTACAGTTTTTAACGTCAAACTGTAACTAATCGTAGTTCCTACAAGTGTAAACACATAACTTGTAGTAGATCTCCTACAATCCAAATTACCTGCAAAGTCAGCATAAAAATAACGAATAACCTTGTCACCTAACTTGTTATTTCTATCAAACACTAGACCTGCATCTGATGTATCCTTTAGGTAATGCTGAATCAATTTTATCGTATGTCAATGCTCATTTTTTGGATTAACCATACACTTGCTAGTAACATTAAAGGCAATAAAAATATCTGGGCGAATACAAATTATTACATAAATCAGACTTTCAATCATACTCACATAGAGAACACGTGACATGTATTTCTTTTCAGCATTTGAAGTTGGAGATAATGATGTTGACAATTTGAAATGTGCAACAAGAGGAGTATTTACGGGCTTTGTATTCTCAATGTACTCTTTCTGAGATAGCCACAATTTACCCAACCTTTCGATCTCTACGTATCTCTGTGCCCAAATTTTTTATTCTTGAACCTAAATCTTTCATCTCAAATTCTCTGGCGAGCTGAATCTTCAATTTAACTGATTTCTTAAGAATTCTTTGCAGCAATAAGCATGTCATCCACATAAAGCAATAAATAGATGAATGAACCATCAATAAATTTCTTAAAATAGACGCAATTATTTTACTTCCTTCTGACATACCTGTGTCCAATTATGAATGTTGCAAAGCCCTTATGTAAACCTACCAAGGAGATTGTTTTAGACCGTACACTGACTTCTTCAATTTGCAAACATGATCCTCATTGCCTTTAACAACAAACCCTTATGGTTGAATCATATAAATTTCTTCTTTTAACTCTTTATGAAGGAATGCAATCTTGACATCAAGCTACTTTAACTTTAAATCAAACAATGCAATCATGGCTAGTAATACCTGAGTAGAAGTGTGTTTCATAACTTGAGAGAAAATTTCATTATAGTCAACACTTTCTTTATGTGCATAGTCTTTTACAAACAAACGTGCCTGAAACCGATCGCCACTAGTCTCAAATGACCCATCTTTCTTCTTATAGACCCTTTTACATCCAATAATTCTCTTGTCTTTATGCAACTTCACAAGATCCCAAATACGATTCTTCTGAAGAAACTCTATTTCTACATCTATGGTATCACTCCATTGCTACTATCAATATCTTGTATAGCTTCCTTAAAATTGGATGGCTCTTGGCTTGTGGCAGCCAATATATGAGCCACCATGTCCTTAAAATTGAACCGCACCACTAGCTTATTTTATTATCATTTCATTTTCAAACTGAAGCTCTTCCTCATGTGGAGTAGGCTCATAGACCTCCTTATGGTCATCATCTTCATCTATTCTTTCACAAGGACTTCTTGACACATATTTTAGAGCATTTTCTGGAGTTGTCAACACTACATCACTGCTGCTGCGATTTTCATTTCTGCACCATTCTGAATGTGCTTTAACATGACAAACTTATCAAACTTAACATAACAACTAATAGCAAACTTAAACTGCTTAGGATCTGGGCACCACATTCTATAGCCCTTAACTCGATCTATATAACTACGGAAAATACATTTATTTGATTTGGGACTGAACTTATCATCTTTCACATGAACATAATCAGGACAACAAAAAAATTCTTAAATGAAAATAATCAACAAGTTTATCAGATCATACCCTCTCATGATGTTTTCTATTTTATTGTTATAGATGGTGGCTTGTTGACGAGGTAACACGATGTACTGACTGCCTTTACCTAAAAGTCATTTGACAAATCATCGTTACTCAACATGCCATGGGCCTTCTCTAGAAGTGTCTTGGTCATGCGCTCAACAACTTTAATATGTTGCGGCGTCTTTGGCTTGGTGAAGTGACGAATAATTCCTTCATTCTTGCAAAAATTTACAAACTTTGCTGAAGTGTACTCTCCACCATTATCAGTCCTCAAGCACTTGATATTCTTTCCAATATGTCTTTTGACCATAGCGTTCCAGTGCTTGAATGTGTTAAATACTTCTAACTTTTTCTTTAATGTGTAAATCTACACATTCATTCTCATGCTTGAATGTGTTAAATACTTCTGCTTTTTCATTTAATGTGTAAATCCACACTTTCTTTAAGAAATCATCTATGAAGGAAACAAAGTATAGATATTCATCTTTTGAGACAACCAATGTTGGTCTCCATATATAAAAATGAACATAGTCAAGAATGCCTGTTGTGATACATTCTAACGTGCGAAATTGCACCCTAAACTACTTGCCATAGACCCAGTGCTCATTGAAGTCCAATTTGCACTTCTTTATGCCATTGATCAATTGATGCTTGCTAAGTTCAACCAAAGCTCTTTCACCATGTAGTCCAAGGGCATATGCCACAACTGAGTCAAGTCAGCATCACCATCATTAAATACGGAAACTGCTACTCTATCTGAGACAATATTCTCAAGTAGCACATATGAATTTTGTCTAATCGTCTTGCCTTTCATCATAACTAATGCACCTTTTAGAAATTTTAGAACTCCACATTCTCCAACAAATTTGCAACCATTGAAGTCTAAGGTACCCAAAGAAATAAATAAGATTCTTCTTCATATTTGGAACATTTCTAACATCAGTCAAAGTTCTCACAACTCTATCATGCATCTCAATAATAACTGTCCTAACACCAATGGTCTTGTAAGTTGCATCATTCCTGATCAAAAGTGATCCACCATCAATGCTCTTGTATGAGGTGAACCAATCCTGATTAGGGCACTTATGACATGGACATCCTGAATCAAGAATCCACTAGTCTTTAGAGTGGTCACAATTTGTAGATCTGATAATACATTATTTGTTCCATTTAACGAGCTTCTATCAATTATTGGCTACTTCAGATGCTTGCCTTTATTTCTCTTTAAGTTTTTAACAATCCTTCGTAATATGCCCCATTTTCTTTTTGGGTGAGTCAGTGGGGAGAGGGCCCTACCCATGGTAGGAATTGAGCCTAGGACGTAGTGTTGCAAATTGTCAAGCGCTAACCAATTAAGCCCAAGCTCTTTTCCTTTCTTTTTAAAAAAAAAAGGTAAGTCAATGGGGATTTGGGTCCCTACCTTTTGGTGAGAATGAAGATAGGGCATGTTGGTACTACTGCCAAGGCCCCAACCCATTCTCAAATGCCCCACTTTCTTGTAGTAAAAAAATTAAGATTACATTTTCCTAATTTGGATTGGATATGGACTTGCCCTGAACTTCCTGTCCGTTTTCATTTCTCTCAACAGATCTCCCTCTAACCACTAAACCATCTACATGTGGCTGAGTATTAACATGTCTCTTCCTCAAATCATTAGAGAGAAGAGTCGACATCATATCCTCCATCTCTATAGAATATTTTTCATAAAGCAATGTTCTGACAAAATGCTTATACAAATGAGGGAGTGATGACCATAAAATTATAGCCTTATCCTCATCAGCAATTTTAACACCAATATTCAATGATTCAAAAATAATTTTATTAAAATGCTTCAGGTGGTCATAAATATCCATACCTTCATTCATCCGCAGGCTGTGCAATTTTTGCTTAGAAAACAGTTGATTAGTGTGGGATTACGTTTCGATTAAAGACTTGATGTCGAATCCTCATTGATAATATTAAATAGCGCATCGTTCGATAAACACAATCTAATAGTGCTCATAGCCCTTAGATCTAAGTCTTTCCAATTCACGTTAGACATGGATTCATATTTCTTTGATTTTCGTAGCTTTATGTAAAACTTGTTGCACTAGCAAATCCTGAACTTGATTTGCCAAATTTCAAAATTATTTTTTCCATCAAATTTTTTCATCTTGAATTGTGCATTCGAAATCTTTACTGCCATACCGATAACCCCAAACCAGGCTCTGATACCACTTGTTATGCGTAGAAGCTCTAAACCAATAGGTTGATTGTTGGCAAATAAAATATGAGAAAATAGAACAAGCAACACGCAAGAAAAAATACAGCATGAAATAAATAACGGAAAACAGAATACCAAAATTTATGTGATTCGTCAGATGTGACTACATTCACGGGTGAAGACAATCAATATTTTACGCTAATTAATAAGAGCAAATTATAAGAGACTCACCCCTGAGAGAACCAAATAAGAAGCCCAATCTCCCACAGTACCTCTTTTCTATAATTTTCTCTCTAAAAAACCCCAAAAGTTTCCCTTCTTCGTTTCTGACACATTCTCTCTCTACCTACAACCCATTATAAAAGGAAAAATAAACCCCCAAAATATGGTACATGAGGCTCTCCCATCTTTCTCATAACTTTTAGATAAATAACTGTATTTTTTCCTTGTGTGGATGCTCATGTCTACGCTAATCCAAAAGATTCTACACAATAGGAATTGTTTAAAAATGGACACCTAAATCAGGAAGAAAGCAAATCCTTTAAAATTAGGGATTCAAGGCAATTATCATTACAACCCATCTTAACTATTTCACAAAAGTGAGAGGTATGCTGCAAAATTTTCAATTCTTGGGTACCATGAAAGTAACTTCTATGCCTTTTTCAAATTTCAAACTCAGTGGTCTACTTAGACTTTGAGACTAAACCAATAACCCGTCTACTTGCACCTCTGATTTCAAAAAAGTGGTTTGTCAATAAGTAACTATATTCTAAAAAAAGTATGTAAAAATGAAAATGTAGAGAGAGAGAAAGAGAAAGAGAGAGAGAGAAGGGTTTGACTCAGTGGTTTAAAAATCGCCGAATCAGAACGGACTCAGGCCATTCGATACAGGAATCAGTCACCCCGTGTCGATTCCAGTGAAAACGCAGTATCGCTGGTTATAGAGAAAAACCGGCGATTCTCTACAGTGAACGGCGCGATTCACTATTTAAGACTTGATGAAGAATGTAAAAGCATAAAAAAGCGTCACGTTTTAGATTGTTTTGATCAATTATTGGAACAAAATCAAATCTTGTAGGCTTTGGATCTAACTTTACAGCTTTATTGAGCATTATAATCGAGCTCAAAGGTCGAATTTAGATAAAAAAAATTTACAATTTTCTGAAAAACACATGATTGTGTTTAGGTTTTCCGCCATTTCATCGATTGGAGACGAAATAGGGCACTATTTTTTTTTATCAAATCAGAGGGTTCTTACTCGTAATAGTGTTATTGAGGAAAAATTGTACACCATTTTCGCTTATTTTGGTCGATTACAAGTCAATTTTGGATTTGAAGTCATGGTTTCAAAAGAACAGGTAAGAGATTCTTTTTTCCACCATTTAATCGATTCCAATCAATTTTTAGCAAATATTTTCTCGATGTCATAGGATTTGGGTTCTTTATAATGTTAGTGACTAATAATTGTAGCATATTTTCTCTTTTTTGGTCGATTTGTGGTGGATTTTTTATTTTGAGTCACGATTTTCTCAAGAACAGTTGGATGTTTTTTTTTTTTCCTGCCAAGCTATAAATTTTAGATGAATTAAAGCACCATTTTGAATTATTTCAGAGGGTTTTTGAAGGCAATGTTGTTCTTGATATGATTTTGGGTGTAATTTGTAGGATTAACCATTTTTTGTTGCTCGATTTTTTAAGAAATAGAGTTGTGGCTGTGTTTTTAGAAAGAGAGTTAAAAAATCCACCAAACTTAAATTTTTGAGCCGAATTAGGGCATCATTTTGAATGATTTCAGAGGGTTTTTTAGGATAACAATGTTATTCAGACAATTATTGGTGTTATTTGTATGACTAACCAAATTTTGGTGATCAATTTTTTAAAAAATCGTGATTGTTGGTGTTTTTCAATTTTTTTTTTGAAAAATCGTGACCAAGTTTTGATTAGAAATTAACTTGTAGTTTTCAATTTTATTGTTAAATTTTAAATGCAATAAAATATATGTTGAGACATAAAATGTATATATGTTCTTGATACATATTTTATAATTATATTATCTTGATACAAGTTGTGACATTGTGAATGACTGTATCATTGTAAATATTATTTGTGACAAGTCTACATGTAGTGGCATTGTGAATGACTACATCATTGTAAATTTTTTTTTTCTTGATTATAAGTTTGGCTTATATATACTCCTTTTATCTATAATGTTGCATAAATAAATTCTTTTTGCGAGTATGAATTAATTCATGCTTGTCAGAATGAAGATTTGTAGCGACTCTACATGTAGTAGTGTTGTGAATGACTATATCATTGTTATTATTATTATTTTTATTGATACTATATAATTGTAAATTTGTTTTAATAAATTGTCACAAGAATTCAATCAATGGCACCAGTGTGACCAAGATGAAGAACGGCATCGTCTTTCATTTTGGTATTAGGCCGTATTTTACGAATTGTATACTTTATTGTAGTCTATGTATGATGATGTACTTTATCTATGATAATTCTATGCTTCTCCTTTGTGTTATGTATATTTAATGGTAAATAGTAGTTCATACAGAGAAAAAACATCTCAATATTTGTATATTGATGCAAAAAAATGAAAGTTCTCTAACGAATACCCTCATTTTTTATTGGATTACTAAAAAACAATATTTATAATGAATTTTATAATTTTTTTGGATTTTTTTAAGACTAAATCCAACCGATTCGGTCGATTCCCGATCCGAATCGCTGATTCACCAATTCAAGTGGGTTTTTGGGGTGTCCGATCTATTTTTTAAACCACTGGTTTGACTACTTGGTCTAAGTCCCAAGTACTCGGCTCGAGTTTGTCCGAGATGGGTGTTCCACTTCGGGATATAAAAAAAAACTCAAAAAAAATAAAAAATTTTCAAAAAATAAGGAATTTATTTGTGGTATGTTTTTTCTATGTTCTTATCATTTTGGTAAAAATTGAAAAGTGCTTTTTCCATAAAAATTTATTTTTCATTTTTCCATTTTTGGATTATTTAAAAAATACCCTCATCGCAAGTTGATTTTTTAAACTCTAGTTCTTCTACTAATTTTTTGATCCACATTTTGATGTTTTTTGCCTAATCTTATTTTAAATATAAATTTATTTTTATTTTTACTTTTTAATTTTTATTTTTTATTTTTTATTTTTTATTTTATATTTTATATTTTTTAACCGTTTTTTATGCTATGGTACTCGACACTACCCAAGCCGAGGCCGAGTTACTAGAAGCATATGCCGAGTACTCACCCTGAGTAGTACTTTTGAGAGAGAGAGAGAGAATCATCCATCTAACCTTGTATAAAAAAAAATTGTTATCCAATAAAAATACAGTTTTTCAAATACCAATTGCAAAAAATACTAAGCCTTTTTTCTTTTCTTATAAAGCTGTTTGGGTTTTGAAGTCTATTTTTCTCTCTGGGATTCTCTCCCTCAACAAGAAAGGGGTAACTACGCACTTAACGATCTCTCTCACCTTGCTGTGTGTTTCTCCCTCTAACATTGATGCAACCACAAATCCACAAGCAGAAGAATGGGGCAAACCACAATGGTGAATTAAAGATCTCATTGCTTCCCCATTCTCTTCTCCCTTTTAACAAGAGACTCAAGCTAGCAAACCCTAATGGTAAATTAAAGAACTCATTGCTTCCCTCTTCTCTTCTCCCCTTTAACAAGAGACCTAATCTCTTGTTATTGTTGTTACTCTTCTCTCATCTTCTCTGCCTTATTTTACTCTTGTTTTGGAGGTATAATGTGTTTGCCCTGGTTTTAGAAAAGAGAGAGAGAGAGAGGGGAAGAGCTTAGTCATTCTCGAGATAGACAAATAGGTTTTTGTCTAGCCTGCTGTGGAACTTCTGTGAGCAAACAGAAACTCGAATGGCTGTCTCCTTTAGAATTTCTTTGTGAGTTGATTTTCTTTGAAGATTTTAAGTTAACGTAGTTTAGAGAGAGTAGATTAGGGGTTTATGATGTAGAGATACAGAGAGTAGATTTGGAGTTTCTGAGGTTTCACGGGTTGATACTGAATAATTTTTTATTTCAATTTAAAAATCTAGTAAAATCTTGTGATTATCCAAATAGCTCAAATCTATTTCACAAGATTTTTGAATTATAATTAAAAAATATTACAATTTTGGTTACATCCAAACTAACACATAGACATGAGTCTTGCTTTGGAAAGTCGAGTAGAAGTAACAAACTAAGACAACGGTTTTTGAACTGAAATCAAATTTCAAAATGTTGGGTCCTTCAATTAAGTCGACTTGGGATGAGTCCACCCTGTTCTACTTTAGTATAGTAGGTCGATAGATCTTACCCCAACTCAAGGATTACCTAGGCCTTAGGGCAAAGTGTATTTTACAGTGTTCCGTGACGCAGCCTTACACTAGTGGCTGGGACAGCATGGTGAGGTGGGTGCCCAACTCGACACACACAAAAAAGTTTAAAAAATTATTAAAAATATGAAAAAATAGAAATGACCAATATAGTACTAAAAAATGATTTTTAAAATGATTGTGATAGCTTTTAGGATTTTTTGGGATCTTCATATTTTTCTATTTTCTTCTTATTTATTTGAAATATTTAAGGTAAAAATCAAAATTTTCAATAGTCCATATTTTACAGTTTTTTTCAACTTTTTCAGCATTCTAATGATTTCAATGCTTTTTCTAAATTTTGATTTTCTTTTGGAAACATCCTTTTTTTTTCTTTTTATACTTTTTCACATTGTTAAAAGGGTGTACGTAATGACTCGGCTGATTGTTAAAAGCAGTGGTTTAAAAAGCGGATTGGTGACTCGGATCAGGCATCTAAAAAATCCATCCGGATCGGTGAATCGACGATTCGGATCGGGAATCGACCGAATCGGTCAGATTAAGCCTTAAAAAAAACCAAAAAATGATTAAAATTCATTATAAATGTTGTTTTTTAGGAATCCAATAAGAAATGGGGGTACTCCATTAAGAATTTTCATTTTTTTGCATCAATATGTGAATATTGAGATGTTATTTCCCTGTACGAATTACTGTTAACCCATAAATTTATATCACACAAGGGAAGAAACATTGAATTATCACGGATGAAATATATAATCATACATGGACTACAATAAATTAATAATACAAACAAATTATTTTACTGTTATAACAAAAATAATACATTATAATACTTTATAACACAAAAAATTAATAAATAAAATACAAGATTTGATTATCAATGTATAATTATTATTTATAATATTATAACAACTATGATTCAAAAAATATTAAAAAGCGCTTCCATATCATACGATAAAAATTAAAATAAATTCCCTTATAAATGTGGATATTATGGCATTATAAAATTATTCAAGAAAATATTTTCACCTAATGATACAAACTAACAATGTCAAAATTAAGAAAAAAAATAAAAAGGAAAAAATAAATACATATTATATATCCTAGTATTTTGCAAAGTATAAGATATACGCTACAATTTTTATGTCAATAAGCGTTCACAAGGGGAAACTGAAATTAGTCCCACATCTTTCTCATTGAGAAGTAAATCTACCTATAAAAGGTAGAGAATGCATTTCAATGGTAAAAAAATTCAATGCGGTAGAGAATCCAGGGGAAGTGATGATGTGGCTCCAACATGGGTACGATGAGGATGGGAAGTTGGGAAGTGGTAACATGTGTGACGTTGCTGAGTTGGGAAGTGAATGATGAGGATGGGAAGTGGATGGATGATGGGAAGTGAATGATATGAGGATGGGAGATGGTTGAAATTTGCTAGTGAACCAGTTGAAACCACCCGTGTTACTGTAGCACGGGTGTGTTTTCGCCAAATTCGGTGACTCTCTCTAGACACGGGCAACCGTTGAAACCACCCATGTTACAAGCGTGTCTTTGTTTAAAACTCAACGACTCTCTCTAGACATGGGCGACCGTCATGAACCGTGTTCCTTAAAAGGGGGTGTACGCAGTGGCTTCAAAAACGGATCGGTGACTCGGATCGGGCACCTTAAAAATCCATCCGGATTGAAATGATGGGGAAGTGATGGTTGAAATTGCTAGTGAACCCGTTGAAACCACCCGTGTTACTGTAGCACGAGTGTGTTTTCGCTTAAAATTCGGTGACTCTCTCTAGACACGGGCAACCGTTGAAACCACCCGTGTTACAAGCGTGTCTTCGTTTAAAACTCAACGACTCTCTCTAGACTTGGGCGACCGTCATGAACCGTGTTCCTTAAAAGGGGGTGTATGCAGTGGCTTAAAAAACAGATCGGTGACTCGGATCGGGCACCTTAAAAATCCATCCGGATTGAAATGATGGGGAAGTTGGGAAGTGATGGTTGAAAATTGCTAGTGAACCCGTTGAAACCACCCGTGTTACTGTAGCACGGGTGTGTTTTCGCTTAAAACTCGGTGACTCTCTTTAGACACGGGCAACCGTTGAAACCACCCGTGTTACAAGCGTGTCTTCGTTTAAAACTCAACGACTCTCTCTAGACATGGGCGACCGTTGAAACCACCCGTGTTACTGTAGCATGGGCGTGTTTTCGTGAACCGTGTCGAACTGGGTGACTCCGGTTTGACTCGGTGACTTTTCAATCGCTCCTTAAAAGGGTGTACGCAGTGGCTTCAAAAATGGATCAGTGACTAGGATCGGGCACCTTAAAAACCCATCCGGATTGGTATCGATGATCCGGATCAGGAATCGACTGAATCGATTGGATTAAGCCTTAAAACAAATATGAAAAAATTATTAAAGTTCACTATAAATGTTGTTTTTTAGGAATCCAATAAGAAATGGGGATACTACATTATTATTTCATCTTTTTCATCAATTTACAAATATTTAGATGTTCTTTCCCTGTTTAAACTTATCTTAATCATTAAATTTGCATTGTATAAAAGAAAAATCATAGAATCATCATGGATAAAATATATAATCATATATGGACTACAATAAAGAATGGATTAAATCGATGAAAAATGGCCACTAAAATCTCGAATTATTGTATTATCTTTTATTTTATTTTTTTTAATTTTATGATGACATCATTTTCTTCCTTTTATTTTATTTTTAAAGGATAAATTGTTTTTTGACAAGAAATGCTTGTTGCATGGGCCCAAGCCAAAACCTTCCATAAGACTTTTTAGGTAAACTGCATTAGTTACCAAGTCATTGAAGTTTTGGGTTTTGGAGGTGTGCAGGTGTACTGCAATGTAGGATCTCATGTTTTTAATGCACATGAGCACCTCTTGGTCCTTAGGGAGCAGGGTTGCCTACCCTATGCTGGTATTTTTCCACCGAGTGATATAGTTTATACATGTTAATGATCTCTTTGCTCCACAATGAGGAGTTCAGTCAAGTTTGTGTTGTGAAACCTCACTAAGAATGCTTCTTGTATTTGTTTTCATGTAAATATTGTCTCAGGAAGTAGCCGTGAGTACCAAGCAAAAGCTGGACCCAATAGTAACTGTTCAAATTGTCGTATCAAGAGGTTCCCGTTACTAGCTGAGTTTGCGCTCACAAACACGAAGTGGGCCAAGTGCTGATGGGGCGAGCCTTGCCTGTCAGACTTTGGCAACTTGTGTCGCTGGTATCATGCAGTATACGGCACTGCGTCAACATACACATGGTATGGTTTTCAGTAAGTATCAAGGGTTTGTACCCTTGGGATATGGAGCGATCGTAATTTCTCCATCACCAAGTTTCGCATTGTCTCCTCCATTAAGGTAGTGTTGGCTGGAGATTGAGTGGCATAGGTGTTGGGGTTGATTGGTTCTCCATGGTCGGATTCGAGGTTTGTCCCGAAGGGCTGTTAGAATTAGGAGTCTCCTTACCAGCTCTCAATGTCTCGAGTTCGGATGTCTGCACTAGGAGCTCTGCTTCTTTCTGGGCCAACATTGCCCTAAGACGCTCCATTTCTTCAGTTTCAGGCGGGCCACACGCTCATGATAGGGTCTTGTTTAATAGGCCCAGTGGACTCATTGTCCAAGAGTGCTGCAGTGAATTCGGGGAATTTGAAAGGAAGGATAATGGAGGTACTAAGGAGTCCTTCTGCACTTTTGAAACACTATGCGTGACGTGCAGATTTTCGATGCCTAGATGACAACTCGCCTTCTTTCCAAGAGGCCTAATAAGTGGGAGACATCATCAAAACCTAGGGAGATCTTTCTCATCGGGGTTTCTTCATCTTCCTCGGGATTTTGGGTGGTTGCCCTTATTATGTTACACAGCCAAATTTTGAATGAATCGTCTCCTAGGTCGTGCGAGATCTTCTTTGAGGTCGATCCCGATCTGTGGCCTTGTTGTGGTCGTGTCCGACACTGGTCTACTTGAACGGCTTCCCTTCCTTTGTTGTGGGCGTATCGAGTAAGAGCTTCATGCGCATTCTTGAGGACTATCTTAACATGCACCTTATGGGTTTGTTCGTACCTGTTGGACTCCGCCTTGAGAACATGAGGAGGCTTGTAATCGTCTTGCCTTAAATCACGTTGTGCTGGGGTGATTTGGAAATGATCAGCACGAAATGACCTGGGTAACTTGTCCTTGTGAGAGCTTCTAGTCGCTGGTCGATGAATATCACGTGAATCGAGTAAATCAACGTCATGAGACCGTTTGACTGCCAGCATCTGAGCTACATATAGTGATCTAGGCAGGCTAGCATCATGAGGATTCCTAACCGCCAGCCGATGGGTAATATGAGAGTCGAGCGAGTTAGTTCCATAGGAACATTTAACCACTGGCATCTGAGTTGCATACGATGATCTAGGCAAATTAGTATTGTAGGGATTTCTAACCGCCATCCGATGAGTAATACGAGAGTCGGATGAGTTAGCTCCATAGGAACGTCTAACCACCATCATCTGAGCTTCATACGGCGATCTAAGATCATTAGCATCATGGGGATTTCTATTCGACAGTCGAGAGTCGGGCGAGTTAGTTCCATAGGAATGTCTAACCGCTGGCATCTGAGCGGCCTTAACAGCTGAGTGCGGAACTCGTATGATCAAAGGCAAGAAACGGGAGCCCCGAGACATAGGCGCAAGGTGCCAGGGCAGCTTAGATTGGGGCTTAGCCTTTGCAGGAGCAGACCGACCATTCTTCTTTAACGCAGGGACAACTGGGTTCGCAGACTGCAACAACTGCACTTTTCTTAGGATATCGCGAGCGATCACGCCTCTATTGGGCTTCGCTTGTAGAAGCGGATTGGGGTAAGTCAAAATCACCTTGAAAGGTCTGTTGCCTCAAAATAAATCCACTTGTGGACAAGATTTCCTCATTGCCCGAGCCTTTAAGGTTCGTGACTCGACTTCTTGCGCACCAATCATTGCTTTCTCATCATGCGGGGTAACCGTGACACTAGGAGAAGCAGGTTAGCCCCTGATTAGGGAGGCATGCAGTGGAACCTCCATTGTTCCTACCTAAAAGGATGTCATTGCCTTAGCCATGATTACCTCTAACAACCTGTTAAGAAGGCGTCTCTCGTCAGGGTAAATAAAGAAGACATGAGAGTAGAGTAGAAAAGATCTTAAATCAAGATCTATCGAGAGTGAGAGATTCAACTTCGTAGACTCAATCAGAGTTGAAAGGTAAATTACTCCCCAGTGGAGTTGCCAAAGATTTGGTTGCTTTGAAATATGGATGTGTTAAAGGAAATATAGAAATTTTAAACCAACATTAGACTCTAGATGGAAAATCATAGGACATCACATTCAGGGCCAAATTCACCCGTGCACATCATATTAGAAATACATGCTTTATTATTTATACTAGGTATTGAGCAATTTCAGAGGTTTAATCCTCTGTTACATTTACATCGACTTTGTAGAATTAAAATAAATCGAACACCTTTGATTCTGACTTTGAAACCTATATATACGTTTCTAAAGAAGAAAATACATACATGTTAAAAGGGAAAAGATAATGTCATGGGCATATCGGCACATATATCTGTTAAGCAGGGACTTGTTATTATTCGAATCTGGTCTTCAAAAGGGAACATGTCTAAGCGAAGCTTAAAAGATGATAATCTCTCACCTCGTGCCTTGAATACTACACTCTCTTTTAAGTTGTGTCTTCTCAAAAGTGCAATCTGTGTTTCTCTAAAAAGTACAACCTCCTCTTCAATCGATGAGCATCCCTTTTTATATGGATAATCATGCATTTTGAATATTCTGATCTTCATCCTCCATTTTCATCGTAAGTTATCTTCTTAATTGAAGCATAAATCTTGCAGGAAGTGATCTTTATCTTCATACGCAGTTTACCTTCGGTTTACCTCTTGTAATTATCTTTTTATGCTGATGATCTTTCTACTAAGTTATATTCACATATGCAATTAATGGCGCTTCTCGAACCTTCGAACTCTATGATTTTCCAGGAGAAGAATTAGATATTCATCGTTATCGTCAATGTTGATGGTAGTGGGCTATAGCCACTTCGTTTGTTCCAACTCAATCTATGCTAACATTTTAAGAGTGATAAAAAAGAAGCCCAGAGTTCAATGGAGCTGATTAAACGAGAGAATTTCTTGTTCCGTGAAGAAACAATTCCCTTCTTTGTGGATACCAATTGACCGTACGATCTGTAAAGCTTTTAAGGCTTTAACTGACGAACAATGCTACTAACGGTGGGTTAAGCCATCGTTGGACAGTTAAAGACTCCTATTGAAATTGAGATAATTTTAAGCCATCTTCGAGCAGCTTTAGACTGCTGTTGAAACTGAGAAGAGTTAAGCCATCTTTGGGTAGCTTTAGACTATTGTTGAAATTGAGATGGGTTTAAGCCATCTCTAGGCAGCTCTAGATATCTGTTGGAACTAAGATAGGTTAAGCCATCTCTAGGCAGCTTTAAACTGTCGTTGAGACTAAGATGGTTTTAAGCCATCTCTGGACAGCTCTAGACTACCGTTAAGACTGAGATGGTTTTAAGCCATCTCTGAGCAGCTCCAGACTACCGTTGAAACTATCCTTGGCCTATTTTCGAAATCCATTGAGTGAGTCATGCTCTGATCAGGGCACACTTGCATGATGAGAAACACTTTTATCCTCCGTTGGTTCACTTCATGTCTTCAAGTGGTCTAGTCTTAGTTTTCATACTCTTTCCAAAGACAAAGCATAATTTGTTCAATGGATCTGGAACTGTTTGTGATAAAAGTACACCCAACAATGCCATCCTTTGACTGCTCTTTATTTCTTATGTTTTTATATAAATAGCAGTCCGAGGATGTCATCCTCAGACCGCTCTTTATTTGTTATTATTTAATAAAAATAACAGTTCGAGGATGACATCCTCAGACCGCTCTTTATTGTTTATTTTTTAAGATAAATAGCAGTCCGAGGATGCCATCATCGGACTGCTGTTTATTTCTTATTGTTTGAGACAAACAGTGGTCTGAGGATGCAAACCTCGGAACGCTTAGCATCGGTCACAGGATTCGAACCTCAGACAGCGTGGGCACACTTAGAACATTGCACTACTCACAAAAAAACTAAATAATAAGAATAATAATTTAAAATGTAGTCTAAGGATGGTATCATCCGACCGAGGGGTAATTTTTTCAAAAAAAGAAAAAGGTGGGGTTGACCGACCTTAGTTGTAATTATAGGGAGCATACCGTATTTTCGAAACTTTTTTATGATCCGTATGTTAATAAGTCTTATAATTGTAATTTTTGGAGTTTATCTCCTTCTATTAATTAATGGGTGTGGTTTCTATAAGGTTGCAACCTTAAACAATCCAATTAAGGCGCACCTCTAAATTTTATCATAACGTGTAATTTTGATATAAATAATTATTAGGATTATCTCAAGATCGATTTTAATATCTAATTATAAAATTTTAAACTCCAAACATGGTTAAAATCAAGTAGATCTATAAACATATGAAAATCTTGAAAATAGACGGTCTAAATAATGTGCTATAAGATACATTATTTTTTGAACTCAAATTTCTTTACTTTCATATTCATACATCTAGTTGTCGAGATGATCAATTAGAAGGTTTTTCAACATTAAAACACCTTTTTTCAAGGGAAAGTATATAATGATACGATTTACCTTTGGTGCAAGGTGGTCACAATTGATCTTGACTACTAGATGTGATATTGGGTGGCTGCAGTTATTTAATTGACCAAGCTCAATGTCTAAAAGAATATTCTCGAACTTTGTGATATATCTAAACTATCATATTTCTTTCATATGATTGTAAATAATCGTGACTCCTCCATGTATAAAAGGTAAATTGGTCTCTATACAATCCATTTTTCAGATTTAGTTATAAGTAATCGTGACTCCTCCATATATAAAAGATAAACGGTCTGCATAAAATCCATTTTTCAATGGGCTTTTGAGGTGCATATGTATAAAACTATTTTCCTTAATTTCCGTTACCATTCTAAAAAGATTGCGATCTCCCGTTCCTCTCTTTATTCCTACGTGTACGCGTCCTTAGCGTGTAGTGCCCCTATCCTTTCTTTTCACTCTAATTCTATATCCGGTAAAATATTTTTCTCATTCTTCCCGCATCTATCTCTCATCTCTCATCTCAATCTCTACGTGTGTGAAGACCCATCGCCGCCCCCTCGGGAAGCGGCGCCACCCCTGCACTTGAACACCGAACCCACCTCTCCATCTTTCTCTCTCTCTTGATAACCCACGCCACCTTCTATCGGCAAACTCCGCCCGACAATCTCGCCGCTAAATTCTTTTCCCAGATTCCGTCACCACCGCTGCGTTACCCCGCAGTCTTACTTGACCCAACCCACTTCCTCATCATATTACATCAACGCTTCAGTTTGGCAAATGAGAATAGGGCCGATGCTGGTCCCAATTACGCAGCTCGGTGGCCTCTGCTCAAAAACCAATAGAGCTTGGGCCCGCCGGACCTCGGCTACGCAAGAGAGGATATATATATATATAGCACAGCCCAGCCCGACCTTGAGATGGCCGGGTAAGACTTACGAGAAACAGGGGTGGCCCGGCCCAGGCCTGCCTCCCGTTGAAGCACTAGGCATAAAGTTCGGGAAAAGATGCATTTAATTTTTGGGTCTTTCCCATTAATATCAAACATTTCATAAAATTTGATACATAATAGAAATGATATTATTTTTTTTTCAGATTAATTAGGGATACATGCTTAGTATAACAAACAATTATTCATCCAAAAAAGTTCAATTACAATTCGGATGCTTTTCCCCTCGCTTTTACACATTTTATGAACGGGCCACACTTCAGAGTCCACATGGACCGACTGCTCTCTTTTTACAAAACAAGACACCAAAAAATCTAAAAAAAAAACAGTAGCAAAATACACATACAAAGAATGGTAGCTTCTGTAGAGGATCAAGCAAAAACACAAGCATTGGTTGGGTCGCTGGAATTCCTAACGTTCCGACGAGTACGCCGCAGTTGACGATCGCAAAACCCACTTTCTGAAGGACAACTTGCCGGAAAAACCATGTCTGGTTGCACAACTGCCAGTTTTATTCCTGCTACTCCTGGCAGAGACAAAGCGCTGTATCCTCTGTAATGCAACATCCAAAGTATTTTGTGACATATTTGCGAAACACAGCCTGAACCATCCCGGCTCGGTGCAATGGCACGAGGAGCCCGGGGATATGTTGAGGCCCACCTCATAGAGTATCGACTTCCACAGCTCGATCTCACCTGCAAATGTCGGTGACTGCAACAAGTGACTCATGTTCACCCAACAGAACAACCCTGAATTTCCCTGCAGGCAACTGATTCCAGAATTCTGAAGGCCCCTAACGAGCGCCTGTTGCCGTTGCTTGAGCCGCCTGCGGTTCTCAACTAAGTAGGAAGACGTGAACTTGTTGTCGGACAGGAGTGGAGCGAGCAGGTGCTGAGTCTGCGAGGACACAAGTCCGAAGCTTGACATTTTTGTCGCTTCCGCCACCACTGTATCGCCGTAAGAGTAGATGGCACCCACCCTAAAGCCTGGCAAGCCGAGATCTTTCGACAGACTGTACACCAGGTGCACCCTCTGGCGTGCCGGGTGGTTCAGTGGAAGGACCTCTGCAATGCTGACAAAGTTTTGGGATCCAAAGACCGTTCCAGAATAAATTTCATCGCAGACTAAATGGATGCCCTTGTCTGCTATGAAACTCAAGAGCATCTTCAGGGTGGCGCGAGTCATGGTCGTTCCGAGAGGGTTCGACGGGTTTGTTATCAAAATTCCTTTAACCTTGAGCTTCTGGCTCATGGCACTCTTGTAGGCGGCTTCCAGCGCAGATTCCCGTATCTGGAAGTCGTTCGAGCTATCGCAGTGTATCGGTACTATCTCGACTTCAGTTCGCCACTTCAGGTCACGATCAAATCTGAATGGAATGAATCAATTTAGTTTAACAAAAAAAAAAAAAATCTGATAGACCACTTTCTTGGAAGTATGAGTATGATGAGTACTCACCCTGGATAGTAGGGAGTAGGAATTAGAAAGGCTTCTCCTCGGTTAGCCACGCAGAACATTAGGATTTCATTCGCCGAAGTTGCACCAGCAGTGAGAACCAGTCTTGCAGGATCGAAACTGGCTTTGTTTCCTCTGATTTCTCCCATGAATGATGCTAATGCCTGCAAAACCAGCACTCCATGAGATTTTAGCAAAGAACTGCAGCTCTCAACGTTCTTTTTAGAGAGAGAAAATCCTTTACTCTAAGTTCTTAGAGAGAAACTCACACTCTTGAAAGATGGCATCCCATGGTAGTCTTGGAAAAGAGCTAGCTCTCTAAACACGGATGCACCATTATGCTTGAAACCTGCAGCTTCAGGGTTTTCAGCCAGCCATGACTCCAGGAGATCGAATGATAACTGCACTATTAATCCTCCCATTAGAAATGATGAACTTTTCTCAATTTGATGAGAGAGAAACAAGTTAGAGAGAGATAGAGAGAAATTGTAGGCAACCTGGTTCTCTGCAAGGCCCATTTGTATAATTCCACTAGGGTTCTTGATCTCATCGTAGGCGTTCTTCTCGTACTCCTGCCACCCCAAGAAGTAAGATGAGTCTTGGCCATGTGAGTTGCACGAGGCTTTTCTTGACAGGAACTGCTGCGTCATGGCAATCCTAGAGAGAGAAAGCAACTGCAAAAGAGAGGATCCCTAGAGAGAGAAAGCAACTGCAAAAAAAAAGAGAGATTCCCTAAAGCGATTGCATTAGAGAGAAGTGCTACTGCACTAGAGAGAGAGAAAGGAGAGGAAGGATTCAAATTGCAGTACTCTTGGTTTGCTTGAGAGCGATATATCAAACCATATTTATATTGTATAGAACCTAGAGAGAGAGGGATAGGAATGGAGAAAGACATGTGAAAGGGTGACGTGAACATTTTGACCAGGCCTGGTTTTAGAGAGAGAATATGTGTTAAGGATTTAGAGAGAGTGTTAAGGATTTAGAAAAAGGGAGGGGTTACAAAGGATTTAGAGAGAGAGGAAGAGGGTTTTTTAGAGAGAGAAAGAGGGTCTTTTTAGAGAGTGAAAAAAAAAAAAGAGTAATTGAGACAAAATGTGCCGACAAAAAATCTATGGGACCATGGGTTTGCCGAGTCTCATGGGGGAGAACGGCGGGGGGGCCAGAGAGACGGCATCGTCCCAGCACCTCGACATGTCACTAACGACATGTCGGCTTTTCTTTTTCTTGTTGTTTTTATTTTCTCTCTCTTCATGAATCTCTCTTATTTTCCTCACCCTCTCTCTCTTGCTGTTTTTTTCTTGCTGTTACTTTCTCTCTCTTCATGAATCTCCCTCTTATTTCCCTCACCCACTATCTCTTCTTTCTTTCTATTGCTGTTGTTTTTCTTGTTTTTTCTCTCTTCATGAATCTCTCTTATTTTCCTTACCCAATCTCTCTCTTCTTTCTTTCTCTTGCTGTTTTTTTATGTGTTTTCTCTCTCTTCATGAATCTCTCTTATTTTCCTTACCCACTCAATCTATTGGTTCTTTCTTTTGCTGTTTCTGAGCTTCTCACTGCAATATTTCCTCCTCAACATCATGCCATGGAATGCAGAAAGTGGGGGGCCTTCTTTTGAAGCAATGATGGTGCCTCTTGCCAACTGTTTTCTCATAAACCCCGCTCATAGATTTTCCATCCCGTCACTCTCACTCTGCCATTTCCACTTATAACCCTCTTTCTCTGCAAACATGCTTTTCTTCCTCTTCTCAATTTCCCATTACACTCACTCCCTCTCTCTCCTTGTCAATTTAGAGTAAATGGTTTTATTTTATCTTAAATTTATCGCCCAGTCGAGGTGGAAGTTTCGGGCCGTCAGTCTCGATTGCATTCATAAATGGATCGATTCATCTCTCCGTTATTGATATTACTACTCTAACACGAATGTGGTGCTAACAATTTAATAACTATCTTTATAGCTCCAAAATATTTCAATTCATGAGTTTACATCAAAAACAATGTCTCTCAATAACACTAAATATCCCCTCTCTTATATAGTAAATCACTTTTTGTTTTGTACCGTGACTCTTTGATGCTCTTTTTCTCCCTCTTTTTTTTGGGTGAATCAGAGGAGATATTGGGCCCTACTTGTTTTATTAAAGAGTCAAAAGAGGTATCACATGAATAAATCTTATACAACCCTCGGCAAGGGAACACTCCCCCTTTTTTTCTCCCTCCTGTCCTATACTTAAGGGAAAAAGTTTATATAGAGCCGAGGTTTTAAACAATCAAATTTGAACCTATCTCAAACATTTCACGAAAAGAGGTTGTTTAGATACTCAAATATCTTCAAATTGATCATCTCAACATCAAGATGCAAGGAAATGAGAAAAAAAAAATAGATTGCAAGTTTTGGGAATAATGTATTTTGTACGTATTTTTGGACTGTCAATTTTCAATATTTTCAAGGTTTCATAGATATATCGGTCTACACTATTTTTGAAGCTTTAAATAAATAAAAAATATACTTTAAAACTATCACAATAATTTTCAATATTTAAACCATATTTTTAAACACTATTTGAAAATAAGCTCTAATTTGATTGTTTTAAGCCTAGGCTCTATTAAAACCGCTCCCTGTACTTAATACAAGGCAGTGGTCATGTGTCAGCACCATATAAAGTGTTGGTATTGCGGGGGGCTGAAAGCACCTAGGATCTTAGTATCCGGTCTTTTTAAGATATGAGAGAGGGGGTTAGGTTGAATCGGAAAGCTCGAGTAGTCTCTTGACCAATCCTACACTCAGCTTTTCTCTAAGAATCGGCGCCAATGGTTTGAAATCGGTTCTCTCTTTCTTGAGTAGATTAAAAAGATACCATGCTTTCCGTTTAAAAGCAAGTTTCAAGTCAAAACCTTTTCACAATTATTTAAATTTTAGTGCCGAAAGTTCTTATAATGGCTAGACAAATCTAGACTCCAAAACTTTTTAGACAAATCTAGACTCCAAAACTTTTTACTTTTCGAAATCATAATTATCGATCTTGAGAGGATCAATTAGAGGCAATTCTTGAGCCAGAACTACATTTTCTTTTTAGTGATTTCAGACTACTTTAATGTTGGCCCACAATAGCCATGAATACTCTGATGGGAGCATACTATCCATTTACTCCCTCGGGTAAAATCCTACCGGGAATTAATTATAGGACTTGGATTTTTGGGTATTTAACCTCTTAAACTCGTAGATTGCCAGCAATAAAAATATATTTTCTAATTGCACGCTCTATGCATTTGAAAACGCTAATGTCTGAAGACGTAATACAGACCATCCAATTTATAACTAGTGAGATCTAAGTGTTAGAAAACTCAAATTTTAAATTATTTTTTTCAAGAATAATCATCTCGTGATTATTAGGTGGTTGCCAAAAGTTGAGATCGAAGAAATTCTCAGGTCTACCAACCAAAGTAGTAGGTATAAACCATGCTCCCGAAGGAGCATACCCCTTTATTGTAAAGCCAAAGTCTTTGCACTAACCTTACTTGAAAAAGGAAAATAACAGTTTGGTAGGAATGGAATCCAGTGATATTCTTAGATATAAGCAGAATTGGTGGAGGCGTGGTTAGTTGATACCAGCTTGGATGGTGTTTGTTGGTCAATTCTTCACCGTATGATTTCGGCGCCTTGTGCACAAAGGAGTAAATAGTGAATGACCCCCACCATCTTTCTTACATTCTTAATGGACCCCAACACCCACCACCCATATAATTCGTCCCATACATAATTTCACATTATTTCTACAGTGTTACAGTATTGGCCCCTAGGCACACCAATTATGTTCCCTATAACCCGGAAAATAAAACAGTGGCGCCACCATAAACACATGGTCTAGTCCTTGAGAAACCATGGAGGGATTTATGGGTCTGAAAATTTTAAGACTACAAATTACCTTGAGAAAAATCCAAGATAAAATTCCCCACCCATGTTGTTGGAGAGCTCAACCATGTTTTCAAATGGTCGGCTTATGTTACATAGGCACCATTATGTGCATTGGTGTGACATAAATACAAGTATTAGAAATGCAAAATCTCAAAATTGGCCGGCGTTTTTTTAGTTCATACGCTATATAAACAATTGGGAAATTGAGATTTTCAATAATACAACAATAGTTTCATGGTGAGATTTGAATAAGAAATGGTAATAAGAAGAATATCGATTTCTAAAGTGCCAAACGTGTCATGTAATTTTTGCATCGCGCATGCATGCGTCGGTGGCACGTGTTCACAGTTATGTGTGTGTCTATATCTAAGTATTCGAAATGCCTATCGGTGAATTTGAATAGTGTTTCATCTATTGCAGTTTATATTGAAAAACCGCAATGGTTCTACGAAAGTTATGGCGGAAACTCGTGAATTTTGTGTGAAAAATGACCGCAGCATGTCTGTTGCGATCATTTTATCCGTGTCGCCCCCTCAAAATACAAAGGATAATTTTAGAAGAGGTTGTGATGGGTGTATTTATCAAAAAGATTCTTAGTTTTTATTTAAAAATTATTTTAATAGGTAACTTACGTATTAAGCAAGGGCAAATTGAAATATTTATAAAAGTACAATAGCATTTTAGAAGTTAGTGTCCCGAAACTTTATTTGTACAATGCTCTTGTCATTTAATAAAAATTTCAACTTTACCCATTACGGAAATGACAGAAGTACCCTTTGTCTTGTAATGATATTTACAAAATTACCCTTACTTAATTATTAATATATTATAAAAATAATTTTTTTTAAAAAAATAAACCACAAAATTAGTAAATCTACTCTTCACAACTCATTATATCATTAACCTATGTAATTTGAAGGGTTGTGAAGTTTAGATTATCTTATATATATATATATATATATATATATATATATATATATATATATATATATATATATATATATATATATATGATAATCTAAACTTCACAACCCTTCAAATTACAAATATTCAAGAAGCACTACAAAACGTCTATAGGTGAACTTCTACAGTAATTCAGCTACAGCTTTATCACAGTTCAAAGTTTATCACATGGTCACAGATGTCTCATAGTATCTGAATTTTAATGTTTTTTTAACAAATTATAATGATCTGAAATTTTGTAGGTGTGTGCGCCTTAGTGAGATGCATATGAATAAAATATAAAACAAATAATTTTAATGATAAAAATTATGCAAAATACCCCTATAAAGTTTCAGGGGCAATTTCATCTAACTATTATTTTTTCTAATATTTTATTTTGGTGCGAATTGGCGATATGTACACATGCCCCAATTGTTAGATAAATTGGATTAGTACAATAATTATAAAAATTCAAATACTACTAGACAACTATAACCGTGTGATGAACTTCTGACTGTGATGAGGTGTAGGTGAAGTACTGTAGAACTTCACCTATAAGCGTTTTGTAGATGTTATATATATATATATATATATATATATATATATATATATATATATATATATATATATATATATATATATATATATATATATATATATATATATATATATATATATATATATATATATATATATATATATATATATATATATATATAGAAAATACTACTCAATGCCTATCGGTAAAAATGAACAGTGATTTCGCCTATGCTCATCACCGTCAAAAGTTCATCGTACAGTCACAGTTGTCTGGTAGTATTCAATTTTCATTCTTTTTCTACAAATTGAAATGATCTGAAATTTGGAGTGTGTGTTCATCATTAGAAGAATTAAAAATATAAAAATAATAATTCAAAAATTATAAATTAACAAAACTACCCCTGAAAATTTATGGGGGTATTTTGGTCAATTTATATTTTATAAAATATTTTTTTCATATTTTTATTAGCTGCGCATCACTAAGATATACACACGATCCAAAGTTTAGATCATTTCGATTTATAGAAAAAATTAAAATAGAAACACTACCGGACTATCGTGACTGTACAATGAACTTTGGACGGTGATGAGCATAGATGAAATCACTGTTCATTTTCTCCTATAGGCATTGGGAAGAATTTTTCTATATATATAAATACTAAAATTAGCCCACTAGCTCATATGAACATATGAGCCTAGGCCGATCTGACATTCACGACCACATTTCGCGTTTGAATTTTAAATTTGTTTTCTATGAATCTAAATAACTTAAAGTTTTATGCATCCACTCTTCTCATCAAGATGCACCAAATAAAAATATTTTAAAATAGTTGGCAAAAACTAAATTGACCAAAATACCCTCACAACGTTTCAGGCGTATTTTCATTAATTTATTTTTTACAAATTATTTTTTTGATATTTTTATTAGATTCTCTTATTTTTTAAGAATACACGCCTAAAATTTCAAATTAATCATATTTATAGAATAAAAATTAAAATTCAAATATGAAATGAGATCGTGACCATCAGATCGGCCTATATTTAATCTAGGTTATTGGGCTCATATGAATGCATATGTTTATATGAGCTAGTGGGCCAATCCCAGCATTTTCCATATGAACATATGAGTGTGGTTTTTATAGAGTCGAGGCTTTAAACAATCAAAGTAAAGAGCACCTTCAAATAGTGTCGAGAAATGTGGATTCACTACTGGAAATATTTGTGATAGCCTTAAAATATATTTTTATCTCTAATTATAAAATTTAAACCTTTAAAAATAGTGTAGATGAGCAAATCTATGAAAACCTAAACATCTTGAAAATTGACGATCTAAAAATGCATTACAAGATGCACTATTTCCAAAACTTGAAATCCATTTTCTTTTTCATGTTCATGAATCTTGAGGTCGAGATGATCAAGTTGAAGATATTTGGGCATCAAAACAGCCTCTTCTAGTGAAATTTTTGAAGTGCACCCTAATTTGATTGTTTACAGCCTCGTACTTAAATAAATTTTTTCGATATATATATATATATATATATATATATATATATAAAGAGAAATGATCCTATAGGACCCTCCCTCACCCATGTGTGTAGGACCGACCCTAAAAGATCACCATTAAATTTGACATAAATCTCTAAAAACGTTATTACATAGATGTGAGACTCGACTTTTCTAGAAATCCGTATCAAATTTAATGGTGATCCTTTGAAATCCTACACACATAGATAAAAGAGGGTCCTATAAAATCATTCTCATATATAAATATGGGGAGTTGGCGGGAAGGGGGGGAGGGGCGTGCATAGCCAAGTCCTAGTCATAGGGGAAATAATGATTGTGTTTGGCCACCCAAAACTTTGGTAGTCAACCGAGTATTTTGATACTGCCACTCAGAACATGTGGGCAAACTAGTGTGAAAAATAGGCGTCTATCCAATTACTTTGAAGTTAGCATATGTTGAAATGTTTGGGAAGAGTTATGAGAATTATTGGGGTGTGGGCACGTGGGGTAGAGAGACAAAGGATGGTTAGCCACATGTGAGTAGCCGGGTTTTGCATGCCCCACTATGCACCAAACGCAATTGGGAGGGAACTCGGGACCATGATAAATGTTGGGGTTTGTGGCAACTAACATGACGCGCACACGCATCCATGCTCCTTAGTCTACACCCTATGAGAGGAGATGGAGACATATGAGTAATTGCTGGAGCGTTGGTGCTGCTAGGTCTTCCATCAACATGCCTAACCCCACCTTCATGGTCCTAGTCTTCTTCGTAGGGGTTCCTTAGACCCCTCCTTTCAGTCATGATCATTGAAACTTGTCCTTCATTAAGCTGACATATCTAGAGGTCAATGACAAGTATGCCTAGCTACTCACAATGAATTCTCTCTCCCAGTTTGTCTTTCTCTTCACCAATTGTGCGAGTTTACCGATAAAAAATTTAGGAAAAAATATAATAAATTATTTATCATGCATAACATATGTTAGGATGTGCGAGTTAGTTCAAGTGGAGGGACTAAAAAGGGTAAGGAGCAGACCTAAAAAGACGTAGTTGGAAGTAGTCCGAAAAGATATAAAGACTTATGGCCCTACTGATATAACTTTTAATAGAGCAGAATGGATAACTAGGATTCATGTAACCGACCCAAATTAAGTGGAAAAAAGCTAAAACGGTAATCATGACCACCTTCAGTGTGAGAAGGTCATGGCCACCTTTAACCATTCGATGTGAAGTGGGCAATTATAAATATTTATTAAACGCCCTCAAAGTTTAAAATTTTTTCGCAAGCAACGTGTATATGGCCACCTATTTTCCGACAGTTAAAAGTGATTATGGCCTTCTTATAACAATTATAATTGGTCTTAAAAAGTATAATCCTGAAAAATAAGCATTAGGACTTGCTAGTTTGATAGGGAGTGGCAAGAATTTGAGACAATGGGTTAATAAATAGGAACAATTTATGTGAGTTTCAATTTGCCCTTATAGCTAAATTTAAAGCTTTCTTACTTTTTGAGTGATGTAGCCCTCACACTTCCAAGAGTTGTGCTAGGGTATAAAAGTCAACCACTGAATTAGTTCGAGTCACTTCTTCTTTTTTGTGTGAGTCAATGGGGAGAGGGCCCCTACCTTTGGTAAGAATTGAGTCTAGGGCATAGCGATGCAAATCATGAAGCGTTAATTAAGTAAGCACGGGGTCACCCACGGTTCTCTAACAAGGACCTTAATGTAACAATTTTAAAGTAATGTAATCAAACTCACCCAGGCTTAGCTGCTCCAGTTAAATAACTCAAAGGACAGAGTCCATAATTCTTCTCACCATCGAGATTAATTTTCAGGGATCCATGTCTCTCTTTTCAGTTTTGGTGGATTATTGATTGTGTCTTTCGATATATTCACGATGTAATGCGTCGATAATTTTGATGTTATAGGTGGACATGACCTGGAGACAATTTCTTTATCATAACCACTCACCAGTTAGGCAAATTAAAAATCTTGATTGAACCCTATTTGTCTTGTTTAATTTTTTTACTTCAATGATGTGACATTTTACATTTGCAATTTCTGCTTCATGAGTTCTGGTTTGACTCGTGCTGTAACTCAACTCATGTTTTTCATGTTTGTATTCCTCTAGCTGAATTATCTGATCTATGATCAAAGTTTTGGGCACCAATTATGCCATTGCATAATGCTGAAACTCAACTCATGTTTTTCACTTCCCATTATGACTGGCTTCTTTCCCTTCTACAAGGAAAGAGAAGCAAAAGGTCCCCTTCTTTAGCTAAAATGTCTTAATAATGAGATCTAGAACTTATCAAAAAAAAAAAACATAGAGTGGAATAGGAAAAATAACCATTCAGCAATTAGCATTTGAAATTTGCATTCCGAAGCATCACTGGAATCTCAGACTGAAAGAAAACCATAGATTAGGAGAGATGTTGGCCTTACAGTAAAACCCTTTGGAAATAATGCGGATCTATACGTCAGAACATTGGGGCCACATGTCAAACACTTTGAATAATATATATGCATGAAGATGTGGAAAATAAAAAACACTAATAAAAAAAATTAAAAGTATACAATGAGACTATTTGTCTATGGTATAAGGTGGTCACAATTAATCTTGACCATTGAATGTGAAATTAGATGGCTGCATTTATTTTATTGACAAAGCTCAAACTTCAAAAGAAATTTTCGCGAACTTTGTAGCACACCCAAGCTATCATACTTCACATGGGATAGTTGTAAATAATTGTGAACTTCTTGTATCAAAGGTAATTGTATACAATTCCTAAAGCAAATAAGCAGCAAATGCAAAATTTAATGTGATTCACCTTTTTTGTGCTACATCCATAATAGAGAGGCAAACAACCTACTAAACAATGAAAATTGCAAGGATTTGATTAAAAAAATAACTTTCTTTCAAGAGGCTAGGCTCACAATTTCTCTTGTTTTCTTCTTCAAGAGGATCTCTCTCTTTTGATTCACAAATCTCTCTCTCTCTATCTCTCTAGAGACTCTCTCCTCTCTAAGGTTTTCTCTTCGAGGGGGTTCCCTCTCTCGCTTGGCTCACACTTAGGCTACATTTCTCCAACCTTCAAATTTAATTTGTATGTCATTTGCGTTTTTTATGGGCTTCCAATGACTTACTCCTCAAGTCAATGTGTGAAGTTCCCAATGTGCTATTCATCTATAAACTGATTCTATTAGTGTCTATCACCTTTTATGCCATGAAACTAAGGTCACTTCTCTTGAACGGAACCCGAACAATCTTCCCCTCTAGTTTCATAATAAGGGCTTAGCCTTGCACATCAATTTGGCACTCAAATAGCAGGTATTCCAACGATTCCCTAGCACAACTCTTGATTTTCCTTTGCTAGAGCCTTCATCATCGTATCCAATGCATTCTAGTTGCAATATGTTATTTTCTAGGACATACCAAATTTAGCGGTAATGCACATCAATGCGCTTTGTACTTGAATGAAACTTGCATTGTTAATTTAGTAGATTGCACTTTGTTTGCCATAGTGGACCATATACATATCATGTTTCAAGCCCATTCTTGGAGGAAGCGTTTCATCCACAGCATCTCCTAGAAGGCTTAGCTGCAATATGTTCGGCCTCTCTATCAGACATGGCCACATACTTTTACAATTTCGATTGCCATATTATAGCTTCCCTGTAAAAGTTAACAACTATCCGGAGGTTGATTTTCTGGAGGCAATGTCTCCAGACATGATGACAGTTGTATATCCTTCTAAAATAGGTTAACTTCCCCCAAATCTTAAGTATTTTGTGGATGTTCCTTACAATATATTAGAATCCACTTAGAGTGATGCTCGGCATTCCTTGTTAGGATTAGCAGCAAATCTATTCAATATGCCAATTGTGTGCACAATATCCTGCCTTGTGTACATCATAGCATACATCAAACTTCCTATACATGACATATATGGAACATTCTCGATTTCTTGATTCTCTTCACTTAAAAGGTTCTACTTCAAACGCTTATTCAATGTATCTTTCTTCTGACAAATATGGCTTCCTAATGTTCCTATCACGAGAAAACTTCATATCTAGATTCATTGAGCTAGTCCTAAATCTCTAGTGGCAAAGGATTGGCCTAGATATTGCTTCAATATGTCAATTTTGTTGGTATTTTTCTAAACAATCATCATGATGAACATGTTGATATTTATCTTGAATTCTTGAATCCCTAATTTTAATGGATTGGTTTTCTCTAATTTAGGTTTCCTATTTATTTGAGTAAAGCTTATTATTTATGATCTAACTTTATGGATAAGTCCTACTTGGATTAGGATAGAGCTTTAAGTCCACATGAATAGGGATAAAGTTCGTTGTTGATAAAGTTAGGAAAGTTGAGATTGGTTCGTTTTTGTTTTTGGAATTTATTCTCTCTATAAAAATATGCTTTTCTAGAGAGAGAAACAATGTGTGGAAAAGTAGACCATACATAGGTGCACGTTTGGGTTTGTCCTCTCTTGTAGAGAGAGAAAGTCTCATCTTGTAGACTCTACGATCTTTCCCTTTCATCCTCAATCATTTTAGGTGCTCTATATGTATCTCTTCATCCGAATCATCATGGAGAAAGACAAACATGATATTTTGTTTCTTTAACATATGGATTTATGATTAGGCATAATATGACATAGATTGAGGACCACATGAAATATATCTTGAAACTAAATGCCTTTTTTTTGCTTGAAACTCTTCACAATAAGCTTTGCATTATATATTAGTTGCGAGCTCTTCTTTTCAGTCTTCAACTCAAACATTCACCTGTTTTTCGGTTCTCTCTTACCTTTAGGCAACTTTACGGGTAAAAAATATGGTTATTATTGTAGACACCCAATTTGAAATTGATTTTTTCCCTGAATTTTTAGATCCTGAGTCATAGCAAATGACCCGTAAACCATATGAGATAGCCTTAAAATAACCCATTTCATCACTAGGGACCACAACAACTTAGCACACCATAATCCATAGTGATCCATAGTCATTTTAGGTTATAATCTAGCCAAATATTCCTAACTACTCCCTAAATCTAACAAATCCTAAGTTGGGAAAATTATAAAAAATCCCCCCACTATACATTATCTATGCAACATACCCCCCAATATACACTATCTATACAACATACCCCCATCCAACCTTTTTCTCTCACTTTTTTTCCCCACAAAGGAATAAGAAAAAGGACTAAACGCCTTGTTAATTACATTCACTAAACGCCTTTCTCTCTCATGTTTCTCATTTTTTAATTTACCCAATGCGCTCGAGCAGTACAAAGACGCACTCCGGCAGTACAGTTTCTGGAATCAACGCGCTCCGGTAGTTCCAAAGAATGCTCCGACAATATATGCTCTGGAGCCACAACGCTCTGGCAATGTAATAGGGCACTCCGGCATTGTGTTCAACTCTCCGGCAGTATATGAACGCGTTCCGGTGGTACACCTTCTGGAGACATTTCGCTCCAACAGTCTATAAAGGCACTCGGGGCAATAGAGGCTCTAAAGCCACAGCGCTCCAGCAATGTAATAGCACGCTTCGACAGTGTATTCAACACTCAGACAGTATATGAACGTGCTCCGACAGTGCGTACGGCGAGCCAGCAATCCTTACAAAGCGCTCTGACGCTCGATACATACATGCTCCAGCAATATGTTCTAGACAATTCGCTCCAACAGTTGTATACTGTGCTTCGATAATATGCTATATGGGACTGATAGTCAGTGCCAATTGAGTTTTTTCGTACGGGAAGGGCATTTCCATCCAAAAAATAACAACTTTTTACCTTGGGGGGTTTTTGTGAAGAAAGGTTGTTGTGCAAAAAAAAGTGAGAGAAAAGGTTTGGATGGGGGTAAATTGCATAGATAGGGTATATTGCGGGGTGCTTTATAATTTTCCCTCCATAGTTTAGGAAACCCAATTACTCAGAAAAGGCACGTTTTATAATGAATTGGATGCAAAATATTGTGAAAACTGTCAAACTGCGTGATTTTGATAAAAATAGCAATTAAATATCATTAGAATAAAAAATCCTAAGAAAATCCATGTTAAAACAATGTAACTAGTTGATTGTGCTACAAAGTGCTACACATGAATGAGAAATCCAATGCTGCAAGGTGTAGCGCAGCCAGGTGTCCGCTCAGGATTAGCTTAGACTAGCAACATTCTAATTTTTTAGTACATTTTTCCTATAAATCGATGTCATTTTGACCCTTTTAGGGCCGATGGCGATTAAGAACAATTGCTTATTTGCTTATAAATCGACTTCATATATGTGAACAAAGCTTTCTTTTATTTCAAGGAATCGAATAATTCCAAGGTATTCCTAAACGCCTTGTTAATTACATTCACTAAATCATACAATAGAGATGTCAAACACCCAGTATATATATATTAAAAGCCCTGTTGTTTCCATGATATAAAATATAAGGGCGAATTTGGGCCCGTTTCTATTAGTCCTCTTGTTATTTCTCTCATTTGAAGCATTTTCCCACTAGCACCTTTCGGAGCAACCAAACCTCTAGCGACTCCACTAGAGAGGAGTTCACCCTTCATCTCAAGTAGAGTCTAGGAAAAACATTTTCTCTCTCTTACGATAGTCACTCTCTTGTTCGATCTCTCTCTTTATCTTTCTCTTTACTTTGACAATCAGTCACATGTTTTTACATAGGTCGTCAAAAGGAGCTATCGTAAGGCAGCCGTTGCGCCATCCTTCTTGATTGGCACCATCATGATGCCACGACCATCTCACAATCCAGATACCTCAGTGGAGAAACTGCCTGGGCTAATGCATCAGTCATGGAAACACGAGGGTATATTGATTCGAAGAATCTAGATGGAAGTCTACGTTGCAATGTGCAGCAGTCGCTTTCAAGTCACTCTGACTTACCATGAGAAGCAGTGACAAATTGATGCTCCCATGAGTGTGAGGGATAGGCCCCTGTGTGGCCGCAAATCCTTGAGCTCGTCGGCTAATGATGGAAGCCCTGGGCTGAGTGCGTTAGTGGACAATAATAAGCAACAATTCGAAGTGGTCGTGCGCCAAGTGAATCACGCGAAAACAGGCGCAAGCCTAATCCTGCATTAAGCCTCATGCTGGGGACAACAACTTCCTCATTGGAGATCCCAAGGTTCTAGCCTTTGACTATTCAAATACCTTGTTCGTCATGGAGGACTCAAAGGCCAGCGGTCAAGCCTCTTTCCGAGCCTAACTTGCCTAGACCCATGTCTCACGCTCAAAGGCTGGTGGTCAAGACTCCTACTGAGCCTAACTTGCTTTGACCCATATATCACAAGCAAAGGCCGACAATAAGGACTCCTTCTGAGCTTAACTTGTATGGACCCATATGTCACGGGTAAAGGCCTGGCGGTTAGGACTCTTTTTGTGCCTAACATGCTTAAACCCATTTCCCGTGTTCATAGGTTGGCGGTTAGGACTTCTTTTGTGCCTAACCCTCCTGAACCCATATCTCATGCTCAAAGGCCAACGGTCAGGTCTCTTTCCAAGTGTAACCTTCCTAGACCCATATCTCATGAGCATACATCAGCAGTCATGACTCTTTTTTAGCCTAACCTGTTTGGACCCATATCTCGGGTGCATAGGCCAGCGGTCGGGTCTCTTTTCAAGCCTAACTTGCCTGGACCTATATCATGAGCATAAGCCGACGATCAAGACTCTTTTTTAGCCTAACCTTCTTGAACCCATATCTCGTGTTGAAAGGCTGGTTTTTAAGTCTCATTTTGAGCCTAACCTGTCTAGATCCGTACCTCATACCAATGGGTCAACAGTCAGATCTCATTTTGAGCTAAACCTGCTTGGACCCATATCTTATGTTTAAGGCCGGCGGTCAGGCCTCTTTTTTAGCCTATCCTGCCTGGGCCCATGACTGTCACATGCTCGCAAAGGTCACATATGAGAACTGCCCTCAAGAAAGCACAAAGAACCCCCTCAACGAATATGCCATTTCTAAAGCATGAGAAGTTGTTCAATGCAAAAATGTGGACCGAATTTAGAAATTCATAACCCATAATGGCTCCCAAGGAAGTCAGACACCACATGGGAGATGGTCTCTTTGAAATATACCCATGTAATATGATAGTATCCCGTAGTAAGCACAGTGATAAGAAAGACAAGAAGCCTCAAGAAGACAAAGTCAGGTTGAAATTTGATGACATCTCGTCTCTCTCATCCAATGACGGACCATCGCCTGTCAAGCCTTAAAGAAGAAGGGGGCAACAAATAGTGTCAAGCTAGTACCAACCCTCAATACATCACTTAGAGTGTGACTAAAGCACTGAGGACCTGGTTTGTGCCCATAGATGCTCAAATTGTATCATTGGAATCATTAGAGCTAGTGTCATAAGCTTCAGATAACGAATCATCAAAACCCCCACTGGAGGAACCTGTAGCAAATGTAATGATGTCTGGTGGGGCAAATGATCCCCCAACGTAATTAGAAGTAATGGTGTGCTTAAGGGTCATGCTTGCTCGAAGCGAAACAGAGTTCTAAGTTAAAAACTCTGAACTTGAGGTCTTAAGGATAGTGTGTGTGTCAACTACTTCGGGTAACACCTCAAAGAAACAATCTTCCATCCCAAGTGCGGGAAATCAACAAGTAAATGAACCAGCCCTGTGCTTGCCTCCACAACATATGGGTACCACCTTGATAGCTAAAACAGTCCATGACCTTGTACTAAAAATTTTATGATCATTGCATCTCCTTGGTGTAGGATTGATAGACACCTATCAAAAACCATATCTGGCTTATGTCGACGAGATACCCTTCCTCACAGGAAATCAACGACCAAAGTTCCCAAAGTTTGACTAGCATGGCTCACCTCATCAACTCTTGGAACACTTCATATCATTTCAGTGACTTTGTCTCTAATGACGTAAATCATGAGAGTCCTATGGAAGGATTCGGGCTTGGCCCTAAATTGGTGACTATCAGAAGAGATGCAAAGAAGGGGAAATTCAAAAGTAATCAAACAAAGACCCCCATAGCTACCACAGTGGTTGCTCAAGGCAGGAGAGGAAGGAACTACCTACATCCAAAATATTATGGCAGCCCACACGCCTCAGGCCGAGGACAAGGTGGACCGAGAAGAAGGCAAGAAACATTCCAAGAACGCCTCAAAAGGAAGTATTCTGTTGATAGGGAAGACGCTCTTGAGATATTGAAAAATTTACTGGTGTTTGGAACAATCAAGTTACCTCCACCAAGATACCTAAATCAAATTGGGCAATCATATCGGCCTGACTATTGTATCTACCATTAGATGGTAAACCATTATCTCCTTGTTTTCTGCAAAGCACTAAGATGGTTAATTGTAAGACAAGTGGGCAGAGGGACCCACCCTTGTCTTGGGGTGAACATGTATAGATGTGCACATTCAGATGGCAGAGAAGATGAGAAGTTAGGGTGATGAAGAAGAGGATTTGAATAAGGGGAGAAAATAGAAGAGGACTTGACAAGGGAACGAGACTAGCATGATAGCTGGAAGAGTACAGTGACCAAATCGGAGTGGTAGCAAGACGGGCACAGTAACTCATACATGCGTGAATGCAATACTACTAAAACCCAAGGCCGACATGACTGTCCTAATCTAGTGTGGCAGTAAGACGGGCATGGTACTTTGGACCAGCACGATGGCAATACTGCTCGACAGCCAAACTGCTATGACAGTGCTAGATAGAGTCTGTCCTTTAGTCAAGTGAGAGGAGAAGAAAAGAGAAGAGAACAGAGATAAAACAAGAGACGGAGTAGGAAGGTCCCGACGGCATTAGGCATCACTGCCCACGGTCGGGAAGTAACAATGTTATGGCCCCTAAACGGCGCTAGACACTGTTGCTTACGATGGAAGGGTGAGCAGTGAACTGCAGACGGCGCTGGCCATAGCTGTTGGTGATATGGGAAGGCAGCAATGACCCTTCATGGGCGGCGATAGGTATTGCCATCTGCGATAGGCACGGTGTGCAAAAGCGAGGCTTGCGGATGGCGGTGAGAATCGCCACGACCCTTCACGGGTGGCAATAGGCATCGCCGTCTGAGATGGATGTGAAGCACGTGTGAAACCCCAGTGGGCAGCGATAAGCATCGCTGTTTACGATAGATGTGAAGCACGGGTGAAACCCCCATGGGCGGCGATGCTTATCGCCGTCTACGATAGACGCAAAGCACTGGTGAAACCCCCACGAACAGCGATAAGCATCGCCGTCTGCGATAGGTGTGAGACACAGAAGACATGTCCATGGGTGGCAATAACTATCACCGTTTGCACTTGCGCTGGACTCCAAAGAAACGCTTACAAACGACGGTGAGCAGCGCCGTCTGCGATCGGTGAGACAAAAGAAATATAGTTCACATCGGCAATGCATCGTCGCGCATGACACCAATCCTAGAACTGAAACAGGGGCCCGACCTGCTGCTTGAGTATGGCCCGGCTCACTATGTGCTCCTTCAGACGACGTTACGCACAACAAGGACTAATGTCGTGCGTGAACTTTGTTGAGGAAAGAGACGAAGAAGAGAGAAAGAAAGAGAAAGAAGTTCGCACATGGTGCTTCCCTCACCACGCACGACCTACGAAACCACAAGAGGGTGAAGAAAGAAAGAGGCATGCACGGCACCGCCACTGCCGTGCATGACCTCTGAGAAAGACTCAGCATAGAAGAAGAAGACAAATGAAGAAGAAGAGAAGAAGAGAGAGAAAATACCTCTAAGATAGGAGGGGTACCTCTCTTGGGGCACACTAGAGGCCATCCCCTACTTTGATAGCATTGTGAACGAGTTGGAGGGATGGAGGGTGAAGGCTCTACAGGAGGAAGAGACTGCAACACAACTAGGGGGCTCCCAGCTAGAGTCCTTGGAAGCCTCACTAGCACACAACCACGAACTAGCGGAGGCCTAGCTACAAAAGAGGGAGGCTATTGTCTCTCATAAGTCTGCACTTGCTAAGGAGGCCATAAGACGCCACAACAGGGTAAGGACCCTGAAGATGAAAATAGCCAAGTGGACGTGGAAACTTGGAAAATTGGAGAAGGAGACGGTAGCTTGGTAGGCTGGGGATAAGGAGCTGGGCCAGAAGCAGCTTGACCTGGAGTACTCCTTGGGAGAAAAGTTGGCCTTGGTGGAGCTTGAGGCCGGGCTGGTGGTCGAACTGAGAGGAGACATCCAGCGGGCGAAGGCATCGGCCAAAGAGTGCAGGGGAAAGGTCAATGAGATCAATGACCATTTTTTATAGTGCCTTTTTTCTCTCTTTTTTTTCATTTCTTCTATTGTAAAAAAAAGAACGCTTGTAAGGCGCCCTTGATTTATGAATGAAATAGCCCTTTTCTCTTTCTGTGTGATGCATGTCTTTTATTCTTCCTTCTCTTTCTGCTTAATTGTTTCCACCCTTTCACCGTCTGAGACGAAATATAATATCCCACTCCTTGCTTTGTCTTATGACAGCTTGGGCTTCAATAAGCTCGAATGAGGGAGCAATTGCTTCCTCACCCCTTAGCGTTTGATTGGACAGGGGCTCATAATTCATGGTTCTCATGATTTAGTGAGCATGTTCGCTGTAAATACTCCAACCTGGGGGAGCCTTAGCTTCGTTTTGGGGGCATTACTCTTGAGCTTATCATAGGTCTTAGTCTCAGGGATGAACTCCTTTAAGAACTTTGAAGCGACACGCATAACCTCCAACTGATTCTGAAAGCTACGAACCTCACTTCTAAGCTTTGCCATGGGGTCTCGTTCTTGAGAGCCAGAGGGATGACCCTTGTCTGCCTGTCCTTCTCGAAGAGCATATGAGAAGTGTAAGACCTTATTTTGGTTGCTAGTGATCTCCTTGTTCAAGGAGGATGGGATTTGGAGTACCTTCTTTGGTAGCTGGTACGCCAGTTCTGCTTCTAGGCGAGCAATGGGTTCATGCAAGACTTTTTATTGGTCCGGAGTGTAGGTGACCCTTGGTGCTAGAAGATTTACCTCCAGGGCTTTCTCAGCCTCAGGAGTTGCTTTTAACTCGTTATTTTTTTTCTAGTGAATTAAATGTCGAGCTAGAGGGGGAAGCTTCATCTTCGAGGGATGACACCATGACCTCAGAGATGTGGCAAGGTATACTTGGGTAAATAGGACTCAAGGGGAGGATCTTGCCTTGTCTTTCCTCTTCTTTGAACGTATCCGTAATCATTCGCCTAAGGTCTTCGACATCATCATGAGACGAGGGTTCTGTCTCTCTCATAGGCTTCCAATCATCATCCTTTGACTTTTTTGATGCTGAAAGATCCGTGAAAAAGTACTTAGCATCAGCATAGTGAGTCTTGGCTATAAGAAACAGTCTCTTATCAGCATAGACCGTGTGTTGTCTCCCATCGCGACTGTACTTGAAGAATTGGTGGAGCGTGACGGGAACCACCCCCTGATCGTGAAGCCAAGGGCTGTCGAGCAGGACATTGTAAGATGTATCGGTGTCGATTACATGAAACTGAGCGTAATCATTTAGGTCATCGATCTTGAGGCAAAGACGAACTGCCCCAGCCGATTTTTCTCTTGATTGGTTGAACCCTTACACATTGATGTGGGTAGAAGTGAGGTTGCCATGTCCTAATCTCAATCGAGTGAGGATCCTTTTGGGATCAGGTTGACCCTCCATCCAGCATAATCTAGTTGATAGGGCAGGCATATAATTCACCAGTCACGAAGAGGGGGCGATTGTGAAATTTTCCTCCCAACTGAAGGTCATCTTCAGAAAAGGTGATAGCCAAGCACCCTCCTAAGATGGCTGCGTCGACCTCAATAGGCTTCACTTCGATCTCGTACACCTCTGGGTTAGAAAGGGCTTGAACTAGGGTCACACGGTAGTCTCTGGACAACATAAAGGCCTCATAGATACTTAGAAAAGCTGGAAGCTTTTTCAAATGCCCAACTACGTCATATTTCACTTTATCCTCATTAGCCTTCTGTGTTCCTGATCCTATCACTTGTTTAGGTGGTAGGGTAGGTTTAGGAGCAGGTTTTGGTTTGTGAAACTAGCTGACTTTGTTGTTCGGCCGGTGCAGTCTGTGCTGATGGAGAAGTAATAGGGATTTGTATTTGGGATGTGGAGATTTGAGGTTGAGACTTAGGGAAAAGTGAAGGATCAGGAAACTTGAGGACCTTGAGCTTCTGAGGTGTGGTCTATAGCTTCTTCCCTGATCTTAGGCTCATTTCCGTCATGCTGGATGATACTTCTAAGATCTGCATCATATGGGGGGTATCCTTGAAACAGGAGCTTGAAGAGGGCTTAGGTTGTCAGGGCATCGGCGACAGTTAAGAATCCAACTGCCTGGGCCACCATATTTCTTGGGTGCTTCTGATGCAACCTGCTGATGTTGGTGCCTTCGAGCTCTTTGTCTAGAGCGTCGAAGTCTGGGCACTGCCGAGCTGCACAGTGCACCTATGGAAGAGATAGAGGAAGAGGGAGAAGAAGAAGAAGAAGCGGGGTTAGAGTGTTCTGGGCAGCTTTCTATGTCGTCACCAGAGTTGGACTTGTGCTGGGGGTATTTTAGATCTTGCTCCGACTCTAACCATTGGGAGATGCTTTTAACATCATCACCCGTATTGGACGAAGAGATCAGGCGAGTTGTACCTGGGATGAAGTCCTGTAAAGTTAGCAGTGGAGGAAGGGGCTTGAGGAATTGCTCCTCAATTGGTGGCTGAGGAATATGGTTCCTTCGATGAGCTGACCTGGGTGCTCATCTCATTCTGAATCCCTTAGGAAGTGTTTGGTCTATCCTATCGGGCTGATGAGTAACCCTAGCTTGGCAGGCTGCCTCACGCTTCAGAGATTTGAGCCTGCTTTGTCCATGGTAGACTTCCCAAGGCCGAGAAGTCGAGGGCTCTTAAGGGTTTAGGGTATCCTCATAGGGGACTTGTAGCAGGATTTCCTCTTAGACAAGAGTGATGGCTTGCAAGTATTCTGAGAGAATGGTGCAAACAATGTGGCCTTTTTGTACCTTCTCCTTGACTACAGCTTCGAACCCAGAATATTCCCTCAGCTCATGGCCCCATACCTGGTGATATGGGCACCAGAGATTTTCCGTACCCTGAGCAAGACGCCTAGGTTTCCTGGAAGGCTTGGGAGTGACGAGACCCTGTTGGAGCATCTCCTCAAAGAGGGTCTAGCTCAGCACTTCCTTGGGCTTGTGTCGGGAGGTCTTCTTGCACTAATGTATCAGGGACTTGAGGGTGTCCTTCTGGGTTACCATGAACTTCTTGGTGCTGCTGCATCTTCTTTGTCAAGAGCTTGTGGAAGCCAATGCATTCGCTTAGGTCATGGCCTTGTATCAGATGATACGGACACCAGAGGTTCTTAGCTCCTAGAGGCAGGAACTTGGGCTGCCTTGCCAGCTTCAACGTGATGAGACCTTCTTCGAGCATTACGGAGAATACTGCAGGGAAGATGGTAGGTGCCTCGTCATCCTCTTGGATTGTCACTACGTGGGAAGCCTTAGTTGCCCCGAATGCTTTCTTTAGCTCTTCAAGCTTTATCTGACCCTTGTTAATAAGGGCTTTGATAATGTCTTCCAGCGTATAACACTCTTGAGTGGGGTGGCCTACTCTCCTGTGAAAAGCACAGTACCTCTCGTGTGTCTCTTGTCCAACTTGCTCTGGGGATTTGACCTCCGGTAGTTGGATTATGTTTTGCTCTCGTAGAAACCGAAGTAGCACAGGAACGCACTCCTTCTTGAAGGGGTACACCTTGTTCTGGTCCTGAATCCAATAATCCCTTCGATTTATATTTTTAGGGGGTGGGACCTTGTTATAAGACTGTTGTTGCTTGCCTCCAGCTTGAGCTGATGTCTGTGCCTTGATTGTGACTACCCCTTTGGAGAGGCCAAAGGTTTGAGGGGCAGCTTTCTTAGTGTCAGTCACTGTGACAGCCACACTAATCATCTCTTTTTGCTGGTTGCCCCGATTGTTAGAGCGAGAATTGCCATTGCCCTTGCCGTTTCCCGAGCTAGAGGGCTGTTGACGAGATCCACCATGGTGCTTGGACAGACCTTCTATACGAATAGCTTTAGAGGTGAGCTCCGACATGGAGGCTGGATTGGAGGCCTCAACATGTAGGGCGATCTCGAGCGGCATATTTCGTATGCAGGTCTGAACTGCTTCTCTTTCAGTCATGGGAGTGGCATGATAGGTTGCCAACTTTCTCCATCAGGCGATGAACTTATCCACTGGCTCACCAGGCTCTTGAGTCAGAGTGAGGAGCTCGATGGTTTCTACATTTCTCTGGACCTCATAGATGTGCTGGTAAAATAATTGCTTTATTTCCTGCCATGTGTGTACCCATCTTGGAGGTAGCGGAGCATACCACTGGAAGGCTGGCCTTTCGAGAATCTCGATGAACTGACGGAGGAAGAGTCGGCCATCAGCTGCCATCTCTCGACAAGCCCCTTGGAAGTGAGCGATATGCTGGTGCGGGGATGTAGTACCATTGAACAGGGGGAGGTTCCCTTTTTTATAGTCTAGGGGAAACGACACCTGATCGATATACGAGGGGTACGGCTTTTAGTAAAGCGACACCCCTTGCATGCCCGAGATCTTACTCTTGAGACTGTGGGTCACTATGGTATCTATATCAGCTTGCGAAACTATGCGGGGAGCAGAGCTGTCTTGGGAGGCCAGTGGGGGAGCTTGCCTGGGAGCTGTGGCCTCACCAGGTAGGGAGTTGGCCTCATGGTGAGAAGAAGTAGGGGGTCTGGAGGCCTCCAGGCGATCCATCTTTTCAAGAATGGACTGCATCATCACCTCGAACCTGTTCATCTGGTCTTCTTGGGTGTCACTCGGCTCGTTGATCACCATGACGCTAACCGTTTCTTCTGGAGGGTTAGAGCCAGGTGGAGTAGTGGACTGTCGGGGTTGGTAAGTTGTACGTGGCAAGTTGATTTGTAGGGTTCAGCATGCCCTGACTGGACACGTCTTGTACGCCGAACGTGTGAGGACCGGTTCTTGACGGTCTTGGGACCATGACTTCTTGGCAACTCGGTCTCTTCCTATGACGGTAACCACCGAGCAATATTCTTGGACTTCTTGCTCAGGTTCTGGAATCCGAAGAGGGAAGAAGGGATTGTGAGGCAGGAGGTAATCGAGAGTGGTAACCTCAACTGCCTTAGGGGCCTCGCTAGTCAGGAGCTACAAGCCTCTCTTCTGCTTGATCTTGAGGCTGCAATAGACTTCACTCCATAATTGAGATATTTGGACTGCTCCGTTTTTCTTGAGCATGCGAGGGTTGTGTCCATCAGCAGGATTAGAGAGTGAGGTCCAAGGATAGAGGGCAATATGGGCTGCTGCCTTGGAGGCTGTAGGCTTCTATCTGCCATCAGGCCTATGCCCCGAGTTCCCTTGTGAGGTTCCGGTGCATGGCAGACCTGAGGTGACAGACTCAAGATAGTACTCTTAGGGAAAACCTTTGAGTACCAAGTCTCGAGGTGTTCACGTAGCAAAGGAAGAGTGACAAAAGAAGGAACTAGCTCGCGACTCCACTTGAGTCGGGATCGGGGAGGAACCTATGAAGCTGGTGCGTGTGCACCTTTGGAGGCAGCCCTCCGACTGAAGCATGGGCTCAGTCAGCTGGTTCGACCTTAGGAGGCTAAGACCTGCGAGCTCGTGTCTGTTAGGGACTGGGTAGGGGCTTATCTCTCACAAGGTGAAGCTATGTGTGCTGAGAGGGAGGACGAAGTGGTCAACCCCCGTGTGCTCGAGCTAGCGCAGAACTGGCGCTGCCTCGAGCTGTGGGATGCATATGCATGCCGGGTTCGGCCCGAGAAGGCCTAGCCTTGGATGCGAGCTCAAGGCAGTATGAAATTTGCCCCGAGGTGTGGCTTGAGTGGACGAACCATGAGCCTTTAGGTGTGTACGAAAGGTGGAGGCCCCAGGATCTCCGCCTCGGTGTGTCGAGCCTCCAGGCATAGAGGTTCAGGGTGGCGAAGGAGTGTGGGGGGTGGCCTTGCGGCGACCCTCAGGAGAGATGGCAACCTGCTTGCCTTTCGCGAAGGCGGACAGGGCAGCCTTTCGGCATACCTTAGCAATGTGACTAGCAAGGGACTTGCCAATAGCAAGGTACGTACTGTGGGTAGTAGCAAACGTGCTACCAATGCGAAGGGCCTGGGTAGAGGGTCCACCAAGACTAGAAAGTGGGGAGTTATGGACCTTCAAGTCCCTTCTCGCACCAATCCTGGAAATAACCTAGGAGCCGGACTGTGAGTCCCGACCCAAGAGGAGTGTAGGGAACGAGGCTTGAGAAGCTCGATTCCTTGAGACAGTCACGAACGAGGGGATGAGAAAATCCCCAACTCGGATGAACGGGTTGAATAACCCAGATGCCATGGAATGCAGTGCAAAGATAAAAGGTGATGATGATCAAGCAAGAGCGAACCGACAAAGGGGTAGTAAGTGCCCAATAGAGTCACCAAATTGGTCGTATGTCTCAAACTCACCCCTCGGATCTAGATGATCAGGTGAGATGTGTCTCGGGTTTGAAAGACCCGGGAGTTGAGATCGCTCTCTTGGGAACTTGGTTCACATAACAAAGGTAGGTGCCCAACTAGTGAGAGAGGAATTTTAAATGTGAGGTGGGGACCAACCCCACTTGGGTCCGTGATTTACTCGGGCTGACTCCCGCCGACACCCTCTTAGATCACAACGGAAAGCCCCTCAACTGCTTAAGCTGGTTTGGAATAGCCTCCTATGACCTGGGATCTCCTTTTTTTTCTGTAAAGCACTAACAATGTTAATTTGCAAGACAAGTGAACCAAAGGACCCACCGTTGTCTTGGGGTGAATATGCACAGATGTGCACATTTAGATGGCAAAGAAGATGAGAAGTTAGGGTGATGAAGAAGAGGATTTGAATAAGGGGAGAAAAGAGAAGAGGACTTGACAAGGGAACGAGACTAGCATGATAGCTGGACAAATACAATGATCGACTCAGAGTGGTAGCAAGATGGGCACAGTAACTTTGACCGGCACGACACTAATACTATTTGAAACTAAGGCCGACATGACCGTCCTAATCTGATGTGGCAGCAAGACGGGCATGGCACTCAGGACCAGTACGACTGCAATACTGCTCGACAGCCAGACCTTTATGACAATGTTAGACTGAGTCTGCCCTTTAGTCAAGTGAGAAGAGAAGGAAAAAGAAGAGAATGGAGATAAAATGTGAGACGAACTAGGAAGGTCTTGACAGCATTAGGCATCGCTGCTCATAGCCAGGAAGTAATAGTCTCATGGCCCCTAAATGGCACTAGACATTGCTGCTCGCAGTGAAAGGGTGAGCATTGAACTGGACACAGCACTGGCCATTGCCGTCGGTGACATGGGAAGGCAGCAATGACCCTTCACGGGCGGCGATAGGTATCACCGTCTGCGATAGGCACTGAGCACAAAAGAGAGGCCTACGGACGACAACAAGCATCGCCACGACACTTCATGGGCGACGATAGGCATCGCCGCCTAAACGCGAAGCACGTGTGAAACCCCCGTGGGTGATGATAACCATCATCGTCTACGATAGACGCGAAGCACGGGTGAAACCCCCTCAGGCCGCGATAAGCATCATCGTCTGCGAGAGACACTAAGCACGGGTGAAACCCCCGTGGGTGGCGATAAGCATCGCCGTCTACGATAGATGTGGGACACCGAAGACATGTCCACGGGCGGCAATAACTATCGCCGTCTGAGCTTGCGCGGGAGGCCGAAGACACGTCTGCGGAAGGCAGTGAGCAGCGCTGTCTGCGACCCATGAGACGAAAGAAATATAGCGCACGGTCAGCAATGCATCGCCATTCGTGACACCAATCCTGGAACCGAAACAGGAGCCCAACCTACTTCTTGAGCATGGCCCAGCTCACTGTGTGCTCCTTCATACAGCGTTACGCACAACAACGGCTAACGTCGTGCGTGAACTATGTTGAGGAAAAGAGATGAAGAAGAGAGAAAGAAAGAGAAGGAAGTTTGAGCATGGTGCTGCCCTCGCCATGCACGACCTGCAAAACCACAGGAAGGGGAAGAAAGAAACAGGCATGCACGGCACTACCACTACCGTGCATGGCCTCTGAGAAAGACTCAGCAGAGAAGAAGAAGACAAACGAAGAAGAAGAAAGAGAAGAAGAGAGAAAAAGAAAATCGAAGAGAGAGAAGAAGGGAAGAGAGAGAAAATACCTCGAAGATAGGAGGGGTACCGCTCTAAACTTTCTATCTCCTCTCTCTCTAAGACGTGCTCAAGAGAACTCAAGATGAAAGCCTTAATTTTTATTGATCAAAAGTTGAATCCATGTACAACGATTTTCCCAAAAGTTCTCTCCCTTTCAATGAGAGGTAGCATCTATTTATAAACTAAAGCTAAAACGTGAGTGGATTACCCAAAACTAACCCTAATTAATGATAATTAAGGTTTATTTGGATTTAATGGTGCAAAATAACTGATTTGCCTCTGCTTAACAATTTGGAAAATTTCAAAACAATCCCTACTGAGAACTAGGGACGTTCTTGATTCTACTCGGAAGATTCATTGACGATCTGGCATCCGAATGAACAAACGATGATTGCCATTGCGTAGGGCTCGATGCTACGATCATTTTGATAATAATTTTAAGCCATGATAAAGGCATGATCACATAACTTGAATTTGAATAGATCTTGAAAACTTTTGATTGATGGCATGTCTTCATCTTGATGTTTTTCTTCGATTTTTTCACTGAATTACACTGAGCATGTTACCACGATCGTGTTGTGACAAACAGGACGTGATTTGGTGCCCGAAATGAAGATTTGACAAACTTGAACTTTTGGCCGGAATTTAGAATTTCCGCTGCCAGAATCTGCAATAACTTCAACTAAAACTTATGCGAAATCTGACCGTTCATCATGTGCGGGGTTCGAACCAGTGATAGCCACGGACCTTACACACGCAATGCAACTAATCTCTCGCCAATCGAGTTCCATGGTGTTGAAAAATGTCTTCAAACAGTCGCCTCCAAAAGATATCATGGAATACCAAAGAAGAGGTAGGCAAGAACTCTCGAGGATGAAGACTTGCAATCAACCTTGCCTCCATTCCCAACCCTGAAGGACTTTATGCCCAGGTCACTAGTAGCTGAGGAATTTGATGTAGGGGAGACATTGGATGAAGCCCCGATAGTCGTTACATGCAATAGGACATGGATAGTAGAAGTTGATGCTAAACCTTAGGCCCTGACACTTGAATTAAGATCTGACAGGAGGTCTGCTAAGATCAAACTGCCGAAAGATACTTGCATATTTAAGAGGTTAAGACCAACTGAAACCTCTAATGCCAACATTGAGCATGAAAAATAGCAACCCTCAGCCGATAACTTCGACAAGTAAAATGTGGCCTCCCACTTGCATAATATACCTACTGCCACTAGCATCTATGAATCTCTCATGTTATCTAAGGAGTTATGAACTACGCTTATACAAGCCTTATCATCCTCCAAAGATTTTCAACCTAAGGTTTATCAAATCAAAATAGACTCAGCAGTTTTGGCTGATGTTATTCCCATCACATTCTCTGATGCTGACCTACATTTGGGGACTAGGTCACAGAACCGCCCACTCATGATAGCTGGTACACTCCACGACACCTACGTTAATAAAGTAATGATAGACAGGGGATCAGTAGTCAATCTCGTAGTTGTGAGGTATTTTTGACACGCTTGTATTCCTAGTGTGAATAATAGAAAAGTCAGTGGTGACTTAGACCCATAGGTACCAAAAATTATTGTGGACTACGAAAACCTTGATCAGAATAAGCTTAATTTTGGAGGGATATAAAAAGGTTCTCGATTGACCCCAACAGGCATGAAAGGATGGCATACGGTATTTTAAGAGTGTCCACCAAGCTTCGTTCTAATCCTATCAAGATAAAGCAGATTATGATGAAATTTACTTTTCGTAGAACCATTATCTATCATGTTGAAAAGTATATCATAACTAGATCTATACTGCCAACATCTTAGATGAGTACCAGACCATCGCCATTGGATCCGGAAGGCCCATAACCCCTAGATACCAATTGTTTGCTCATTTGGATGCTTTTGGACCATTCTAGGGCCAATTTACCCAAAATTGGTGGGTTTTGCACTATTCACATGCTGCTTCAATGAACCAATTTCCATTTATGGATACTGATCCATTCAATTTCAAGATTTACTTGCAAAGCTCATAACTCACTCATTCAAAGGCCAATCAAGCACAAATTTTGATGTGGTATATCTCATCAAGCCGCACGTTTTGATATAAGATTCAACTCGAGAGTATGCTCGGATTGAGAGAAATCATAGAGAGAAGTTGGATGTGTTGCATAATTTTTAAAGATAGACATCCACCCATTCGAATAGGCATATCTCGAAGCTCCTACATCGAATAGCTTCAAATATGGATCTATTGCGACCGTGGTTCGAAGAGCTTTGATTTGAGATAAAATTTGCATGAGATTGAGGCCAGGAAGGCACCAGATTTGACTTCGCAAGAAGGCACATTTTCTAGTTGCTAGAATTCCATTTTTCATCAACCGCCAAAATATAACAAGTGATCAAATTATCATCAAAACAAGGAGTTTTCATTGCAAAATGATCACAACGAACTCCCCTTTGCTTTTTTATCAAGAAAGTGACCAAAGACATCAAGAAACAAGCTAGATTGAAGATTCAAAGTTGCAAGTTTATGGGTTTGGCCGGATTTTGAGATCGACCTCAAGACTTCGATTCAAACCCAATAATGGAGATCAAAACAATCATCTTGACACAACGATCATTTTTATGGTGTTGGATCATCTGAAAACTCGCCTAAATGCACACAAAAGAGCCTCGAACTATAAGGAAGGTAAGAGGCCCCTTCTTCTTTCTTCTTCTTCGTCACCTCTCTTTCTTCTCCCTTTCCCTCATGTCTTCTCTCTCTCTAACCCAGGGCAAGTGGCTTAGCTGCTGTTCTAGCTCCCTCTCCCTTCTTCTTCTCTCTCCCCACTCTCTCTCTCTGTTAACCAAGACAAGCGACCTAGCCGCTACTCCAGCTCTCCCCCTCTCTCTTCTCTCTCTCTCCTTGCTAGGGCAAGTGGCCTAGCCGTTGCCCCACTCTCGTCCCCCTCGTATTCTCTCTCTTGTCCCTCTCTCTCACTCTCTTTTCTCTGTCACCCCAAGGGTAAGAGGCCCAACAGGTGCCCCACTCTTTCTTACTCTCATTTCTTCTTCTCCCCCCCCCCCTCTACTCTCTCACTCTCACGTTTTCTCCCCCTCTCACCCTCTCTCATTCTCTTCTCCCCTCTATTCTCTTTTCTCTCATTTTCTTCTCCCTTCTCTCACACAACCCCTCTTCTTCCCTCCTCTTCTTCTTTCTTCTCCCTCTATCTCTCTCTTCTCTCATGCACTCACCCTTTTCATCCTCTCTCACACACACACTTTCTCTCTACACTTTTTCTCACTTTTTTTTATCATCTTTGCACTCTTCCTCTTCTTGTCTCTCCTCTTTCTTCACTCGCCTCATCAACATATCTCGCTTTACCTCCTATCGTTATAAGCCCTCTGAATAATGGCATACATCAGATGGTGGCTTGATGATTCAGAGGTTTTTCTTCTATTGCACTTATCTCCTCATACCTTCCCCTTGAGTGAGGGTCTTCTGAGGCCGCAATCAAGCTCAACCCGATTCCTTGACACTAAGGAACCTTCAGTGTCGGCCTTCTTTTTCTTCTCTCTTCACTTCACTTCATCTTCTTCCGTCTAATTCTAAACCTCCCTTCTCTTGTTCTTATTCTTCTATCTTCATTTTTATCTTTCACTCTTAAAGGGCTTTTCCAAAACACATCCTGGTCATGTTAGTCCCACCAGTATAGTATCTTGTGAATCCTTCAAGGTATCCGGTAAATACCTCCTTAGGGAGGTGACATTAAAAGGCTGCTCAATTTTTAGGTGACACTTCTCTATCTTCTATCTCCTTTTCCCTTTCTATACTCTTACCTCTCTTCAATCCCTTTTTCTCTTTTTATACTCCATCTTTCTATTTTCTTCTCCACCTCTTAAACTCTCAACCCCCAAAAAACCCCTCTGCACTCATTACAGAAAGGCAAACAAAAGAGACGAGATCGTAAGCAATTCCATTAAGTGGGTATCAAAGTTGTACACAGTCGCAAGCAATCCGAAGCCAGACCAAGCCGAAGAGGCTGGGGGCCTTATGAAATGATCTAAGAAGGCTCAGCACCTGGACGTGTCCCGACCTCAAACAAGCGGGGTAAGCCTTACCTCACATATTTCCTTTGTTGGCATGAACTGTACATATGCCGCACTGCCTGACCCTTATCCTAGTGGGTACCGGTGTCACCCTCACATGCGCATGCGCTTGAACCCAAAAGGGGAGGAGCACGGCACACACATGCCTCTTTTCCTCTTCTTCTCCCTGATTAAGAAGAGAGAAGGGATCCTGTGGTTTTAAGAAAGAGGATCATTTGCACGTGCGAGACAGCGAAAATCCAGGGCTGACCACTCCTACCTCTAAAAACATTGAAAACCATGGGAATGGATATCAATAGTCTTCAAATTGGGCACATGGTGATACAAAGCTTCAATCAGGCAACCCAAAAGGCCATAAGGAACATCAGATTAAAACTCAAAATAGGAGAGTTGGAAGCATATGTTGCTTTCCAAGTCATTAAAACTAATGCCTCCTATAATGCATTATAGGGACGCTCTTGGCTTCATGATAATGGTATCGTCTCCTCAACCCTTCATCAATGCTTCAAGTACTTTCATGGGGGGAAACAATGCACGGTCTATGCTGATCGAAAGCATTTCACCAAAGCAAAGGCCCATTATGCTGATGCAAGGTTTTATAACCTTGAAAATTCGATTTCCTAGCCAACGATTGCCAAAGAATGTGAAAGTGACTCAGATGAAGATGATGGAATCAGTCAAGTATTGATTAAGGCCTTCAACGATCTGGATGTCGAAGGTGGAACCAGGCTACTCACCTCCATTGTCCCTATAAAAGTCGAGCCAAGGACATCACATCTCGATGTCACGAATAAAGCCGGGTCTACGTACAAGCTTTAAGAAAGTGCATCAAGAAAAATGAGGCCATACCTTTAAATATGGTAATTTAAATCCTCAATGGTAGTTATACAGCCCCCAGGCTCACAATATCATAAGAAAAATGAATTATGACTCATCGATAAATCAAGGGTTGGATAATGGGAGAGGAATGGTATTTACGATGAAAATTGAACAGATCTTCTGACGAAGATCTCTCGGGTTTTGACACTTTAAACTGATAAAAATGGTGTGGTAGAGAGAGTGGAACAAATCGAATTGAGATCTGAGGCCAGATCGGCCCAGAAACGAGCAGATCCGCTCTCATATCTGTGGCAGAGCCAGCATAATCCAAAACATTAAAACACGAGTTCAAAGCAAAAAACTGACCAAAATTAATTAAAATAAAATCAAGACAATCAGAAGACAAAGAAAGAAAGGATAAGAGAACAATACCAAACCGGCCCGGATGGCCAGGGACCCCGAGCCTTCGAGGGCTCGCCTGTATCAAAACTAACATCCTCTTTGCCTCTCTGATTCAGAAGTTGACCAGAAGATCTTTGATTTTTAAAGGGTTATTGTACCCTAGAGATGATTTAGAACTAGAGTTCCTTAGGTCTAGGTTAATCTCAGGCTTAGGTTTAGGGTTTTCAGGTTAGGGTTTTACGCTTAACTTTCTCTGAGCAAAGGGGGGCTAGGGTCTCAATTTTCCTCTTTTTCTCTCTCCCCTCTATGGCCACGAAAATGAGGTTTTATAAGGGCCAAGGATCTGTTGGGAAGGACATCTTTACATAACTAACAAAACCCCCAACCAAAGATACCATTTTGGGGATTCAGGTTTGGGCAACACCAATGGTGTCACCTGGGTGACATGCCTAATGTCACCCAAACAAATATGGTAAAAACTACACAAAACATAAATAAATCGAGACACAAAATAAATTTCTGATTTGGGCCTGAACAGCGCTGAACGACACCAGTCATGTCGCCCGATCGACACTAGTAGTGTCGCCCTAGTCTGGGCAGCACCACTCATGTCGCCCAGTCTAGGCTGGACGACGCACCTGGTGTCGCCTAAACCAAAGTTGGTCCAAACTAAAAATTTCTACTTCACTTGTGTTCCTCAGTCTCTTGTGAAGCTTTGAGAGAAAATTTGGGTTAAAAAGGATTTTTCCACTATTTTTAATGATTTGTTTGGTAAAACATGGCGTTTGTAAGACTGGATGAAAACAGGGTATGTGCAGGGTTCTAGGTAGGCAGAATAGTCCTGGGTCACAGGGTAGGCTTAGGATAATGCGCTCCTAAAGGTTTAGGAAACCGGATAATTTGCCAGATTTAAAATGGGATGTCTACAAATGGTAGCACCATTCCAAGCCATTGAGGATATGTCTCGTAGAAAGCTCAAGACTCAGGGCTTGGGATACACACTATCATTCGAGTCAGCCTTGAAAATTGTTAAAAAGGAAAATATACAATCTAATGTCTTGTAGCCATGATGATCAACAACAGTGATTAATCCATAGGTGACTTTGCGTTGGAGACTGTTCCTCAGCAATTAGAAGGTGGACGTCTGGCCATGGATGATGAACTGATCAAAATCAACCTAGAATAAAAGGGGATCATAGGTCCATCTTCATAAGCATTGCATTAAACCCAGATGAGGAAGTGCACTAACTTCCTTTGAATTAATTGATATGTCTTTGCTTGGAACAACTAGGAGATGTCACAGCTGGATCCTATTGTCTCCACTCATAAGTTGGAGGTCGATCCCAATATTAAGCCAATAAAGCAACCACCGAGGATGTTTCACCCGGATATTGCTCCCCATATTGAAGCTAAGGTCAGCAAATAGGTAAAGGTTGGATTTATCAGGGAAGTCGCATACCCCAAACGGTTGGAAAAAATCCATGCTTGTATCGATTTTTGTAACCTCAATGTGGTCTGCCCCAAAGAGAACTTTTCCTACCTCTCACAGAAATCATGATTACTTCAAATAATAGCATGTGAGGCCTTCTCCTTCATGGATGGGTACTCGGGATATAAACAAATAATAATGGCGCCTGAAGATGAGGAATTGACCAACTTCAGATCCAGCAAAAAATATATTGCTACAAAGTAATGTCATTCGAGTTGAAAAATATCAGAGCAACTTATCAGCGTGCTATGACGGTCATATTCGAAGATATCCTTCATAATATGGTAGAATGTTATGGGATGATTTGGTGCTTAAATCGAAAGACCAGTCAACCCACATCAAGTATTTGGAAGTTGTATTCAAGAGGGCTAAGGAAACACCAACTAAAGATGAATCCCTTCAAATGCATATTTGGGGTGAAATCTGGAAAATTCTTGGGCTTCATAATAAGTCCTCATGGGATTGAGATCGATCCAACTAAAATCAGAGCTATATAGGATATGCCACCACCTAAAAGCCTGTGTGAGCTAAAGTCCTTGCATAGAAAGTTAGCCTACATCCAAAGGTTCATATCTAACCTCTCTGAAAGGTGTAAGCCCTTCTCTCGATTAATGAAGAAAGATGCCCCCTTTGTGTGGGATGAATCATGTCAAAGGGCTTTCCAAGACATCAAATGTTGCCTGTTGAAACCACCGGTCCTTACCGCTCCTATTCTAGGTGTGTTGATCATCCTTTATGTGACAACCTTAGAGGGGTCTCTAAGTGCTCTTCTCGCCCAGCATAATGATGATAGCAAAGAGGTAGCATTGTATTATTTATGCCACACCACGTTGTCAACTGAGCATAACTATTAGTACATTAAGAAGATGTGTCTAGCACTTGTCTTTACAGAAAAAAAGCTACGACACTATCTCTTGGTACCCCTAATATGTCTTGTATTGTATGCATATTCATTCAAGTATTTGATGACTATATCTGCTTTGTCTAGGTGTTTAGCCAAGTGGGCTATGCTCCTCATGGAGTTTGGCATTACTTATGTCCCACAAAAGGCAGTCAAAGGACAAGCCTTGGCAAACTTTCTAGCCACCCATGTATTACCTGAAGGGTTATCATTGAATGAGGACTTGTCCGATTAGGAAGTTTTGTAAACTGATGAGTTTACAAGATGACAAATGTTCTTTGATGGTGCTTCTCAAGCAAAGGGAGCCGGAGCCGAGTTCTTCTTTGTGACACTCGATAAAGGCCACCTTCCTTATGCTCTCTTTGAAGGAAAGATACTCAAATAACGTGGCAGAATACTAGGCACTGATAATTGGCCTTGACATGGCAATCGAAATGGATATCAGATTTGGACTCCTAGTTGATAGTCTGATAGTTGAAGGGGATATATGAGGGACAAAAAGACAAACTCAAGCCCTATTACAATACCGTGAGATATCTCCTCAAAAAATTGGATGAGGTTACATTGGCACACATACCATGAGGATGTAATGTCCAAGAAGATGCCTTGATAAAGCTTGGAGCCGCCATGATCCCTGAACCCGAGATCCCACTTCATGTTCCTATTCAAGCGTGGCGTGCAATCCTTGTAATAGAATGACCCAATTCTAAACGGACCTCTAGGCTGAATTTCCTCCATATCCTATGGGAGACATAAGGAAGCTAGAGGAAGGGTCCACCCTCGCAAATGTTTTTCTTCCACTGAAGTACCCCGACAAGATTGGTTCCCACCTTTCTTGGATTATATCCTAGATGGGCAATTGCCTTCATGTAGAAGAGAAAGACTAGCCTTCAAGAGGCATGCCACAAGCTTCACAATTTTGAATGACCAACTTTATAGAAGGTCACATGATGGAATGTTATTAAGATTCCTCACAGATGAGGAAGGATACGTAGCCTTGAAAGGGGTATACGCCGGTGTGTGTGGTATGTATCAATCTAATCCTAAGCTTTATCATTAACTTCACCGATGGGCTATTTCTGGCATACAATCTCGAGGGATTCATTCGACTATGCCAAAAGATGTAATGCATGTCAAATACATGCTGACTATATTTATCAGTCTCTTGAATTGTTACATCTGACTCTTATGACATGGTTGTTCTCTCAATGGGGATGGATATCGTGGGACCAATCACCCCAACATCAGTAGGCATACATATTGGTTGCCACAAACTATTTTTTTGAAATTGGCGAAAGTCGTTCCACTTCGAAGGGTAACCAGCAAGATTGTGGCCGACTTTGTACATTGCTATATCGTTTATGGATTTGGAGTACCAAATAATATCATGTCCAATAATGGATCTCAATTTAAGAATGACCACATCACACGATTGGCCAACCAATTCAATATTGATTGGAGATACTCATCCATGTACAACCCAAAAGCCTTTAACAAGAACCTTTACAAGGCTTTGAATAAACCTACTAAGGAGAGCCAATGAGATTGACATGAGAGACTGTCAAAGGCCCTTTGGGCATATCGGACAGGTAGAAAAAATGCAACCATGGCAACCCCATATTCATTAGTTTACGGAGCTGAAGCCGTCATACCCCTAGAAGTCCAGCTAGCCTCTTTTAAGAATCCAGATCCGTGTTATCTAAGAGCCTAGAAACGAGGGTTAACCACCTTTATGTGAATAAATTACATAATCGAACTTAAATTTCCTTGGATTAGGATGGCGTGGTGTCCTTGGTTTGTTTTATGGTAGTTGACTATGATGGGGGCAGAGAATTATAGGAGAGGGGATTTAACTAAGGTAAAGGGAGATATAGTTAAATTTAGGGACTTAACCAAGATTTGAGTATGTGACGTTTGGGGTTCAGGATATGAATTATGGTTAGGGTGAGGGGGTTAGGTGCAAGGACTTAACTAGAGTTTGACTAGGGATGGATTGGATTACCTAATTATGGATAAGAGTAGATGTAAGTTTTTCTCTTATTAAGTTTTCCTCTCTACTCAAGTTAGAGTGATAGAGTTTCTATCTCTTCTCAAGCAAGAAAAAAATTCTCTCAAATGGTGAGTTTGGGGGTTTTTATAGACACCCCCCTTGAACATGGGTAGATAATCACTTATTGAAACTGTTGATGTGTGCGTGATCAAAAATAGGGGGCCTTCATTCTTCATGTTTCAGCATCGAAATGGGTGATCTATCACCAGAAAAATGTAGATTGGGCCACATCAATCGTTTTGAGATGAATTTTCATAGAAACTCCGTGGATCAATGAGCTTTCTACCCTTTTTCAATGTAGGGGTTTCATGCGATTTCCGTAAGCATGCTTTGATTGATATCTCCATAATGTCGCATTATTGGTTATTCCATGATCATTTTTCACCAAGAAATCAAGGAAAAATACCTCGATCGATCAAGTTACGGCCCTTTGAAACTATCGGAGCCACAAAATTCTAATTTTAAGCCAAAACGACATCTCAGACCCCTTCGCCATTTGAGAGATATCGAGGCAAGAATTTTGCCCAAAATCTAGGCCATGTTGTAGGCCATGTTGGGGGTATATCATGAACCTTAAAGCTTTAATAGTGTACATCCCCCTATTTTTGGAAACTGACGTCTATGGGTATACATTTGGCTTGAAATTCGGGGAATAGGGGTTTTAAGATTCTCAAAGTCTATCCATTAGGAAAAGGGGCTGAGGTCGTGCTGGTAGTACCCCCATACCTTAGTCACCTCATTGTGGTTTTCATTCCCACTGACACCCCATTAACACTTTCAAAACAACTAATTCCTAAACTATTTGAAAAACCAGTGATACCACCCCACTAACACCTTAAAAAAACTAATTCATAAACTACTTGAAAAAATGGGTAGGGGCTTGCCTTCCCCTCTAAATTACCCAAAAAAAAAAAAAAGTCTATCTATTAGGGTCCCGAGGTCAATTTCTTAGGGTATTTTACAATTTGTCTCCCTATAGTCGTACACAATAAGCATGGGACATTGTATCTTGATTTCTTCTCTGTATCTTCTTGCCCCGATGTTATATTTTAATGAAATTTGGGTATGACTTTGAGATGCTAGGGGCTATCTATGTGATGTCTTTGGGGCCAATTTGAGTCCATTTCCAGGGCTTTTAATCATGGTATGTTATTATGTGGTTCATAGCGGGCCGAGACCGCAATAGATCCCTTGAGCCATGGTTTTTATTAGAGAGACCCTTTGTGGGTCTTGTATGTTTACGCCGAATTTGATCTTGTTGAGGGGCCCAATGGTGATCTTAGTGTCCCTGGCAGTTTTCCTACATATTTGGCACCAGAATTCTGTTGGTGCTTCCAATTTTTTATTTCATGGTTCTCTATGGGGGTGTTGCTTCAAAAATCTATGCAAACAACCTGAGTCTGATGTTCCAGACATCAGATTGTTTTTTTGTTTTATTTTTCTGAAATTTAGGGATTGGTCTAAAGTTCCAAACCTCCGACTGCTTGGCTTGCACGAACTTTGTCTAAACCAAACGCTTTGATGTTCCAGACCTTGAATAGGTACCTGGACTACGAATTTCACTGCTCAGGGACCGGTCTAAGATTCCATCTGTCTAAGGTCTAGAACTTCGAACCGATCCCTTAGCATTCTTAGGGAGTCTGCCTAATGTTGGCTTCTTTAAGCATGCTTTTTGGGCAATCAAAATCCCGGTCCCTTACATCCTCTAAAAGTAGCAAAAGTAAAGATGAAGTTTGCGATGCTTTATCCTTGTTAACGTAGAAATCCAATGTTCAGATTTTCGTCCAAGGATTTGCGGAAATCAATTACCCTTTGTGGAAGATAGAATGTCTACATAAGTGGTTTCCCATCTTGGGTTGACTTTGGAAGTTCACTCATGTGACCCATTTACTCTACATTGGCCATGTAAAGCTTTTGACTTGAACTCCATTTGGATTGCGAATATAATGATTTGTAATATAGTTATAGAAAAGTATGCAAAGAGATCATTTACTTTCGGTACAAAGAGGTTATAATCATTTATGTCAATCGGATTTCAAATTGGGTAGTTGTAAAAGTATTATTATCTAGACTCAAAGTTCAAAAAAACATTATCGAACTTTGTGACACTGCCCCAAGCCGTCCAATTTGATATTGAATGATTAAAATTAATTTTGACCTCCTTCTAATAAAGATAAAGAAAATTTATTTATGTACCACTTTATTTTATATTTTCTACATTTTTGTTCAATTTTATGTGAAATTTATATGGAAGGAGGGTGCGTTTTTTCCTCCCAAGGTTGTCTCTCAGTCCGATATTAGCAATATTGGACTTGTTTATATTTTTTTTTTTTTCTTTTTCTCCAAACCGTAGGGCTCTCAAGTACATGACGAAGGCATATCTAGGGATGTCTGATGTTCCAAATATCAGACAACCCTAAATATTGATCAATTGACCAAACCTGCGTCATGGTAAGTGCGTAAGGTTTCGGTCAGAGGATTAAAATCTCGAACTGCTTATTATCACATTAAGATAGGGAGGACAAGCAGTCGGTGGTTCAACACGTCGGAACGCTTGCTGTGAAATAATATGACTATATTTCGTTTCTTCGAAACAAAAATAGTTTATGAAGATATTTGAAAATCACTCGTTTAAATCTTTTCTTAAATAATGGAGTCTTTCGGGGAAAAAAAAATCGTATTTTAAACTAAATGCTTCCCATTAACATTATCTTTCCCTTGTGGTATAATAGCCATTATTTGCATGCCCGTCGACCAAAGCCACTGCAGCATGTCGACCTCATGAATAGTTTGCATGGACTAGTTTGCTACCCTGATACGTAGCACAACTTTTTTAAAAACATTTTTTTTTTCAAAAAAAATTATTTCTTAAAAAATTTCAAATTGCAAATTTTCTAGTAACTTTAAAGACACAAGAACAATTGAAGAAAATGAAATATTACCACATCATATCATTTTCAAAAATATACAATTTAATTTATCTCCTTTTGAGAAGCATCATTCAAAGGGGCGTCGATGTTGGCTTATTAGTTGACTATTTATGTTGCAATGTTAAGTTCTTCACTATCCATTCAAAGTCAATGAAATGAACCATCTTCCCTGCATATGCCATATACATACACATAGGCCGTTTATTTTTTTATCCAATTTATTTAAGCCGAATCTGAACTAATCTCATCTCTTAACAATTTTCTGGTACTCTATTTCGTTTGACTGTTTTTTTAACTCTTTTTTCCTATAACTCTTTTTTCCTAAGATTAATATACCGATGTTTTGTATTATCGATATATTGTATTCTCAATGTTTTAAAAATGGCGATCTATATCGGGAATCAGTGGGGCCAGTCCGGCTCCCAACATATATCTGGAACTGGCCAGTTCCTGTTGGGAAAAGTGTCTGACCAGCTGTGCCGGATTGCAAGATATCCCTCAGTTCGGCAAAAAAATTGTGTTGGACCATGGACTCTAGTTTACTAGAATGGGTCTGGCAGTAGCATGTGTTGGACTAGTAGGAAAATGTGTCAGACCGGTTGGAAAATGTGCTGAACTAGTGTGAAATGTGACGGATGAGTTGGAAAATGTGCCATATCGGTGGGTTGCCGGTGGAAATGCCTCGGTATGGCAGTCAATTGTGTTGTATCAGATCCCAAGCTTATGGAAATGCCTTGGTCTGACAGGAATTGTGCTGGAACGGATCTCAGAGCCTCTGGAAATGAGTCATTCTGATAGGAATCATTGAACTGGTGCAAGGCTTCTAGAAATAAATCGGTCCATTAGAAAATTGTTTCGGATCGGTGCGAGGCTTTTGGAAATGCCTCGATCAAACAAAAAAAGGGGTGCCAGGCCGCCTTTTGAAAATCCAGAAGCCTCTGTAAGGCAGCATACTTGCCTGATCAACATCTAGAAAACCAGAGGCCTGTCTGGGACACATTATAACAATTCTTTTACATCCATTGGCTATGATCTATTCTTTATTTTGAGATTCAAAATAAAAATTATCCATGACAGTAGGACCCGAACAAGTCTGAATCGTCATCTATCACATAATAGAGGCAAAAGAAAAGTTAAGCATAGCTTCAACTTTGTCTACAATAGTAAGCTACTTCAGATTCACTTCTCCATGATCACATTACAATGACCTCTCTAAATTTAGCCAATAACAATGAAAAAATGCTGATACTGCCGCAACTTTCATGTTCTCAAAAAAAATAACGCAGCATTGAATTCCTACCTAAAACATTGTTTTATACTTGGTTCTCAAAATAAAGTTTTTTCGAATCAATAAGAAAATCGTTGTCTTTCAACAAATAGAACAACCACAATTGCATATTATTTTAGATTGAAGAATTGGCGTATGATTTTACATGAGAGTACAATAGCTCGGAGAGAGAGAGATGCCCAAATCTAATATCAAACTACAACAAAGCACATGTCATTTGCAGTGTGTAATTTTTACATAGCCACAATGCTTCAAGGTACATATCAACATACATAAACATATCAAAATATATGAATGTATAATACCCAAGCAGATGTTCATCAGTGTCTCCGCCTTATAAATTCTAGATCTAACATTTATATCATCAATGTTATGTATATGTAACATGCACAACTTGTACTTTTGATTATAGAATCTTTTATAAATCAACATATGTAGTTACAAAATTTCCCACTAGCTTTGAGAGAAGGCGTGCCACTAGTAGGTGCTCCAATACAAAGTAAACACTAAAAAAAGACCAACAAAGTGAAAAGGGCCCAAAAATGATATGCCTTCAAATATTAACTTAACATGTTGCCTTATTGTGACTAGGTGCACTACACTTACTACAATGGATAGGCCGCACTTCAAACTCTTGTAACTTGATGTGCTTCTTTCTAAGACATACAAGAGGGCATCTTGAGTGAGGTGGAAGCATCTTTACTTCACGTTGATAAGTATGGAAGATCTGTGTACTTCATTCATCTCAAGAGGGTGATATATCTATGAATATAGTATCATAATCCCTTGATATTTGGGGATTGTACAACAAGTATTACCAAATACGATTTATCCATATCTTTACAACAAGAAAACCATGGCAGATATGATGTATACAAATCTATACAATAAGGAAACTTCTAAAAAGAACAGTCATGAGCTGAAAAACCAGAAAACCAGCTAACACTCCCCCCTCAAGTTTGAGTGTGAATGTCGAAAACAACCAACATGTTAATTAGGGAGAGAAATTTTGCTATGCCCAAAGCTCTGGTGAAAATATAAGCAAGATGATGGTTGGTTCAAACATAGGATGTTCACATGATGCCAAATTGAATCTTGTCTTTGATGAAATGACTATGTATTTCGATTTGTTTTATGCGCTCATGGAATATGGGATTCGCGACTACGTAAAGAGCAGCTTAATTATCACAAAATAAGATGGCTAGTCTTGGATGATGGACACCTAAGTCACGAAAAAGGAAACAGAGCCATGTAATTTCACAACTTGCAGATGCCATGGCACGATACTCTACCTCAGCAAAAGAACAAGAGATTGTGTGTTGTTTTTCATCTTCCAGGATAATAGAGAGTTGCCTAACATGGAAAGATATCCAGTGGTGGAGCAATGTGTATCTTGATAGCTTGCTCAGTCAGAGTCGTAGAAGACTCGTGGTTGGAAGGCTCTAGCAGAGGATATGAGTAAACGTTGACCTGAAGAGACTTGCAAATAGCGAACTAGGCGCAGAGCTGCGGTAAGATGTGGTTTGGGAGGTTGGCTCATATACTAGTTAAGGATGTGAATAGGATAGACAATGTCTGCCCTGGTGATGGTCAAGTATATGAGCCGACCAATGAGTCTCTAATAGATAGTAGGATCAAATAGAGGGGCACCATCAGTGGCATTGAGTTTGTGGTGTTGTTTCACGGGTAGATGAACAGGGTGTGCCCTAAAAGTCCTAATTCCTCAATAATCTCCAAGGTGTATTTGCGTTGGGAGATGTAGTTGCTCTTCTTGGAGCAGGCAACCTCAATTCTAAGGAAATACTAAAAGAGCTCGAGATCTTTTAAGTTGAAATGTCGACGAAAGAATTTCTTGAGGGACGTGATGGCACGTTGTTGCTGGTAACAATGATGTCATCCTGATACACGAGAACGATGGTAAACTCATAATGTTTTCGATGTGTGGAGAGGGAATGGTCGGCTTTAGAGTGGAAAAAACCAGTATCGATGAGGCCAGAAGAGAATTTCGCAAACCACTGTCGAGAAGCATGTTTAGGACCATAAAGAGATTTGTGTAAGCGATAGACTCGTTTCTCAACCTATCGACAAAATTCTGGTGGAAGAGCCATATACACTTCTTCGTTCAAGTCCTTACGTAGGAAACCATTTTGGACATCAAGTTGATGTATGGGCCAATTTCGAACAGAAGAAATGGCAAGCAAGCATCATACTGTCACTAGCTTGGCAACTGGGGAGAAGGTCTCATGGTAATCCAAGCCATCTCGTTGGGTGTAACCCTTGGCAATGAGACGTGCTTTATATCGCTCAACAATGTCATCTGACTGATATTTAACTTTGTAGACCCATTTGCAACCAATGGGATTTTTGTTAGGAGGCAAGGTGGTGATTGTCTAAGTTTTATTTTTCTCAAGGGCTTGGAATTCATTTTGCATTGCTTCCTGCTATTTCGGGTCTTGCACAGCTTGGAAAAAGAAGTGGGTTCTGGAATCGACGAGACAGCTAAAACAAAATTGTAGTAGGACAAAGATAAATGCTCATCAGAGACAAATTGAGAGAGTGGATATCGAGTACCTTTTGTGGGTCAAGTTGTAGAACTCGTCGTTGGAGAAGTAGGCAACATGGCATGAGAACAATAGAAATCCTGAAGGTAAGATGGTGGACGATGAGAGTGTTGTGATTTGCGAACATTTGTGGAAGGTAGTAGAGAAGGGGTGTTATGAAGTGTTTGTTCTTGAATGACTTGGGATGGAGCAGAAAGGTTATCAATTGTTCCCAAAGAATCATTAGAAATGGTTAGTAGTGGTTCCTGAACTGGTTGTGGGGATTCCAGAGGTCGAGGTGGAGATGGCAGAGATGATGAAGTAGTAGGGTGTAGGTTATTTGAAGGATGGGGGTAATCAAAGGCTGGTGGTAGATCAAGTATAGGTACAGGTAGAAAGGACATGGATTGTGTGGAGAGCTGATTGACAGGAGTAAAAACAAAAATGTTCTCCTAAAAAACATCACGGCTAGTAAAAAGTTTCAAAAACACGATATCATTTTTTGCCATGAGGATATCCAACAAACACACATTTTTGGGTCCGTGCATTAAATTTATCTCGATTTAAAGCTAGAGTGGTGGCGTCGCAGAGACATCCAAAAACCCGCAAATGATTATAGGTTCAAGGTTTATGGAAAAGAGCCTCATAAGGGGACTTGTTTGATAATAAGGATGTGAGAATGTGATTTATTAAATATGTGGTTTTAAGAATGCATTCACCCCAAAAACTAAGGCGTAGGTGTCCTTGGAAACGCAAGGCTCATGTCATTTCAAGGATGTGACGGTGTTTACACTCAGCAACGCTATTTTGTTGCGGAGTCACAAGACAACTGTGTTGCTGAAAGGCCCCGTGTTCTTAAAAAAATTGGCATTTGTTAGTTGAAAAAAATTCAAAGCCATTATCTGTTCGAATTTGTTTAATTTTGCAATTGAATTGGGTATAGACAAGAGCAAAAAAATATTTTAATAAAGATTGTGTTTCATATTTTGTCTGCATAAGCAATGTCCAAGTACATCGTGAAAATCATCCACAATTGTCAAAAAATAACAAGCTCCACAGTGAGAAGTTGTGGAGTAGCCACCCCAAATATTACAATGTATAAGATCAAAAGGCGCATGTGAGGAGATAGAACTAGAAGTAAAAGGTAAAACGAGTTTGCTTGGCTCAAGGACAAATGTCACAGTGCGAAGAATTAAAACTAGAAATACTATTAACATTCTTGGCTAATAATTTTAAACGCGCAGAAGAAACATGGCTCAAGCGCCATTGCCAGAGCTCAAAAATTTGTAAGTTGGATGAGAGGGCCATGGAGGAATCATTAGGTGCGTGGAAGTAATAAAGGCCGCCATGTTTCTTAACTACTCCAATCGTCGTCGTCTGGGACTGGTCATGAAAAATACAAGAATCACGAGAGAATATCACTGAACAGGCATAAGAGGTAGCGAGTTTACTGATGGATAATAAATTAATATAAGGAGTTAAGTAAAGAGATCCAATATAAGTAACTGCAGTATGTGAGCCACTTGGGAGTTTAACAGGTGCAGTAATAGAAGTTGGTTTGTATCTGTGAAAAAGTGAGGGATCAAATATCATGTAATCTGAAGCTCATGTGTCAACTATCCAAGTGTTATGAGAAATTGGAATTGGAGTTGAAAAGGAGTTACTTATGCACTACCTTCATCGAGCATGGACATCAATCGGTGATATTGGTCTGGGGTAAAAGTTTGATCAGAGGCTGCCACCTGGTTGGAAGTGAAAGATGGTTTTTCAATTACAACGGCTTTGGGTGGTGCTTTGCCGTGTTGGTAGAGCTGGTGCCTTGGTGGAAAACCATGGAGTATGTAGCACTTCTCTATGGTGTGACCCAATCAGCCACAATTATCACATTTGGGTCTGGATCGACGAGGCCCATTTTGCTTGTTGAAGGTGTTATTGGGGTGATCAGTTGCTCGGCCATTTACTACAACAGTAGTGGAAGTTGTAAAAGCAGCAGAGTCACCCCCATTAGATGGTGTAACAACAACTTGTCGTTGCTTTTCATCTTGAAGGACCATGGAATAGGTTCAGCTCACATTAGGGAGATGATCCATAAGAAGGTTCTATCGTCTAATGTGGTTGTATGATTCATGAAGCCCCATCAAGAATTGGGTCAAACTTTCTTGTTGTTGTTAGATGAACCACAAGAACAAGGAGGTACAGCAAGGTGTGATGCAAGTTCATCCCAGAGTGATTTAAGTTTGGTGTAGTATGCAGAAACAGTGGTGGATTCCTACAAATGAAAGGCAATGTTTTTGCAAAGCGGGAAGATTTGAGTATCATTGCTTTGAGCAAATCGATCTTTCAAATCATCCCAGATTCCTTGGGTGGTGGTCTCATACGTGACACTCTCATAAATGTCTTTGGAAACAAAATTTTGAAGCCAGTATTTAACCATATCATTATATCTCTTCCATAGTGAATAAATGGGAGAGAAAGAGGGAGGAGTGATCATAGTTCCATCAATGAAACAAAACTTGTTTTTTGCACTCAAGGCCGTGAGGATGGCTCTGCTCCATGTTTTTCTTCGGTTAAGACATGGGAAACTAAAATGTTTATGGGGTTATTTGAATGGTGTAAGTAAAAAGGACTATTGAAATCAACAACAAGAAGTACCATGTTATTATTGGTGTTATCTGATGAAATATTTGAATCGATGGAGTTGTGTGCTTCAATGGTCATGGCAGATGAATTTGCACGAGGCTGCGGCGATCAAGTTTGAGGAGAATGCATCAATGGTTGGCAGCAGTGTGGAGGCAAAGGGTTACTATCAATAGAGGCATGTTGCAACTAAGAAGGCAGCAAGACACGTGAAGAAAACGAGAGCATTAGCCGTGGGGCTATGGGATCTCCCTTAATGGCATTGTACTGCAATAATTGATAGAATCAAAGAGCCAGGAAACACTTGTAAATGGAGGGCTGCTACAAGGAAGACGACAACAAGACTCATGAAGTGGAGGAGCAGTAGTAGCGTGTGGATCTTAGGCACGCTCTGATACCATGACAAGTTTGGAAGATCTGTGTATTTCATTCATCCCAAGAGGGTGATATATACATGAACATAGTATCATAATCCCTTAATATTTAGAGATTGTACAGCAAGTATTACCATATATGATTTATCCATATCTTTACAACAAGAAAACCATGGCAGATATGATGTATACAAATCTAGACAATAAGGAAACTTCTAAAAAGAACAGTCATAAGTTGCAAAACCAAAAAACTAGCTAAGGCACCAGGAGGAAGTTGTCCTCACACCCACTGCCCCGAAAGATCTATAAAGGTAACTGGTATGATAGCTTCATAATATATTTCATGATATTTTGCAACTATGAAATAATCTTTACAAAAGTCAACTGGATCCCTATCGAGTGCTTGAAGAGCTTTATAAGCATGCTTCAAAGGCAAACCCATTATTTGCCAACCTTGGCATTCACATTCCCCTGCAATAATATTTACCATGTAATTCATGTGATCATCACCCCTTGCTTCAAATACCACTGCATTTGCCATGGTGACCCTGACAAAAAGTGAGTTCTTTATAATCGATCTCAATTTGTCCTGAGTCGCTAGGGTAAGCATTGTAGTCCAAGTTTCAATGCCAGGTTACGAGTGACCATTAATTTCATGATTTGCCTCCTACTTAAGTCAATAAATTGGAGAATTGGCATATCTTGAGCTTTCATAATCTATTTATCAAATAAAGTAGCCACATTCCTTGTCACTTGGCCATACCGCTTACCCAAAACAGTGATGTAGCCCAATAGTCTAATAATGCATCCATGAACAAGTTAGAGGTATCTTCATAATATGATCTAATGTCACTCATTTTATTTATAAAATCTTCCTACCTATATGCCAGTGTGCCTTCTCGAAAAGCATTGAGAATCGCCTTCTTTACATCATTATGTGCAAGTTTTACATCCCTTTTAAAATTCTTGGCAAAATGACGCTCACAAAAGGCGTACTGGGCTTTATCAAAACCTGATAGACAATATCAACTAGACCACGGCATCTATTTGACACAAAAGTAACCAAACGATCTGTTCCAATAGCAACCTTTTGAGATTCTCAAAATGATAACCAATTCAACATATACAGTAGCAAATGCAATAGGAAACATTTTTCATTTCCCATCAAGTGAGTTCGCAGCAAGTAAAGCCTAACTAGCGCGCCTTCAATGATGTCCTGACGATAAAGAAAAGTGGATGATATTCATTTTTTGAACCCATGTATTGAGACATAAAAGCTTAAGAACAGACAATGAATCTACCATCTAGGAAATACTTGTCCTAATGCATTCGTCTCCAACACATGCTTTATGTATGTAAGTAACTAGTTTTATGCCTTTCTTGCGAACATATTTTTGTGATGGATGCTTCTTTCCCTTGCCAAACATTATGATAGAATAGCTCTAACCCATAGTCTCAAGCTAGATAATTTATGATTTTTTTAGGCTTGTAATGCACAGTGTCACTTAATTTATGCCTAATTAGAGAAGCAATAAATTTTGTGACGCTCTTTTCTGTACATTATTCTTTGTTGCAATATTATGGGAGTGCTCTTTTTTTCATGAATTGATTCTTATGATATTTATTATGCCAACCTTGGAAGCATATATCTCTCATTTGCATAGCCATCTCCCTTGTATTCCATGCTTACACGATAGCCCTCATTTTTAATGAGACAGTATAGAAAATGGTGTGCTATGACAAACTTATGAAGAGTTTCTTAAAAGGCATCAACTATTTGAAACTCCTGCCGTATCCTAGTTAGTACATCCTCATGAACTAAGTAGCCTTGGTGTATTACTTTCTTTGGTGCCAAAGTCCAAGACATTAGAGGATTGCGGGAGTCTGGCCTCTTCAATTAACCTACTATATTTATAAATGTGCAAGTGAGAAATTGAATGTAACTAAAGCATATATATGTTATTCAAGAAAGTGAATAAAACAAATGCATATTTGTACCTCATGCTAGGATTATGTGAAGTACCTCCACCCCTACATTCGCTTCCACCACATACATAAACTATTAAATCATTGTCTCCTTCATATGAATTCAGCATCCTCTCAATATCATCGTCAATGAATAGGTTCACAATAAATCTCATATTCCCTATGAGAAAATACCTGAATGATATCTTGTGCGCATCAATTGAGAAACACTCTGTTATGTACCTTCACATCTTATCTAACCTTGTTCTACTGTTAGCAACAAAGGTACAAGCATCACCATTAATATAAGCTAAAATACATGTGATACTTGATTGGAGTTCTCCACCTTAAATACAATAAATCCATCGGTTATCACCCATTCTCTTGCGTCCTAAACAAAATTCATATTAACTTTCACTCCACATAATGCATGTATAACATCTTAGCACGGACCTTGAATTTTCCCAAGCTTGGTGGGCTCAAGCTAAATTTCTATCAATAGAAGCCAAGCTTGAAAGTGCCAAGGCTTGATGGGCTTGGCTTGTGCTTAAGTCAAACTCAAGCTCGAACTCTACCACTTTTTTATCAAATTTATAAGAAAAATTTAAAAATGGGAATTAAGCAAACATTTTTCACATTCTTTGATTAAGAAAGTATGACTAATTTCATGAACTCTGTTATATTCTCCGATTCAACAAATATGATTAATTTATTAGAGCTTTTACTCCTTTTCCACAACTACCTATTAAATCAAGAGGGAGCTTTCTATGTGACCCCATCCAAATATGTATTATATGTAACCCCTGTTCTCCGCCATCAGATCTGAGTAAATGGCTGATATGAACTGAGTCACAATGTCACAAGCTAGCTCTTAACCGTCAGATCTCGATCAAATAGCACGTAGTTTTTTATTTTTTATTTTTATTTTACAAATAATTTTAAAGCAAAATTTGGGCCATATATAGATCTAACAGAGGCACACATGATAAAAATAATAAAAAAAAATATTATCAGTCATAACAATTACCATAATATCTCTGAAAATTATAAGGGCATTTTGGTCATTTATTTTTTAAAAAAATTGTATTTTATTTTTCAGGTTAGCCCTACTTTATTATGGAACGACCAAAATTTCATCAAAATGTGTTTCGTAAAAAAATTTGAAAAATAAAGAAGTGTTTGGCGTGAAATTGTGGTATGAACAACTTAGATGTTCAATTCAGATCAAAAGGCTAAAAAGTGGGGTCACATATATGTTGTTGGGGTTAATGATGCAGCCATGCCCCAACTGATGGTTTGTGGTTGAGTCAAGAATAGTCGTAGAACCCAAGATGGAAATAAAAGGGTAATGATGTAATAAGGGGGATTATTAAGGTTGTTTTAATTTTTATTTCTTTTGATAAGAATAGGGGATGCACAGGGACAATTAGGAGGGCATGAGTTTATGTTGTGTTTATCTTGTATCGATTGGGTTAGTTAGTTTGGGATGTAAATAGGATAAGGTTAAAATTATAGGAGTTTTATCTTTATCATAATAGGGAGTCTTTTGGAAAAACGTGAGAGAGAAACTAGATGGCTTTGGATAAATCGCGAGGGAGAAAATAGGTACGTGATGTTAAGAGATGGGGATAGGTTAAGAGAAAGAAAATAGGAAAGTGTTTATCTGTTTTTTTAGTCTATTTAAGAGAGATTTCCTCAATTGAATAAAAATTGGTCTCGTAAAAGAGATCATTTTGGGGGTGAATTCCCTTGCAGACTTTTGAGAGAGGGTATTTTTTCTCAACTTTCTTTCTTCTTATTGTCAATTTTCTGGTTTTATTCTCTCCCTGTATTAATTGGTATCAGAGCAGGTTACGATGGCTTCAATGGAAGCATCTCTCGAAAGATTAGAGGTGTGGTTGTTGACTCATAAAGCTCAAGCCCTAGTAGAGAAAGTAGAAAACGCATGCCTTGAGCTGATAGAGTAGAAGAGCTCACGCAGATGGTCTCTCAGCTTCAGTGTAAAAGGAATTTGGAGAGTAGCATTGGAGATCAAGGCAATAAAACTAAAGGAGGTGAGGTACCAATTCTTACTCGTTGTTTAATCTATTTTTCCATTTGTACTAATTATAAAGATAAAACGTGGTGTGATGTAGCACCTATAGATGCATGTCACATATTACTTGGTAGACTATAGCTTTATGATAATAATATGCTGCATAAAATTCGACCAAACACTTATTCTTTTGTTAAGGATGGTATTAATATCATACTCCACCCTATGAAGCAACTTCCTACACCCAAATCCACTAAAGATGAGAATTCAAAGTTGCTTAATGTGCAAAAATTAAAAGGGGATAGCAAGGATATGGATATGATATATATGTTGGTTGCAAAAGAAATTTTGCGCCTACTGCAATTCCTAGGTCTCTTGAACCTCTACTTGAGATATATAAAGATTTGATGCCTGACGAATTACCTAATGGTCTTCCTCCAATGAGAAATATTCAACATCACATTGATTTGGTGTCTGGTTCTAGCTTACTGAATTTGACCCATTATCGAATGAGCCCAATGGAACATGAAGAGTTGCACAGACAAGTTGTTGATTTGCTTAACAAAGGATTGATTCAATAAAGCATGCCACCATGTGCCGTCCCTGCATTATTGACTCTAAAAAAAGATGGGTCATGGAGGATGTATGTGGACAGTCAGGCAATCAACAAAATCACAATCAAGTGCCGAATTCTCATACCCAGGCTCAATGATATGTTAGATATGCTTAATAGAGCCAAGGTTTTATCAAAGATTGATTTAAGGAGTGGATATTATCAAATTCGGATTCGTCTTAAGGATGAATAGAATGCCACATTTAAAACTCGACATGGACTATATGAGTGGCTTGTGATGTCATTCGGGCTTTCTAATGCACCAAGCACATTCATGCACCTCATGACCGAGGTACTTTGTCCTTTTATTGGTAAATTTGTTGTGGTTTATTTTGATGATATCTTGGTTTTTAGTGCTAACTCACAAGAACATCTTAACCACTTCGAACAAATTTTTGACATGCTCAGGAAGGTATCACTTATTGTGAATTTGAACAAATGCTCATTTATGACGAACAATGTCGTCTTTCTGGTGTATGTTGTTTCATCTGAGAGAATTAAAGTGGATCAAAAAAAGGTAAATGCCATAGCTGATTGGTCAATTCCAAAGTCACTCACTGAGGTGCATTCTTTTTATGGCCTAGCGACCTTTTATCGTCGATTTATCAGAAATTTCAGCACTTTAATAGCATCAGTGACTGATTGTATGAGGGCTGGAAAGTTTTCATAGAGTCCCGCTGCTAAAAAGAACTTCACTCTAATTAAACAAAAGATGATGTAAGCACAAATACTTACCTTACCAGATTTTTCTAAAAGTGTTTGAGGTTGAAACTGATGCGAGCATTTTAAGTCAAGAGGGGGGACCAATGGCCTTCTTTAGTGGGAAATTGAATGAGGCACGTAAGAAGTATTCGGTCTATGATCTCGAGTTTTATGCAGTGGTGCAAGCCATGTGCTACATCTGATTCATAAGGAGATTGTTCTATACTCAAATCATGAAGCACTCCGGTATTTGAGTTCCTAGAAAAAGTTGAATGTGCAATATGATAAGTGGATGGCCTTCCTTGAAGAATACACATTTCTATTAAAGTACAAGGTTGAAACCCAAAATAAGGCAGCTGATGCTTTAAGTAGAAGGGTAGTGTTACTTAGAACTTTGTCCATGGAAGTGTTAGGGTAAGAAGTGATAAAAGATCAATATAAAGTTGATCCAATTTTCAGTAAGGTCCTTGAAAGGTGTGTTGATAGGCGAGACCCTATGGGTGAGTATCTCATGCAAGATGGTTGTTTATTTAAAGGTGTGCAGTTATGTATACCTGATTGCTCCCTAAGGGAGAAAATAATCATGGAGCGTCATGGTGGAGGATTAGGTGGACACTTTGGGAAAGACAAAATTATGGCTATGGTTAGAGAAAAACATTTTTGGCCACGTATGAGGAGAGATGTTGATCGATTTATGGCCCGATGTCGAACTTGCCAAGTATCTAAAGGTCACACACAAAATACAGGTCTTTATACCCCTCTTCCTGTTCCATGTGCCTCATGGGTTGATATTTCTATGAACTTTGTACTTAAACTTCCACATACCACACGAGGTATGGACTCTATTTTTTTTTTTTTTGATCGATTTTCTAAAATGGCAAATTTTTTTCCTTGTAAGAGAACTATGGATGCTACACATATTGCCAATCTCTTTTTTAAAAATATTGTAAGGCTACATGATGTTCCTAAGTCTACTACATCTGATCAGTACACAAAATTCTTAAGTCATTTTTGGCGCAATTGTGGAAGTGCATGGGAACTAAGCTTCAATTTTCAAGCGCTTATCATCCTCAAACAAATGGGCAGACCGAAGTAGTGAATAGGAGCCTTGGTAACCTCTTGAGGAGTATTGTTGGTGATAACACATCTCAGTGGGACCTCGCTTTGCCCCAGGCTGAGTTTGCTTATAACAGTTCAGTAAATCGATCTACAGGAAAATCACCATTTGTGATTTTTAATGGGCGGATGCCTAATCATGTACTGGACCTAGTGTCATTACCTATGTCAGGCAAGATCAGTGATAATGTCAATGCTTTTGCTGAGCATATTGGAGATTTGCAAGCTCAAATCAAGAAGAACATTGAAGAAAGCAATGCAAAGTATCGAAAAGCTTCAAATGAGCATAGAAGAGAAAACGTTTTCAATGAGGGGGACTTAGTAATGGCGTATTTGCGAAAGGAAATGTTTGCTTTGGGAACTTATAATAAACTCAAGTCCAAGAAGGTGGGCCCTTGCCGCATTTTGAAGCAATATGGGAACAATGCATATAAGGTAGAATTACCAAAGGCATTGGATATTTCCCCGATATTTAATGTTGTTGACTTATTTGAGTTTCATGGAGACCCTCTAGAAATCGAAGAAAAAGTGGTTGATATGATGAAGCAATTATCAAGAAAGAAAGAGGACGAAATTGAACAAGTTTTGAAGACTAAAATCTTTCAAACTCGAAAGAATTCCTATCATCAATTTCTAGTCAAATAGAAGGGCAGACCATACTCTGATAGCACGTGGATTTTTTAGCAAGAGTTCAAAAGAGTGGTTTCAAACTTATACCGCATCTACACTGAAACCAACTCACCGGAGTCAAGTTCTTTTCAACTGAGGGGGAATGATGCAGCCTTGCCTCAGCCGATGGTTCGTGGCTAGGCCAAGAAGAGTCATAGAACCCAAGATAGAAATAAAGGGGTAATGATGTAATAAGGGGGGATTATTGTGGTTGTTTTAATTTTTATTCTTTTGATAAAAATAAGGAGTGCACAGGGATAATTAGGAAGACATGAGTTTACATTATGTTTATCTTATATCGATTGGGTTAGTTAGTTTGGGATGTAAATAGGATAAGGTTAAAATTATGGGAGTTTTATCTTTATCATAATAAGGAGTCTTTTGGATAAAAAGTGAGAGGAAAAATAGGTGGCTTTAGATAAATTTTAAGGGGGAAAATAGGTACGTGAGGTTAAGAGATGGGGGTAGGTTAAGAGAGAGAAAATAGGAAAGTGTTTATTGGTTTTTTTAGTCTATTTAAGGGAGATTTCCCTTCATTGTAAAGCATTCTATGAATTGAATAAAAATTGGTCTCGTGAAAGAGATTGTTTTGGGGGTGGATTCTCTTGCAGACCTTTGAGAGAGGGTATTTTCTCTCAACCTTCTTTCTTTTAATTGTTAATTTTCTAGTTTTATTCTCTCCTTACATCAATAGAAACATTCCCCTTAAATCAAGCTACAATCAAATCTGATAAAGTGATTTTACACCACATATTTATACAAAGAAATGAAATAAGGTTAGATAGAAAGAGGTTATGAATCTTGCTACACATTTATACAAAGAAATTGAGATTCTTGAGAGGGAAATGCCTAGAAACAGCAAAATGTCTGAGTTGCTTCAGCTGTTGCAAAATGTTAAACTGCGTAGAATTTGAGCATGGCGAGTTCCAATTAAAGTCAAGGTATTTCTTTGGGTGTTGTCTCAAGGAAAATGTTTGACTGTTGACAAGCTTATTAAGAGAGGTGGGATCATTACAAATGTATGCATTTTGTGTAAACAAAGTGATGAGAATGGTGATCACCTCTTCTTACATTGTCCGTTCACTTATGATATATAGTGTTGCTTTTTTATAAGCTCTGTGTTGTTGGCCCTCTACCTTGGCTTCATACTAACATTGTAGATCAGATGTCTTTTAACGGACTTCTTAAGGTGGGTTTGTTGATTTCTCAGATATGAAGGGCTGCGGTGCTGTGGGATATTTGGTTGGAGAGAAATATACGAGTTTTTGAGGGCTCGGTTTTGGTGGGTGATTGGGCCAAGAAGATAATACAGCATATATTATGGAGTTGGTTCTCGGTTACCAATTAAGGATTTGGCGTGTGTAAGGTGGATATGGAGATTAATGTTAGAGGCTTGATGTCACAAACGGTGGTTAAGGTGTGACATAAAGGGCGGTGTATTGTGCCTAGTTTGGGTGGCCTTAAAGTAAACTGATTTGTAGATTTTATAGGCCATGAAAGAAATAAGTTCAAATTAACTCATATAGAGTTAACCGAACTCCAAATTTTGCATGAAAACAACACCCAAACAAAAGCATAAGAGAACAAAAAAAAACGTAACAACAACAAACACCAAACATAAAACAAAAATAAATATTTAGGAATAGGAAGAAATAGAGGCCAAAATACATCTCAACTGTTTGGATAGCTCAAGGATGTATAATATTCGCATGGAATTTTTTTTTACCTTTTTTGTTAAACATTTTTTATTGTATAATTCATTATAATGTCATTTTTTTTTTCATCAAATTTGAGATATTTTCTCTCTAAAAATTTTGAGATAATTTCTCTCTAAAAATTTTCAAATAGTTTCTCTCTCTAAAATTTGATATAGTTTGTCTCTCTAACATTTAAAGATACTTTTCTCTTTAAAACTTAAAATATGATATAGTTCTCTCTCTAAACATTTTGAGATAGTTTTTCTCTTTAAAAAATTTTACATAGTTTCTCTCTCTAAAATTTGATATAGTTTCTCTCTCTAAAATTTGATATAGTTTCTCTCTCTCTCAAATTTTAAGATACTTTCTCTCTATAAAACTTTAAACTTGATATAGTTTCTCTCTCTAAAATTTAGAGACAATTTCTCTTTAAAAAGTTTCCAATACAGTCTCTTTCTTAAACTTAAAATTTGATATAGTTTCCTTTTCTAAAATTTTAATACACTTTCTCTCTCTAGAACTTAAAATTTGAGATAGTTTGTCTCTCTAATTCATAGGGGTGCTTTTATGGAATTAATTGCATTTTATAAAGTGGATGTCTCTGTAGTGGGGAAATCTGGAACGAATCAATTTGGAATGGTAAAGACAATGGTACATATTTTTTAATTTTTGCTTGAAATGAGGAAAAGAATTACATGCATAAATATTTTTAAATCCCAAACTTTCGATCCAAACGTCAAAAATGTGTCATCTCAAACATTTATGAAAATATATTTCCAAGTATCCAAATATCCCAATAGTGCTTGAGATCGCAGCTACTAAAGCTTCCGTTTTCTTTTTTTTTAATGATACAAGTTTTCTCTTCTAACAGGCTATATCTCTCTTTTAAAAGTGGCAATGGTACAGGCTTGGGCCAGGCCAGCCTTGGCCCTACTGCGGCCTATGTCCCCATATGGCTAGCCCAAGCACGGTTGCAGCCTAGTTAGGGCTGGGCAACAACAAAAAAAGAAAAAAAAACAAAAAAGAGCCCAGGTCTGGCTGGGCTGTCCAGCCCATTGCCAGTCCTACTCTCTTTATTGGCTTTGCAGATACTTTCTAACTCCAAAAAGTCGTCTCTCGTTATAGGGGTCATTTGAATCCATAGAAAAAGTTTACCTCAAGAAATCAATTTCCTTTGAAATATATTTTGAGAAAAGTATTTCTTATAAAAATAGATTACGCCTGTTTGGATGGTATGTGGATGCATAAGATTTTCTTTCTTTTTTTTTTACATTTTTCACTAAATGTTTTTATTGTATTATTTATTATGATGTTATTTTTTATTAAATTTGAGATAGTTTCTCTCTCTCTAAAAATTTCGAGAGAATTTCTATCTAAAAATTTTCAAGCAGTTTCTCTCTCTAAAATTTGAATAATTTCTCTCTCTAAAATTTGTTATAGTTTCTCTCTCTAAAATTTTAAGATATTTTCTCTCCTTAAATTTAAAATTTGAGATAGTTTCTCGTTCTAAAAACTTTGAGATAGTTTCTCTCTATTTTAGGTTGTTTTCTCTCTAAAACTTTAAGATACTTTCTCTTTATAAAACTTAAAATTTGATATAATTTCTCTCTCTAAAATTTAGATACAGTTTCTCTCTCTAAAAATTTTCAAATACTTCACTATTTAAAACTTAAAAATTGATAAAGTTTCTTTTTAAAAAAATTTAGATACTTGCAATCTCTAAAACTTAAAATTTGAGATAACTTATCTCTCTAAAATTTTAAGATTCTTTCTCAAAAACTTAATATTTGAGATAGTTTCTCCCTTTAAAAATTTTGAGATATTTTCTCTCTTTAAAAAATTTTCAGTACTTTTCTCTCTAAAACTTAAAATTTAAGATAATTTCTCTCTCTAAATATTTTGAGATAGTTTCCCTCTAAAAACTTTAAGGTAGTTTCTCTCTCTAAGACTTGAAATTTAAGGTAGTTTCTCTCTTTAAAAATTTTACAATAATTTCTCTCTAAATATTTTCAAGTACTTTCTTTTTCTAAAATTTAAAATTTGAGATAGTTCTTCTCTCTAAACTTTTTGAGATAATTTCCCTCTCTAAAATTTAAAATTTAAGATGGTTCCTCTTTAAAAATTTTGAAAATTTTGGGTCCCATTCTCTCTCTAAAAATTGATAAAAATTTTCAAATACTTCTCATTATAAACTTTAAATTTGAGATAGTTTCTCTTTATATAATTTTTCAGATACTTTTTCTTTATTAAACTTAAACTTTTGATATAATTTATCTATCTAAACATTTTGGAAAATTTTGAAATAGTTTCTCTCTCTAAAAATTTTCAAGTACTTTCTCTCACTAAAACTTAAAATTTAAGATAGTTTCTCTCTCTAAGATAGTTTCTCTCTCTAAAATTTTGGAGATAGCTTCTCGCTCTATAATTTTTTAAATACTTCTCTCTCTCAAATTTGATATAATTTATTTCTTTAAAATTTTATGATATTTTCTTTCTTTAAAACTTGTAATTTGAAATAGTTTCTCTCTATAAAAACTTTGAGATAATTGCTCTATCTAAAAAAACTCTATAGTTTCTCTCTAAAATTAGAAATAGTTACTCTCTAAAATTTTAAAATATTTTCTCTCTAAAACATAAAATTTGAGATAGTTTCTCTCTCTAATATGTGGGAGTGTTTTTTGTGGAATTAATTATATTTTATAAAGTGGATGTCTCCATAACGGCAAAATATAGCTGGAAATTAATTTCGGAAGTAAAGACAATGATACAGATTTCGTTTTCATTTTTTTTTGCTTGAAATGAAGAAAATAATTACTGGCCAAAGTACTTTTCAGTCCCAAATGTTCGATCCAAACACCAAATGTGTCATCTCCACTAAAAAATATTTCTGAAAATGTATTTCCAGGTATCCAAACGGCCCCGTGGTGTTTTGAGATCCCCGTAACTCTAGCTCACATAGAAAGGATCATTAATAAAGGAAGAATTTAAAAGGAGTTTAGGGCATAAGCAAAGCATGATAAATGGAGAAAGTAACAAATTAAATGGTTGCAGTAAATTCAATTCCATAAATTTACAGAGCAATATTTTTAGTAGTAAATTAGATAGTATTCTAAGACAAAAGCGGATAATGGATCGGTGCTTTGGAAGAAGTCCTAGAGCTGAAGGGTGGAAGTCCTTCACTCTCGTCAACTAATGTTCGAGTTGTATGAAGCTTGATCTTGAAGCTGCAGGATGATGAGTGTTGTTGGGAGTGGGTTTCAAAAATACCAGCAAAGAGAGAATTGGGTAAATGGCATACAAAAAGAATGCACTACAAGTCTATAATATTTAAAATACACATGATAATTTCCCTTACCGCAATATCTGACATACGTATGGACATGTTGAAGCTTAAAATACACATGATTATTCCCCTACGGCAATATCTGACATATGTATGGACAACATGTTGAGACTATGTCATCACCTGTTCTACAGGTCAAATATCAACGCATGTCGCACGATACCATAAGAATGTTGAATTACTCATGTAACTCTACCAACTAGGTAAGTCTTACAACAAAACAAATATTGCCAAGATTTATGTTGTTAACCTCATCAATGCAGTTAATACCAGTTCGCACATTCATATTTGTATGCCTTCCTATAATTCAATGGACTCTTGAAAACCCGTGGTGGCAACTTCTAAAGACAAATTGGACTGTGGTTGAGCAATATAGTGGGCTGTGCCTACGAGAGTCGACTCCACGCTCTTCATCATCGCCCATCATTTCAATGGGCTGCGATGACCCAATGGACCAGAGTTTTGCATTGTTTACAGTTAAATTGCAGTCCCATGCATGAGGGAAAAAGGCAGTTACACTCAGTTAGGGGAGAGGCAAAGTTCGGATGGTCAGTAACATCGTCGTTGCTGATTGAAGTAATGCACAAATGGTGCTAATGGTGGATAGCTGTCTCCATGACTAGTTCATCAAATGTACTATGTTTTTCATTGTAAAAGCTCCCATTCTTCTAAGAGTCTCTAATGGTAGGAGCATGTTGGGTGTGGCACCCCTTGTTGATGGTAAAATTGATGATGGTCAAATTGGTAAGACATTATTCTCACTGAGGTCTCAAAAACCGGACATATTTCAATTGAAACTGGTGGTAGATAGCAGAGAGAGTTTTTAATGTTAACATTTGTATTGCTGAGAAAGGGAAGTACAAAGTATTGTTTCTCCAGGCGAATCCACTAGACGGGAACCCCGGTTAAAGAAGATCGAAAACCCCTATACAGTAAAAAGATATCCCCATGGAAAACGATATACAAAAAGAGGCTTGGAAAGGCCGCATAAAATTGCCCCCCTTCAGGTGTACAACAACGAGGAAAACAAAAAAAAAGGCCCAAAAAATAAAAAGTGGTTCACTGGTAAAAAAGAATGTGGATCCAGTTTGAGCTGCCTCGCCGTGTCTTCTAGCACCCTCCTTCGCCAGCAGGTCCGCGAAGTCGTTGGACATCCGCCAGGTAGCAGAGAGAGTTCTTATTGGTTTTGTGATAATCCTATGGCTCACCTTCCATCTGTAAAAGAGTAACACTTGGTCCAAACAGGTACAGAATAGACCAAAGTCCCCAAAGCAAATGACAATCCTATACTCAGAATCGAATACCAGAACGCTCTCCAAACATGGCCGTTCTCAGCCAAGGAATAAACCTCTGCAACAAATGTCGAGACTGTGCTCATACAGCCCAAGAACCCAAGCTGTATAGCCTCTATAACAGTCTGATAATGTTCAGTTTTTTCCTGCAAAATACATGCATAATTTACCAACCCCGAAAATAAATTGCACATTTATAAGATTCAAAAACGTCAAGCTCTAGCACATTTCAGCCAAAGAAAGAGAGGTGGACTGAAACTTCTCATGCAAAACCCAGTTGAATAAAACAGGAAGTATACCATAAATCAACAGGCCCTGAAAGAAAGAGGCATAGCCCATTGGGTAATCACCATCCTTCAAAATGACGGATGGTGATAGAGAGAGTGAGACGCCTAGAATAAGGTACGCCCCATCTACTGGGTACCACTCTCTCACTTACCATTTCAATGGGCAGTTATAACACAGGATACATTTTTTTTTCACGATCCATTGAGTTATAGCATACTTCCCCGGAAGGAGAAAATGGCTACTGCTTGGCCATAAGAAACAGGTCTCAGTATCAAGAAAATCAATGACTTTCAAAACATAGCATGTTTTGGTAGGAACTTTTCTCACAATCCCAATTATTCTGGAAACCTCATAATTTAGGCAAAGAATGACTGATGAACAATGAGTGGACAACCTAAAAGACTTACAGCTATGTTCAATGTGGATAAAGACGCCATAATCCCCGAAGCAAGTACATTAGCAAGTAAAGTCCCCCATGGAATCCACATTAGGCGCTGATTAGACCCAAAGCCTCTACCATTAAACCGAGTAAGAAACCATCGAGTCCATACACCAAGTGGGCCAAACAAACAAGCCAGCCCTAGTTTCTTGGACCTTTGGCAAGTAAGGAAAATGCTTAGCCCCAATACCAAGGCCAACATGACCAGGACAATGCCAAAGGAGACCATCTTATCCCTACAGCTCTTAACCCGACATTTCCCATCAAAGCAAGAAGTTTCGTAATGGCCTTCATGGTCCATGAATTGCCTTAATTTCTTTCCAGTCTCTATGCCAGACCTTATTGCACCAATCGTGATCCACAAGCCTGTTAGTCAATCATAAAACAAATATCACAATAAGTTTTATCATCAAAATTCACTGGGAGGCAAAATAATTCTACTTTGTTCTAAGTTTCATCCTTGATCAGTTAAGCATGTGATGGTAGTTTCCAATCTTAACCTAAACGGACTATAAAATATGTACCTCCCCATCTACTGCAGATAAAAGCACTCTTCATCCACCACAATATTATAGAGAGAAAATGTATATCTAGATGGTTTCAAGTGGATATCTCTTTTAACTTTGCATCAGTCGCAGAAAATAAATATGAATTTCTTTCTCGTTTTCAACTGGTTACCTATTGGAAGGCCCAAAAGGCCAAACACCCATCGCCCCTGGGTTGTTAAAGTGAGCATTTTCTGGATCCAACTGCTGAAGGTGGTGAGGCTTCCCAGGAACCCCGTAGTAAGCCCGAGGGCTAACTCCTCCGAGAATTCCAAGATGGTGGGTTTAAACACAAACCCAAACCATCCCATAAGGAAAGATCCAAGTATATTAGCTGGGAAGTCACTATAAAATAGAGGAGAATGATCATCTGTAAACCCTGCAACATCGGGCCCAAATACCACTTGCAAACCATACCTCAATAGTACCTGAAAATTGAAAAACATTAATAAATTCTATCATGGTTCCTTAGAGGGACACAATTGAATAGAACTTCAGGATAGCAGAATGTGAAATTCCTTGCATACATGCTTCACACTTTCTAGGTGCAGGAGCGCACATCGTATTAGTTCAAACTTATAAGACACAAGACGGAACTCGGAAACATCTCCCTTTACTCTAGATTAAGCCAGAGAAAAAGAGAGAGCCCTCAACAGGAATCATTGCAACCTTTCTAGAAGCAAGGAGAAGGACAGATAAAACCAAAAGGGATGCTACTGACCCACGACCTTGAAAACTAAACAAAAGTCTCTCTTTCTCATCCTAGATTCACGCCTTGAATAAAGTCATGTTAGAACAATGCAGAAAACATATGCTAATATATAATCTTATAACTAATAAAATCTCCTGAGATCTAATAAATACGCCATTTTTTCTTACTATTGATGATAGCAATGATCATTGAATAGAAAGCAAACATTTGTTTTTACAGGTTCTGAACTAATTGTACAATTATGGTTGGTAAAGTGTTATATGCGTCGGGGGATGCATTCTTACCTTTGCATCCCCCAAGGCATAAACCATCCATCTCAAAGATGGATGTAAATGGTGGTTCATCAAAAAAAGGTTTATAACCAATGTTCCAAATATTTCCATCAAAATTTATTATTTTTATTTTTCAAAATTTATTTATTTTTACATATTAATGATCTCCATTTTAGAGATTATAAACCCCTTTAAAATCAAGGCCAAAATCCGATTGGGCGCATTTCTACATGAGTCCGGGGACCCATAGAAACCATGCCCATTATGGTTTACAATCTGTACAAATACAAGCTACATACAGGAAAAGAACATTCAACACTATGTTTCGATATTAACGTTAAATGTATCTAGATGCAAGGTTAGACAAAACGGATCAGTGAACCAGATCAGCCACCCCAAAAACCATGCCGAATCGATGGAACAGCAACGTTGATCGAAAAATAGGCCGGATCGGCAAAAGCCAGCATTGAAAAAAACTCAAAAAATCACTATAATTGCTTAAAAATCTAGGTTTTTAGGTTTCCATGAAAATAATGGTATTGCATTCTAATTTTTCAGTATTTTACACAATATATAAATACTAAGAGGTTGTCTCATGTCTGAGTGTTTGTTATCCATTATATTCATTTTATGGTCAAAATAAGATTTAAATACAGCTCATTGCAATAAAATTGATATCTCTAACTCAAATATTTATTAAAAAAAAAAAAGAATTCTAGAATAGTTTTGAACCTTTTTTATTTGATAGAGAGAAGAAAAAAAAACTATGACCTCACAATGAGCTATTGTGTTTTTATTAAAACAAAATAGAAATCAAGGAAAAAGCTATGGCCCTCCATTCTACTTTCTTATCCACATGCTTTCGCTACTCTAAAGTTTTTCCTTTTTTTTTTTCTTTTGACAGTTTTTTTTTAATTTAAGAGTGATTCTTCTAGCTAATAAATCTGACCCCCAAAAAAACTGAGTCAATAAATAAAGATAAAATAAGAAAAAAGAATCTAACATGAAGGTATTTCCAACAAAAATCAAATACATAAAAGAATCTAGCATTAAGGTAGTCCCAACAAGTAAAAATCACCAAGCCAAAAATATTTATTATAAGTATTAGGAAAAAGTGTATTAAGGTATTCCTTCTCAAAACATTCTTTGAACATGAATTGTTTGGACTTTTAGGGATCATATGAGATTTCTATTTTAACATGTGATCATATGAGATTTCTATTTTAACATGTAACATGTGGCTCACATATGCCTTTTTTTTCCTAAATCAAGAAATACAAGGGTTAAAGAGCGTGGTTTAAAAAGGGGCGACAGAAAAGAGGCGTGGCGTGGAGTAAAAAAGCGGGAGCAATCGTCCCACATTAAAGAGTTAAAGGCGTAAGACTCTCCATAAAGAGCTCGAGGCTCGCACAAGCTCCTAGCTTTCCCACTTGCACAACACACTTACTAAGGCATGCATGAGATGTAGCCAGCTAATGGTTGTGGCCCACTTTACAAATAAAAAATATGGTGTGGGCCACCACCCCTCTTTTTAAACAAAAATTCAAAGATGCACATACAAAAATCCCCTCTTTCAAACCGTATTCAATGCACATACAAAAATTCCTCCCACCCTAAACCGGTGCAGGATAGAACAGGCTAGTTCTAATCTGAAAGAACTGGCCTATTCTTGACAAAACAAGCAAGAGGCAGCCGGTTCAAGGAGGGACCTGACTGGCTCCCAATATATGACAAGAACTGGACCGGCTTCAACGATTTACGATCTGGTTGTTAAAACCTTGTCCATATGTGAAAGAGATGACCGACCATTTTACATTCCACCTTTGCTTTGAGAGGAAGATCTAGGTTTCCTTCCAAAAAAATTTTAATGTTGCTGGTAGTATTGGCCTCAGTGACCAGTGACCATACTTTTGGGTAGATGGTCATTTGTTCCATCCACAGAGAATGATGAATAGATTTGAAAGACGTCCAAGGAAATGGGCTTCTGTTGCCTAATTAGCACCTGCAGAGTTGGCAAACTTGGACTCTGCTCCTAAACTTTTCATGGGCCCCATAGCAAGTTAGCTCAGTCAGTCTTGAGTGGACTCATTGTTTTTTGCAAGTTAGGAGTGTTCCCCTAAAAAATACTACAAAAATGGGGGAAAACCAAAACATAAAAAGAAAACAAAATGACACTCCCATTGACTAAATTTGAAAAAGCGAGTGAGATGAGAAAGGAAAAACAAAACAAAGTTAAATTTCAAACCACCCTATTCAGTCAAAAGGTTCAATGAGTGACACGTGACACACTTATAAAGCATGTATCAACAACACAATAAGCTATACGCCCACATAAGATGCAAAGGTGGAGTATACTACACAACTTGAAGCATTACAAGAGCGTACCTACCAATGTTTTAACTATCGAACAGGTAGTTTGAACCGGTCACCCACCAATCCAAGCAAAATAGCCCGAGTCACTAAGTTGGATCGGCAGACTTTGACAAAATTGAGAGAAAAAAAAAAGGAAAAAAGAAAAATATACAAAATAAGGATTGAAACCCAAATATTTGATTACATATAATAAGAAGTATAAATCAAAATCCATTCAAAAAATTAAAATTAATAAAAAAAAACACTTTGGGAAGAAAATGGTGGAAAAATTTCTTCTCTCTTGCTGTGTTTAGTCCAACAAATTAATAAGAAATGTTAGAAGACTCCAATACCAACATTTTGTATCAATTGTAGGTTATTTGGTTGAGAAATGAGAGAGAGATTGTAAGAAAGGCGGATTAAGTTTTAAGGCTAACAAATGGTACGATGTTTTTGAAGAAATTTTGCCCAAATGTAAATTTTGATTAATTTTGATTAAATTTTGATTTTTTAAGGCTGAGGGATTGATTTGTGTGCAAATCTATCAAAATGGGGTTAGATATGGATTATTAGTTGGAAAAAAATCTGAAAAATAAAACATTCTTTTTACCAGATTTTTCACACCATAAGAGGGTACCAAGAGACTTGCCCAAGCGGTGCTCCTCCTATTCCAAGTCAACTCAAGTGATTTTGAGTTCACTTAGCGATTTTTGTATCACTGGTATCTATAACACCAAAATATGAGCTAAAGGAAAATCTAAAGAAACTCGATGAATATGTTGAACTAGACACATGGGGTATTGTAAATGAGAAAATTGGAGGAGGATAATAGCACAACTGCATTCAAGCATAAAAGGTCATCTGAACTCAAAAAAGGAAACAAAAACAGAATGTAGTTTCTCTTCCTAAGGGTATGTAACGGGGATGGGAGTGCTTGATTTAGATTTACTATCCTTGTAATTCATGTGCTCTACTGTATCTAATTCTCTTTCTTATGAATAGAATAGGGAGGGACCTAGTAAAACCCCTCGCTAGCACAGTGATAGAAAAGGGTAATTAATAAGTTTAAGTTATAAAAAGCAAACGTTGATATGGGGAGGGGCACACGACTCAGCATTTTCCAATATCTAGCACATAGATGCACATAGGAATATCCTCAACACACACACACACACACACACGCACACACAAACACACACACACGCACACACAAACACACACACGCACACACACACACACACACACACACACACACACACACACACACATCATATAGTAACAAATATGTCTTTAACTTTGTTATATTAGTATTCCATCATATAGTTCAATCATATTATATTACATGTTCAAGATTTAAATCTTAAATTATTCACATTATACGATACCACGTAATTACTTAAGATTTTCGTTAATTTTCAATAGACCATATTATCGCGAATAACTTCATATACCATGCATACATTTATAAAATATGCACTATTCATAATTTGTTCTTTAGGAGTATTTTATACCAAAAGTATCAATATGGCATCTTTGTATCAATTGTTGAAATTATGTCCTTTCAAGGACTTAAATTCCTTCATTTTTAATGGAAATTAATTTGAGTGGGAGTATAAGAGCGACATGACTCTAGGATCTTGGCACACTGGGACCAAGAGTCATGGAACCCCGATTAGATCACGACGAGGATTGATATATGGAAGGTATCAAAAGGGTTGAGGGCTACCTCTAAATATTCCAATGCGCCAAGATCCATTGATAAAACATGCACCATTCATAATTTGTTCTTTTAATATTATTTTGTATTAGAAGCATCAGTATGGCATCTTTGTATCAATTGTTGGAATTATGTCCTTTCAAGGCCTTAAATTCTTTCATTTTCAATGGCTCTTAACTTGAGAGGGAGTATAAAGCGACATGACTCTAGGATCTTGCGCATTGGGACCAAGACTCATGGAACCCCGATTAGGTCATGAGGAGGATTGGTATATGGAAGGTACCAAGAGGGTTGAGGGTAAGTCACGGTTTGTTGTAAAGTTTGTTTTGTCCCTTATGACTGAGTGACAGGCGGTCAGTTGTTATGTTAGTTTTGCTCGCATGAGGTTGATGACTGAAAGTTGTGTACGCGAAGGTTGGGGCCAATAGAGGACATTGACCTAAATCCCCGACTCTTAGAACCTTCTCGTGGCATGTGCATAAACAGTCGCAATGCATGGGATCTTGCTCTTCCACGGATCCACTAGATAGAGCTATGCACATGTGCCAAGGGAGAAACCTCGCACCTCGTGTGCATGTCCTCTAAGGGGTGCACCTGAAATCCACTTAACCTTGGGGATTCAGAGTCGCACATCGACTTCACTTGATAGAATAATATCTTGAGCCCTTGATTTAAAATCGTGGGTCATAAGTTTGTTAGGTCATTCCGAGAAGGTGGCTTTGGATTCTGAGTCCAGCCGAGTGGAATGCTCTATTTTGTAATACGACTCCAAAGATGCTAATTTCCGTCGTAAATGTTTTTAATCATTGACAAAATCATTTGTTCTGATGAAAAATCATTAAAATGATTTTTGTGGATTTATGAGAATTTTTCTAGATTGTTTTGGACAACAAAAACCGCTTTTAAGAATTTGAATGTAATGACAATTAAGGAGAGTCTCCGGGGACCCCCACATGGAGATGACGTGGGGGTGACGTCAACCCCATGGGGGACCCCCTTGTCATTTCATTGAAGAAAAAAATTTATATAGAGCCAAGGTTCTAAACAACAAATTAGAGCCCACCTCAAAAATTTCACTAGAAGAGGTTGTTTTGATGCCCAAATATCCTCAAATTGATCATCTCGACATCAAGATGCATGGACATGAGAAAAAAATGGATTTCAAGTTTTGGAAATAGTCGCATCTTGTAACGTATTTTTGGACCGTCAATTTTCAAGATTTTCAAGTGTTCATAGATCTGCTCGATCTTTACTATTTTAGAAGCTTTAAATTTTTTTAATTAAAGATGAAAATATATTTTAAGACTGTCACAAAGTTTTCCAGTATTAAAATCACATTTCTCGACACAATTTGAAGGTGGGCTCTAATTTGATTGCTTGGAGCCTCAGTTCTATACAACCGAACCCTTCATTTAAAGGTGTTATATGTTGAATAGTCATGTATTTTGATTTTCCATAACATGTTGAATTCTGAAAAATTGATTTGGCACATGTTAAATGCCTAAAGCAAGTGGATTTGTGCACATGTGTGGGATATTCTAGAAGAAGTATAGGGTTTGTAATACTAATCCTAACCCTAAGGGCATATAGTAATTGTACACTTAACCACTTACCTTATGTGGCATGTTCTCATTGATCCAACATGCTCTTTAATAGAGAAGGAATTTTGAAAGCCTTTTTTCTGCTAAAATTTTGGTTTAATGACCATAAGGACATACCCTCCATCATGGTTTTATCATTTATTAAAAATGTAGAGCATGGGCATTTTGATAACAAAAGAAATTGGAGTGAATTAAAGGGAGGATAAGGGTGTTTAACTCCATACCACTCATCTTGATGGCTGATGGTGGATGGTGGGCTAGGATCATGCCTCTCTTTGTAGCCTTTGGTAAATGACATGAAGGGTCATGATTCATCATCTAGAAGCATCTCATCCTTTGAGCTTTGGAAACGCTATAAACACCCCCCTTGAGTTCATTTTTACACATGAGTTTCTCTCACTAGAATTTCCCCCCAAAAGTGGCTCACCCCAATCTTTGTCCTCTCTCTTTGGCACACATAAGTCTCTCTTTCTCTCTCTAATCTCTCTTTCTCTCTCTAAACTCCATCTTCTTGTAATGAAAGAGAGCAGCCCCTTCAAGGTGAAATCGACCTCCATAAAAGGTGGTCTAAGGAGCAAAGCTCATACCATGGATGAAGTAGTCATGCAGCCTTCATTATTTGAGTAAGGTTTTCAATTCTCCATTAATTTGATTGTCAATTCTCTATTGTATGTCTGCAATTACAGCAGTATCTCTTTCCTTTTTGTTGATCATTCTTTGGTCCTTTGATTCTCCATTTGATCTTTCATGATCCATGTTGTTCTTATAACTTCAGCGATGCACAAATTGAAGTAGCTTTCCATGAGTTTTCATCCATGCACAAATTGAAGTAGCTTTCCATGAGTTTTGGTCATTTGATTTTCCAATTATTTTGGACTGATTTTCTCTGAGTTTTTCAACTCATATCAATCACTTAGAACACCTTCTAGCTTCCTTGAATTGTCCATTTTTCAAAGAGAGATTGTGTCGATTTGCTATAAGCCACTATGTGAAGAAACTTGAACCAATTTTGTGATCTAAAGTGTCACCTCTCTCCCACGGTTTTTCCCACTTGCAAGGTCTTTGAATATCTTCAAAAACCTTCCATAATTGATGTATGTATCAATAGATTCTTGGCTTCCCATTTATTACATGATGAATTGGCCCGGATTTATGAGATGTCATCGTATATCACCCATTGGCACATAGGTAAGACCCAAGGAGGTAAACTGGGCACCGAGAGCTCCGAATGCCTTCCCATGGACTTGATGCACATTACACTTGAGCAATCATATGTTAATGTAATTGAGATATTGATTTTGACGTATTTTCAAATGTTCAATTGATGTATAATTTTGCATTATAAGATTGAGCGTTGCTGAATTTTCAAGAGCACACTATTCATGATCTCTCTTTATGGATAGCCTTGTTTATGTGTAAGGGACCTAAATAGAATTGAATCCTCTTTTTAAGTGCATTTTGAAGTCATTAAGTCACTGTGGTAGCAGTGACCTTGTTGTAATTTCATTTCAAGGGTTGTAATTCAAGTGTATTGTTGAAATTTTAGAGTTGTATTGTCTAGTCCTTGTGTACATTGTACTCCCTTGCATGAGATTTGGTTTCTTATACACTACCATCAATGTTGACACTGGAATTCTGCACGAAGTATCTGGGTCTCCTAGTTTACCACAACAAAAAAAGTAACATTTAGATGAGAATGTTTCTTGAAAGCATTCCAATATGAAGTACTACTTCATTAGTTATTATTGGAGAATAGAAATAAAAGATTTGGTTAGCTCTTCATGACTCTAAAGCTGTTAATAATTTGGAAACAATTGGCACAATGCAATTCTCTTTTGTATAGATGGATTCCCGCACATAGCACACACAGTGAAGGCATGTATTTGTACAAATAACAAATGACAAGCAATACGTGATAAACAGATTAAAAAACCTCAAGAACTTGCAAAACTTTTTGCTGCCTCAAAAGATTACCAAAGGTACTATGAAAACATAGCATTTCAATAAAATTGAAAATGGAGTTTGTACTCAAACTTCATCTATGCGAAAGAAAGTGCCATACCCCAAAAATACCAAAAAGAGCCAAATGGATCAATACTGACGAAAGCTTAAACATTCGAGGAACATGTTCCTGTTTTGCCTGCCACATAATAAATGTATGAATTTAAGTTGAATATTCTCTTATTCAAAAAATTGAAATCAAATTGGAAGTAGGTTTTTCATACCAGCATACCAACATATGTCAAACTTAGTAGGTATTTAAAATGATACATATACAAATTGAATAGTGCTACCTATATTAAATAGGTATTTGAACTGATACATATACAAATTGCAGTATACAGCATTCCATGAATGAAATTGGAGAGAGCATTCATGAAAGAAGCAGCGCTCAGTCTCGGAAAATCACTAAACAGCCAAAATGGAACACAAAAAAATGATGGCGCTTAAGGGTGGATCGAGCACTAGGGATGTGTTAGGAGCCCCTCGTTTAGCCAAGCCATCTGCTATGCTCAATGTTCCAAGAAATAGAGGCCTAGGACAGTGCCTGCCCAGGGGCAAAAATGCCCCCAATAGAGAGGCATTTTTGTACTTTTCCTCCTAAATAAGGGGGGAAAAGAAGGGTCCATATGTCCTAAACCCTTTTTTTTTTTACATGAGTGAAAAAACACAAGAAAAATATACATTTTTGCTTTCCAGTTTGATTGATCAGTTAATTCAGAGTTTTGAAAAATTGATGCAAACATCATCCTTTTGGTTTGGATTTGATTTTATAGATTTTTAAAGTTTATTAGAGGGCTTTTAGGAAGCATTTGAGATCAGGAAACATCTCAAATGTTGAAGATTGAAGCTCAAGAAATCTAGGCCGCCCACCCTTGTCTGGGCGGCCAGCCCCACCCCACAGGTGCATAGGCACCACCCGGCCTTTTTTGGAACTTTGGCGATGCTACTGGCCTCTTGCCAAATACAATGAAAAAGTGAGGCACTTACCAATAAAATCCTTCAACATCTCATCGAATCTTCATAAGCAAGTAGAGACCCTATTGTCCCAATTGATGGTATTTTTTGAATGCCCTTGAAAGACTAACAAGGTGCTCAATATCGAAGAGCTTGAAGCCTTGTAAGAGGGCACATAGCCATTGATTAGTTGTAATGCTGACGGGCCCCAAAAAGGATAAGATTGTGGTTCCCTTACTATCCCTGAACATTCCTCCCACACCTATGCTGCCTGGTTTCCGAATGAATGCCCATCAAAGTTTAATTTGATGGTGCCCAGTTTCTGCGGTCACCAGCACAAGGTTCAATGTTGAGAGTTCTACCACATCAGGCTATTACGTCCCTATTAGTAGGAAATACGAGGTCATGTAAGATTTGAAACCTTTAAGCTCTCTCATCCATTCAATCACCATTGTTTTGATTTCTGCTTAACATATAGGATGGTTCTCTATTTGCCTTAGAAGGTCCTGTTACATTCGATCCACACATTCCAATAAAAGCAAGGGTTGAGGCCCTTCAACATCTTACTCCTGCCTTTGGTAGTGGGGGCCAGAAATAGGTCAAAAAGAGTTGTTCGATAGTTTCCGGCGCTACCCATTCTGCCCCAAACATTTCTAAACATTGGCTCCAATGGTTCCCTACAGCAGGGGACCAGAGGAAAAGGTAGGCCACCGTCTCCTCACTATATTTGCAAAGGATGCGTAAATTGGGTATGCTAAAGCTAGGGCTTTGTTACTGGTTCAGTTTTTAGGATCTTTTTTGTACGTCCAGCCACCCAAACAGCTGGATCCTATAGGAGTCAGGAGGGAATCAAGAATGTTTGACCTCTGAGTTGGTGGAGGCCTTCATTTCTAAGAATGTGATAGAAGGATGACAAACTAGAAAAGACCAGGGACTGCAAATGAAAATGTCCCGACCAAACCAAGGCAGGATAAATCTTTGAACAGTAGAGAACGAACTCTCTAGTTTAAGCAGTTCCATGTCATTGAGATCACGTCTGAATCTTAGGGTCCACATTGGTGCCACCCAATAATTCTATAACCTCGGCAATGCCCTGCAACACCCCTATTAACTGTCTAGAACCCCATGTTGTACAACTCAAACTGAGCAGCAAACGATGCATCTCGTGTCGCATGATGACAATGAATGACTCAGATTTAGACACCACTTGAATTTATAAATTAACTTTCTAGGTCATTTTAGGGTCCAGATTTTACTTTTTTAAGCCCTACCACTAGTTTTACAAATTTTGCAATTTTACCCTCAAACCCTAGAACAATGGAGTGCTTACTAGTGTACAAACAACTAGTGGAGAGTCAAGTGAATTTTTAGTAACAATAGGTCTATATCAAGGGTCAGCATTGAGCACGTACCTCTTTGTCTTAGTTATGGACGACTTAACTAGGCACCTACAGGATGAGGTATCATGGTGCATGTTGTTCGCAAATGGCATAATTTTATCGATGAGACTCGAAACGGCGTCAACACAAAGTTAGAACTTTGGAGGGATGCTCAGAATCTAAAGGCTTTAAAATTGGCCGGACTAAGACATAGTATATGACATATAAGTTTAGTAATAATAAGTGTCGAGACGAGAAAGTAGTTAAAATTGACAACCAAGAAGTACCAAAGAGACCACACTTTCATATCTAGGGTCGATAATACAAGAAAATGGAGAGATTGAAGAAGATGTCGCACAGAGAATTAAAAATGGGTTAAGTGGAGACGTGCAACCGGAATTTTATGTGATCACCGGATACCAATGAAGTTGAAGGGCAAGTTCTATTGGACAGCTGTTAGACTAGCTTTTCTCTATGGAGAGGAATGTTGGGTGGACGAAAAACAATATACCCATAAAATGAGTGAAGTGGAGATGAGGATGTCGAGATAGATGAGTGGAAAGACAAAAAGAGATAGAATTCAAAATTAATCCATTCAAGAAAATTTAAGTGTGGCACCAATAGGCAATAAGATGAGAGAGAGTAAAGTTAGGTGAGCAGGCCATGTGTGACACAAACCTAGTGCAACATCTATTAGGAGGTACGAATTAGTTCAAGTAGAAAGCTCAAAAAGGGCAACGGGTAGACTCAAATGGTCGTGGTTGGAAGTAGTCTGAAAAGATATGGTATCTTATAGCCTCACTAAGGGTATGGCCCTTAATAGAGCAGAATGGCAAACCAAGATTCGTATAGCCAACCTCAATAATTTGGGAAAGGGCTATAATGATGATGATGATGACCCTCAAACCCTAGAAAGTCTAAGACTCGGAATTCTAACTCTACTCTAAGACTCGAAATTCTAACTCTAGATCTCTTAAACCCTAAGAAACCTCTAGATCTCTGAAATCCTGAGACATTCCTGAAACTCTAGCAAGTTCTAACCTAACATTTCAAGACCACAAACTACCCTAGTGTTTATTCTAAACCATGGTGTACCCTTAAGATGGACCATGCACTCTCATAGGCACTTTTGCTTCTAAGACCCTCTCAAATCATTGGGAAGACACTAAAATGAGGGTCTCCGGCTCAAGCAACCTTCAAAGACTAAGGGAATGGTCGCCACGCACTGAAATTGTCTTATCCAAGCCCAAACCCAGGTATCAGGTATGGGAGCCCAGCTACCACCAAGTCGGTGACTTTTTCGCATTTTCTTTGGCATTGTTTTTATTTGCATGTTGAGGATATCTCTTCTTTACTTCTAAGCTGTTTTCAAACTTTCATTTTAGTTTTCTAAGTTTATTTTAACTTCTTTATGGTTTAGGCTAGCCAAGATGGTCAGTGGCCCATAGGAAAGGACCCTTGTTGATCAACTTCTCTCGGACCTTGATTTGACCAAACCTAAATTTTACCGTTTCTTTAGTTTGATTTAGTTTAGGTGCAAATCAAGGTAGAGGAAATTTCATCTTGACTTTGCATGTAAATAGTCTAGTACCCACCATGGGGCCTATCAAGTTACTCAACCGCCAAAACATCTAAACACAACCCTTGGAATCACATTCTGAAAAGGCAAATTTCATCCTCATAAGCCCAAAACCAGAGGCCCCAAGAAAGTCCTAGCTCAAGAAGAGCCCAAAGGCATATTGCAAGTTTGCAACATGAGTTGCATCAGTCACATCACTGTTATATTTTGGTACTTAGTCTTACATGAAGTCAAAAACTAGCAACCTGGTCTAGTCACATGCGATGCAAGTAGTGTCACAGTTTCTCCTCTTCCTGGAATACTCCTCAAGAATCTTTTTTTTTCCTCCGACTCTCCTCAAGTTGCATACGACTCAAGATGTGTCACAGTGCTCCTCTTGCATACGACTCTCTAGGAGCACATCGTTGCTAGTATGACCACATAGTGGCTCATAGGGGTTATAGCTCGGTCCAAAGACGGTATGGGCATAACAAAAACGTCAATCACCTTTCAATCGTTTGCCATGCAAGGATACCCCCATCTTTGACCCTGCCCTTAGAGACTTAAGTCAATTTTCAATAATTTTATTGTTGTTTATTCCTAAATAGCACCTAATGCCTTCCAACCAAGCCAGGGCATTGTTCGGTTTGATGCCAAACCCACAACCACGTCTTGGCCAAGGTCAAGGAATCTAACCACCAATCCAGAAGGCACTACAGCAATTCCCTTTTAAGCTATGAGACCATAGCCAGTAAGTTAAATCCTGGCCAAGTTAGAAAAATAGTTAGACACCCCAGCAGCCCAACCTATATGTAGGTAGCCTCTTCAACTACTGCCTTCAGCTAAGGCCACCCTGGATGATAAGGGTACTAGACAACAGCCAATTTCCACAACTTGGGAATTGCACCCTAACCTTGCCCACATGGTAAGGCAAGGTAGAGATCTAAGCCCTTTATGACCATGAGCTAGTCAACTCAAATTAGGTTGACGTTGAACACCAAACACAACCAACCATCCAAACATAGAACCACCAATTAGGAATAAGGCCTCCAATAGAGCCTCTAGTTGTAGGTTTAGTCAACCATCAAGTCATAGGGCTTTACCACTTCCAACAAAATAACCCCATTGCAGGAGGTCGCCTCACGACGGATTTGGTCAATTCCCTCATCGAGGACTGAGGTAAACGGCCGGACCTAGGTTTGACATCTAGCTCATCCACATTCAGCACTCACGGTCACCCAGTGGTGAACCAAGTTAACCCCCAAGCCCAAACCAACTGACCTAACCAACCTCCCTATGAGCTTGCACTACCATACCAATCACCACAAATGATCCATGAACCTCCAGCCTCCCGAACTCAACCTGCATCGCACTACCATATCTCCAGTGTGTCATATTCCACTTCAAACATCACACTCCTACCACTCATTCCAAGAACCAAACATCACACTCCTACCATTCATTCCAAGAAACAACAGTAGACCAACCCAGCTTACTAGTCGATCCTAATTCATCCAGCCCATTTTAGCAAGCATGGAGAGACCCTTAAGGCACTCCAAACAATAGTAACAAGGTCACAACTTTGGACCCCCAAAATTCTACATACAAGAAGTCCTCGAGATAGGATTCGTTATGCCCAACTTTGGAGAAAAGTTATTGGTGAAGGGTTGCTCCAGCCTCCATGTCACAAGCTACCTACTAACCCTGCCCACTTTGCACAAGAAACCGAACCACCACAATGCTATTTTCATGCATCAAGGAGAAACCCTGGCTTGGCAACATGAGTTTATGAGAGATAAACCATAGTTTACCGTGAATGGGAATGGGATACCAGAGCGAGTCTAGCTTGAAGTTCCATGGGCGGCGGAGCGAGCTCCGTGCATGGCTTGGGGATGGGAGCGAGTTCCACGACTTCTAGGGAGAGCATTGCTATCTAGACAAGAGCGGGTTCCCTACCAAAAGGGATCGCATTGTGCCATTCTTAGAACGGGGTTTTCGAAGTTCACTATTTCTGTATATTGTAAACTGGGAGCGATTTCCATTAGATAGCATGTTTCCAGATCCACAATTCCAAGGAATCAATGTAATAAAAATCTTGGCATTGAGATTTCCTTCGAATTTTTGATGTCATTGGAGCATGATTTCATATCGAATTCAGCAAACAACAGCATTGGGTTGGAGCCTGATTTCATATTGAATTCACTGAAAAACCTTATTGTGAGGCATTGGAGCATGATTTCACACCAAATTCAGTAAACAAAATTATTGTGGTATACAGTGCACCACTACACCTTAATTATAATATACCCTTCTCTAAACTGGCATCAATGCTGGGCAAGATTTACCCTTCTCACGTCTATATGACACTCAAGGATGGGCTAGATTTCCCATTTCGACTAAGTATGGAATCGACGATTGAGCACATGTATTGTGCTCATGCACGAGCATATTGTGCATTACTCCCTTAGTCAAAAGACTCAATACACCACACTAGGTTGATTGTTTTAGGTTAAAATTTTGGGAACCATATAGTAATTGCTAGATGATATTTTTTTAAGAAAAATTTGAAATTTGAGTTTTATGACACAGAGATCAAGCCCTTCAAAAATTAGATGGTGTCTATACAAATCATTCTACAATCACAATTCTCAGGTTGCATTAAATGTTTTAGATGGTAGTTATGACTTGTTGGGTTCATTCTTGAGAGAGAGAGAGAGAGGGAGGGAGAAAAAAGGGTAAGCTATGACCACATTTTATTTTATTTTATACAAATAAAATAAACTTTGTAGGTGTAGCTCGCTCCCATGATATAGGATACTCGATTCCTAGTACGATAGAATCGTGTTTCCAACTGAAATTGCAGCCATGATCTTGGGCATGTGGATCTGGATCCCACTTGCTAGGGAACGAGTTCCCAAATAATAGGAATCGAGTTCCCATAACTCTGGGTATGAGATCCAAATATGCAAGGAAGCGTCTAGAATCGAGATCCGGTCACTCGGAGAGCGGGATCGAGATTCCAAAGCGGAAGCGGACCCCTACATGGGCATTCCCGGTAACTATGGGATAAACCTCAAGCATCATGTGATTAAATGTTCCACAAGTTCGTTACCCATTATAACAAGAGTAAGCCATGACCTATCTCACTAGGGGAATTCACTACCAAACGGAAGAAAATCAGTGAGTTATTCCTTGACTTTGTCAAAAGATTTAAGAATGTCGCTTTGCAAGTCACTGAGTTCCCACTCATCGATCAAGTGAAGATTGCCTTAATATTAGAGAATGCCACCCCAGATATGAACTTTTCTTCAGTCACATCCATTGACTTGATAATAGAAAGAGTCTTACTCTATGAAAGGCATTCGACTAGCGATCGGCCCTTGGAAAGTCAAGCACAAGCTAACCCACACATAAACACAAGAACACATCTTTGCCTAGTGGTTAAATCAATGAAATAAGGATCAACAAGCCAAGTTTACAATCCAAATCGGAGTCTCATACAAAATGACCTTAGGACATGGGCAATGAATCATCATATTCAAGGCGCATGGATACGGCTCACCCAACAAATTTACACCTTTAGAGGAGCCACATCAAGTATAAGGTTCTCCAACCACCTGCAACTAGGGACCCTCCATTTGAAATCAAAGATAAGCCCAATTACTAGTGACTAGGGACCCTCCATTTGAAATTTACACCTACAAAGGAGCCAATGGGCAAGACCCCACAACTATTATTCAAGTATAGTCTTGTCCAACTCCAACCACCTGTGAATAGGGACACTCCACCACCCTGAAATGCCCCCATTCACTATCAAGAATCCCCATGTCCTATGACTCGACCATTTATTGACCAAAGCAATCTCCCCGAGCTTGATTTGAGAGGCTTAACAATCAGTAACAGTACCCCGACTGTATGTGTGGAAGACTATAGATAGCTGCCCAAAGAAATTCAGCAACTCAAGAGCTTTCTAACAAGGGAATTTGAAATTAAAGATCTAGGTCCATTGAAGTATTTTTGTGGGATTATCTTTCAAAGGAATTATGTGATAAATTTTCTAAAGGAAATGAGAAAGCTTAGGTCTACTTAGGTCTACTGATACTCCTATGGAACAAAACTACAACTTGGATAACCAGAGGATGAAGCTCTTAACAATGTGGGTATGTTTCAAAGATTAGTGGACAAGTTCATATATCTTTCACTTACACATCTAGACATTTCATATGCTATGGGTGTCATTAGAAGGTTCATGCATGCTCCATGAACTACTCATCTTGAAGCTGCTTAGAGAGTTATTCAATATTTAAAATCATCACTTAGTAGAGGACTGCTGTTTGCTTGCTAATCATGGAAACTTACAAGTTGATCCTATATAAATGCAAATTAGGTTGGTTACATTGTGTGTTGGATATTTACATCTGGTTATTGTACTCTGGTTGAGGTAACCTTGTGACTTGGAGGAGACTTGGAGGAGTAAAAAACAATCAGTTGTAGTTCATTCAAGTCCAAAGCAAAGTACCAATCCATCGATCATGCTGTGTGCGATTGCTTTGGTTAGAAATCATATTACGAGAACTTGGTTTTCTTGTAAAGGGGTCAATGTCCATGTACTATGAAAACAAGGCAGCCACTAGTATAGCTCACAACCTGGTCAGCATTAAAGAACCAAGCATATAGACAAATATTTCAGTTAAGAAAGAGTTACTGCCAAGAAATTTGCTTTCCATATGTGAAAACCAAAAACTAGCTAACAAATATTCTTACCAAGGTGAAACCTCGACTACGGGGGATCATAAGCAAGCTGGGCATGAGGGATATCTATGATCCAACTTGAGAGGAAGTGTTGTGGATATTGAAGTTTATATTCTTTTCTATTGTATTTAAGTCCCTAAGGACTTATGTGTTCCGTCACTTAAAGGACATCATTGTATACAAGTAAAAAGTAATAATATACACACATACATACATACATATATATATATATATATATATATATATATATATATATATATATAACGAGTGCGGTGCATGGGTGATTTTAGAACCCAAAGTGACTCTCTCTATCTTTAAAATTCTCCCTTTCTCACTCTTTAGATCTTCTTCTCTCGTTCTTCTTCTTCTATTATGTCATATATTTTCGTCGACCTTGACCCGGAGCCGACCTGACAAGGTCCAAAAATGGACCTAGACCAAGACCCAACTCGAATCGGATGCATGTCAATGGGTGTCCAATATTTGGGTCCAAACCAGGACCAATGTCAATCTTCCCGTCGAGTCGGCAGGTCGATCCAACCCAATTGCCATCCTTGCAAGCAACCAAGAAAATCCATAACGAGATTGGTAAAATAGATCAACATTTCCCTTATAAAGATCTCCAAATCTTAAAAGGTAATGAGATATTTCAATGATTAAAGTTAGGCAATGATCCTCAAGAAAGTTCTTGAAAAAATTAAAATATAGTGGTCATATTCAATTCCATCTGAATATATATTGGTCTACTCAAGATAAAACTGAAGAATGTGTTGTTTAGATGATTAAGCCAAACTAAATGATCACGGCTTAACTTGCCGTCGTGGTAAAGTGTTTTTTCAATTACCCAAAAAAAAGCCAAACTAAATGAGCGAAAAATTTTCTTTTTTTTTTCTTTTTACTATTAGATGATCGTAGCAAGAGATCAGCAATTTCATCATACTACAAATACAATACAGAGCACATGTCATTGACTTTTATTATTTATTAAGGATATCATAAATCTTTTCATCCAAAAAAAAAAGGATATCATAATTCTTACACCCAATGTCCTTTTATTATTTATTAAGGATATCATAATTCTTTTCACCTAAAAAAAAAGGATATCATAATTCTTACACCCCACATCAAACATGACAAAATATTTTATCTGGTCTAGCAACCTAAGTAAATTTGTAAAGAAAAATAACTTTTCCATTATGGTTTTGACTGTCCAAGAATCTGAAGTTCCTGATCTCAAGCATGCATGAAAAATAGAAACATGATACCCAACAAAACCACCTTAAACTAGTTATTCAATGCGAATATCCATTCAGAATTATTCTGGAAGTTAATTAATAACTAAAAAACAATTTACCTCCAATTGCTCACTGGATGCTTGTTCCTTTGGCCTTGTATCTAACATAGCATCAATTGAAAGAGGAGACATAATCTCTGATGCCAAAGGTGATAATGGGGATGACATGTTTGAAATCACACCTTCTTGTAAGCAAAAAGCATCTGAATACATAAGAGCGTCATTGGGTATGGGCATCGCCTTGAACTCAAAAGAACCCTTCCTGTATTCACTCAATGAAAGGTAACTTTCTATTGTACTTCTATCAGTGCCTGGTGCTTGACCATTAATATTCTCTTGCCCATCCATGATTCCGAGTGAATATTTCACAACACAATCTCCACTGAAAGAGTATTTGCTTCCTATAGCGGACGCAATAATATAGTTATTTATAAGAAAAGATCAAAATGGTGAATGAGAAACCCATTAACCAGGACAAGAAACCTAGCTAATCAGTTGTAACTCACATCAGGCAATAGACCAGTTTACTAAGGACGTTGCAACTTACAAAACTGCATTGGACTCATTTAATATATTCGACAATAACAAACCTATCTAATTGCATAATGAAAATTAGCATTCCACAATATTAAAATGTTGAAGCACAACTTGGCCGTATTAGTGATTGTGAATGCCTACGCTCATAAAGCAACATACAGAGAGGGATAGGAAATCAGATATGGAAGATTTCATTGAAATTCAACCAGCAATCTTTGATGAGAGTTAAATTTTCCAACTAGGTCATGGCACAAACAATACATTTCTCATATTGCATTATTTGAACGAACGCACGAGCGCACGCCCGCACGGGAAAAAATACTACATTTGCCCCCACGCTAATTCTGTAGTAGTTCAACTCCCCCTCCTTAAAGAAATGATGTTAGGGGTATTTGTTTAACCTCATTTTTCAAACACACTTCCTCTTGACCTCAGCAAACATTGCAATTAAAAACATAAGGAGGAAACAAAAAGTAAGAACCCTAAAAAGTTGATGAGAGAGAAAAATGGATTGGCACTAGCTGTCTGATTTGTTGTACTGGAAAATGTAGGGTTAGATGCGCTCAAAATCCTTTTTCTTTCTTTTGTAAGTGTTCATTTGATGTTTTCAAGACCACTCCAAATTTTGGGGTCAAACAAATGCCTTTTTTACTTTTCAATATAGGGGGGACCGTATAAAAAAAATAGTGTATAATGCAGATGACTGAAAGTTGTCCAAGAAAAATTCCTTTATTGTCTATCTCAAGGAGAACACTCTTTCAAATATAATCAGCACCCATGATGCACCAACCACTTAGAGGAGATCTTATAATATAGGCCAAGCCAAGAAACACGATATTGCCTATCGCTTAAGTTTTCATTGGTTATATAGGAGACAATAGCTGCAAGAAACAGGAAGTCTAACGATACCAATATTCTACATTCTTTCACGGACAATAGCGTCCTACACCAGCTCATTTCACAATTTGTTTGCCAATATCAACCAAGAAACTACAGTTCGCATGCCATTTGGTTTTTGAGCTGGCACATTTCAATGATCTAAGTTGTTCCTGCTAGATTGAGTAACAAGGAAGAGCTATCACTGCCAAAAGTAACTTCCTATATTTAAAGCTCAAAAGTCACATGAAATAAGTATAAATAAAGGCAGTTTGGCAGCTTCTGATTCATGTTTGAGCAAATAAACCAGCAAAAATAGAGATATATATTGATACAAGAAAACGTTAGTAAAATTCAATGATGTGGCAGCAAGCATAGGTGTTGAGTGCCATTTCAAAAAAAGGATCAAGTTATAAAGGAGACATCAAATTAATATGTAAAAATCATAACAGTGGATTTTGATGGAGACTGTGAATACATGCTTATTGTAGATCTAAGGTTTTTAAAATTGAAAGCATAGAAAGAATCAATGCAGATCAGAACAGGTTTCAAAATTAATTTCAGCGGTAATCCATTTCAAATCCAAGCTAGATTTTTTTTTTATTTTCTTCATTTGATGTGCTGCTAGCATAGTACTCAAAGACCAGTTTTTCAAGCTTAACATGCAAAGTAATAGTAGTATAAACTGAGTAAAGGAAACACCAATTCCTCAGCAAGGAACAGAACATTATCAAATAGAAAATGAGAAAGACATTTAAGCAAACTAATAAACTCATCAAATAACTTAAATTATGCGCTCATTTTTCATTTTACTAAAATAATTTCAATTAAACAACCTCTAAGAAGAAAGAATATAAAAAGCATGTTGCATAATAACCATCACTTAAAACAAGAAAATTAAAATTGTAAATAAAAACAGAGTTTATTAGTGTATGAAGCAATAAAAAACAGATATAGAAAATTCTACAATTGATGATAATACAAAATTCATAAAAATAGTATTACTAAGAAAAGTAAGCCAAACATAACTAGAAATGGAAATAAGAAACATAAAAGAAGCAACCAAATGAAAATTGATATAAGCAAATTAATAAGAAAGACTAAAGCCAGTACAACATAAACAATGGGAACATAAAAAAGAAATGAGAAATTTTTCACAAATAGTTCTCTGAACTCTGAGGAAGTGAATAATTATAAGAAAAGAAATCAAGCATAAAAGTTAAAAAAACTTAGGAATTTAGAAGCAAGAAAATTTTGAAAATAATAACCAACAACAAAATTCAGGAAGACTCAAACTATTAGATGAAATTCACACCAAAGAAGTTTTTATGTCCTAATAATATAGACAGATTACACGAACATTGATGCAGATAAAGATTTCAAAGCATACAAATTTGTGTATGTTCCTATCTGTACCATTGTAGATTACAAAAATCGTAATCCAATTTTATTTCTCTTCAAGAACTTTCGTATACTTGGAATTAACTCATTCTCCGTTTTCTTTTTCTAATTGAAAAGAAAATGAGAACACATGAAATTTAGAAAGGAAAATGGCGTTTTAGTTGATTTTAGCCAAAGCAGTATCAAATAGAACGAAATTGACAATTAGGTTTATTTCAGAATGAATGAGACAGAGGATTCCCCAAAAACGACTTCCCTCAAATAAGCATTACCAAAACACATTTAAAACAAATAAGAAGGAAATAATGGAAGAAAAATGAAAGAGAGGAAATAGGGGGCATAAAAAAAGTGACAAAAACATAAAAGCAAGGGAAATATCACCAAATAATAAAATGACACTATAGACATAAATCAAGAAAAAATCACATTTAAAACTAGAGAGAGAGAAAAAAAGCTGAAAAAAAGAAAAGAAAGGGCAATTAAGGACCACTCAATACAACTAATGAAATGCTTTACATTTCATCCCCTTTTAACTATTGAATTAATGAACATTTCATCTCCTTTAACTATTGAATTAATAAAACAATGCATGAATATTTCATCTCCTTTAACTATTGAATTAATAAAACAATGCAGTGTCAACAAAAAGCAGAGAAAAAGAATCACCACGCAAAATCGAAAAAATCTAAATTTAAGAAAGACAACAAATACGAAACGCCCCAAAACATACCAACTCGATAAGAACAAAAAAAAAAAAAGGATAAGGAAACCACCTTTAATGAACTCTTCTCATCAATTCTAAGTAGAATTCCTTTGAATGCAGGTCGAATGAAGCCAGTCGATTTTTCTCAATATGTAAGGAAAAAGCAAGCGTTCTACGAAAGCTTCTATTCCTTCAGAAAATTTTTATTGACTTGGTATCCAAAAAGAATGGCAGGTTTAGGGTGGAGTGGTTAGGAATGTGAAATGGGGTGCCGAATGGATGATAGAGCAGATAAGGATGCCTAACAAGAAATATGCTCTAAGAGAGGGAAGAAATGCAGAGGACGAAAGAGAAAGGAAAGAAATTTAGAAGGAAGAGATGGAAAAACAATGAGAGAGAGTGGGGGACAAAACTATGACAGCGATCTTAGAGAGAGAAAGGGGAAGAAATACAGAGGAATTGAAAAAGAAAGGGAAGAAATACAGAGGAAGAGAGAGAAAGCCAATGAGAGAGAGGGAAAAAGTAGGGTTACAAAACTTAGAGAGAGAGGAGGTACAAAATGGTGAGGCTAGAGAGAGATGGAGAGGAGAGAGAGGAAGCATGTGAAGCTAGGGAGAGAGATCGGGAGGAGAGAGAAAGATGAGAGAGAGAGGATGCAGAGATGCGGTACGCGGTAATCAATGCAATTTACGAATAGAAAGAAAGTACTAAACTACCCCTGTATGTTGCATCGAATGACGTACGGAGGTAATTTCGTCATTTGGCGACCATGCGCGTTGATGGGGATTGAGACGTCAGAGTTTAACAACCACCGATTGAGGGGAGCGATCCCTTTGGTCTGTTAGATGATATCACTGTCTCAATGATTCACGGGAAGATAACATGGATCATTGACCATCGCAGATGTATGTTTATCGCCGTCCAAGCAACCCCTTTACAGATATGGAAAAAGTGGAGCATACCACTTCTGTCTATTCTTTATCACGTAGTTTTGTTATAAAAAAAATCTATTTTTGATATTTAATTAGAAAATTTTAAACTTCAAAAACAGTCAAAATCGAGAATGGGTTGAGGTCGTGGAGGTACCATCATTTGAGTCTCGACAATCGGTCTAGATTTTTATTTTCACATACACATTTGAAACCTGCTTATTATTTATAAAAATAGGTAGAGGCATGTATTCCCCACTGATCTATCAAAAATAAATAAATAAAATAGGTAAAATCAAGTAAACCTATAAACATATGAAAAACTTGAAAATGAACGGTCTAAATATGTGTTGCAAGATGCATTATTTTTTAGGATTCAAAAAAAAAAAATTTTTCATATTCATACATCTCGATGTCGAGATGATGAATTAGAAGGTTTTTCAACATTAGAACAATATTTTTGATAGATTTTTTAAATGCACCTGTAATTCTACATTTTAAGGTTGCAACTTTATATAAACTTTTTCCTGCACTGTATAAGCCAAGCTTATCATAAATATAAAAAAAAAAAACTAAATTTTGAATGGTGTTTTTGTTGGGGATATTTTTGGCACCATCCATATCTAATTTGACACCATGCGCTTTTCACAATGCCCATCTCAAAGAGTACACGGGCCCTGCACCCGCTCACTTATAGAACAAGTTAAAATGAGAGAAGGCCACATCTAACATCTTTAGTTACGGAAAATTGTTTCTACAAAATTTCTACATATACAGTTCAGAAGTATAAAGCATTCATCTTTGCAATTAGGTGGTTCATCTAATACCAATGGAAACTAACGATCTAAATATTTTTTTAATATAATTATTATTTTTAGTTTTATAAAATGTATTTATTTTTTCACATTCATGATCTCTATGTTAGAAATTACATGTCCTTAACAATTAAGTTCAGAAATCCATCGCAGCCATAGATTTTTAAGAGGTGTCACAATTTTATGTGTTCGGGCTTGGCCCGCATGCTAACCGTGTGCTTTAGTGATAAAACTCGGAGCCACAAGTACTTTTGGAGGGGCGTGTTTACAATACTCACGCATGAGCATGTTATAGACATATTCCCTCGAGTAGAAGACTAAGATGATTTTATATGCAAAATTTTGGGAATTACCTAAAAATCTTTAAAGAAAGAAATTATCTCAAAAAAAATTTAGAAATAGAAATTATCTCAAATTTTATGTTTTGGATAGATAAAGTATCTTAAAATTTTGGAGAGAGAAATTATATCAAATTTTAAAAAGAGAAACTAGAAAAAATTTAAGAGAGAAACTATCTAAAAATTTCAAGTTTTAGAGACGGAAAGTATCTTAAAATTTTTTAGAGAAAAACTCTATCAAATTTTTTATAGAGAAACTATCTAAAAAAATTTAGAGAAAGATTATCTCAAAATTTAGAAAAATAAATTACTTTAATTTTTAGATGGAGAAACTATCTCAAAAATTTTAGAATCTCAAATTTTAAGTGTTAGAGATAGAGTATCATAAAAATTTTGAGAGAGAAATTACCTAAAAAAATTTTGAGATAAACTATCTCAAAATTTTTAAAAAGAGAAACTATATCAAATTTTAAGTTTTCGAGAGGGAAACTATTTCAAAATTTAGATAGGGAAATAACCTAGAATTTTTTAGAGAGATAACTATCTCAAAAATTTTAGAGATAAACTATATCAAATTTCAAGTTTTAGATAGAGAAAGTATCTTATAATTTTAGAAAGTGAAACTATATCAAAATTTAGAGACTGAAATTACCTAAAACTTGATAGAGAGAAAAACTATCTCAAATTTTAAATTTTAAATTTTAGAGAGGGAAAGTATCTTAAAATTTTAATGAGAGAAACCCTATCAAATTTTAGGGCGAGAAACTACCTAAAACTTTTTAGAGAGAGAAACTATGTCAAAAATTTTGGAGAGGGAAATTATATCATATATTAAAGAGAGAACTCTCTCCAAATTTCAAGTTTGATATGCTCTATCTCTCTCTCTCTGGCTGTATCCAATTGTGTTTGCCAAACATGGAAAAAACATGCTTAAGTATTATTTTCCTATGAATTGTTTGCATATCTGAATATTTTTTATATAAATATTTTCATGTCAAACTTTCACGTGCACCAAATGACCTCTAAAAGCAAATCAAGTTATAAAAAAAAAGAAAAAAAAGATGGTCCAAATATGAGATTTGCATATCTTGAGTATCATTCAAAGCCATCCAAACCAAGGTTTTAACATAATCAAAGTTTGATATAATAAGGTTTTGATTCAGGTTTATTAACACATGGAGCCAAACGAGCCTTAACTTTTCCAGCATTTTCCATTACATTGTATTGTGTCCTCAATCAAAATGACCATCTTGCTTTTAATTAACCCAAAAAAAAAAAATGGCCTTCTAAACCCATATTTTCATCCACATATTACTCATAGGAAAAGCGTTACTATGACCTTAAGATAGAATCATGGGCTTATTCGCAAATAAAACAAATAGAAACCATCACGAATTGCTTAAAGAATGATAGAAAGGGATCCTTGAATCATAAAAAAACCTTCTATATTGCCTTTTTATTTTATCATTTTTTATAGCTTTGAGCAAATTCATATGAAATTCTTAAAACATGTCAGAATTTTAATTGATGTACAACTCATGTGATGAGTTGAACAAAGAAAAGACTTGGGCCATTAAGTTGTGAGAGATAATGAGCATAGAGGAGACTAGGGCTATTTAATTAAGAGCGAGATGAATGGATCATTAATCTAGTAATACATTAAAAAAAACTATGTTCAAATAAATAAATCTAAGATTTACGAGAGAGTGAGATAGAGAGAGAAAGAGAAATAGTCCAAATTTTTAACTATGGATACCCCATCTATCTAAAAAATTGCATTAATTTTGTGGATGTTAGGATTTAATAACCTTATTAGATGCGAAAACAAGAATCTCAAAAGTTGGATCCCACCAAGATCGTGTACTTATCAGGTTAGAAACAAAATAAAAGAGACCACGAGTCATAATACAAGAAATAAAGCATGAAACACATACACTGCATGAACACAAAGATTTACATAGTTCACCCCAAGAGGGCTATATCTACGAGCACAGCAAACTGAAATCTACTATACCAGTGAAAATTACATCAATGATTTTAAAACATAAAGTTACTTCTCTAGCCGTCGACAAATGCAGTCGAGTAAACCTTTTTAGAACCGTTCTCCCCGATTGCCACGATCCCACCGATCTCTCATCTTTATTCTACAGTTAAACCACTGTCCAAAAAAAGACTCATCTCCATTCCATGGCTAAATTGTTTTTTGAAAAAGACCCTGAGAGAAATCGAGACTTTTTTCCCTCTAATAGGGGAAACCGCCAAAAATTTTCATTGGAACAACTTCTATACAAGAAACCAACCTCTCAATCTGTAAGAGGCACATCATGTTGTTCTCTCCATATGAAGCTCTCTTCTCTCTAAGGGGAGGCCTTGCCTCTGATGCAGAAAAGATTATGCCTCTCTTTGTAGAGGAAGCCACATTTCCAATATGGGGACCTAAATAGGTCACACTTATTCTTTCATCTTTGATCCCATATATATGAACTCATGAGTCCAAACTAAGTAGGAAACTTTTTATAGATATTACATATATCTCAAGAACTAAGAAATATGTCACACAATCCTAATCCTTTTGGATTTTCTATGTCATTTAAAAATCTAATCAATATCAATCCCAATCCCACATAATATGAAAATTCTTTATGTGGGTGATTTTGGATAATCAACATATCCAACAATTTTCATCTTGATATCAAATTACCTGCTCACCATGCCAATGGACAGCTTTATGAATTCATCATCTTTTGCCAAATAAATTCTTTCACCATTCTTACCGGAAAGATTGTGCTTGCCATAATATTTCTCCACCTCAAATAAAACAATTGCATATTTTGTCATGTGTTTTTTTTAAGCTGAATACACAAATACTAGCCTTGTACTGAACCATGCACTCTGATACCACTTGTTAAGATTTAAGAACCCTCTTATATGCGTAAATAAGAATCATAAAATTAGATCCCACAAGATCGTGTACTTATCCAACTAGAAACAAAATAGAAGAGAGCACAAGTCATAATATGAGAAATACAGTATGAACCATATACACTACAAGAACACAAAGATTTACATGATTCACCCCAAAAGGGCTACATCCACGGGTACAACAAACTAAAATCCATTATATTAATGAAAGTTACATCAAAGATTTTGAGACAGAGAGTTACCTCTCTAACCCTCGACAAAACACAATCGAGCAAACCCTTTTAGACCTGCTCTCTCGACTGTCTCCACCCCCAATCTCTCATTTCTAATCCACAGCTAAACTAATGTCCAAGAAGAGACACATCTCTATTCCATAGCTAAATTGTTGTCCAAAAAGATATCTTTAAGAGCAACCGAGATTTTCTCTCACTAAAGGGAAAACCACCCAAAATCTTCATGGAACCGCTTATCTATATGAAATCGGCCTCTCAATCTACAACAGGCACATCCGTGACATTTCTCTTCGTAGGAATCACTCCTCTCTCTAAGGAAGGCCTTGGCACTAATGTAGAGGAAGCCCTACCTCTCTCTTTAAACGAAGTCACATTTCTCATATGGTGACCCAAATAGGGCATACAAATCAAAAACCCCAAATCTTAAATCCAACATTTCATATCACCTAGTATATGACTTTGATTAAATTATGATTTATTTTTAACATAGGAAACAAAGCATCCTAACATAATATAATTCAAACTAGGAAATACTCGATTATTGCAAATAATTCAAACAAATAAGCGAGGAATGATCCTAAGCCTCTCTGATTTGTAGATTTTATAGGCAATCAAAGAAATAAGTTCAAATTAACTCATATACAGTTAACCCAAATCCAAATCTTGCATGAAAACAACGCCCAAGAGTATAGGAGAGCTAAAAAGAAAACGTAACAACAAGAAACACCAAACATAAAACAAAATTAAATATTTAGGAATAGGAAGAAATACAGGCCATAATAGATTTCGGCTATTTGGATAGTTCAAGGATGCATAACATTTGCATGTTTTTTTTTTCTTTTTTTTGTTAAATATTTTTTAGTGTATTATTCATTATAATGTCATTTTTTTTGTTAAATTTGAGATAGTTTCTCTTTCTAAAAATTTTGAGATAATTTCTCTCTAAAAATTTTCAAATAGTTTCTCTCTCTAAAATTTGATATAGTTTCTCTCTAAAATTTTAAAATATTTTTTGTCTCTAAACTTTAAAATTTGATATAGTTTCTCCCTCTAAAATTTTGAAAAAAATTTTATAGTTTCTCTCTCTAATTCATAGGGGTGTTTTTATGGAATTAATTGCATTTTGTAAAGTGGACGTCTCCGTAATGGGGAAATCTGGCAAGAAATCAATTTCAAATGGTAAAACAATTACTGGCATAAATGAGGAAATGAGGAAAACAATTATTGACAGAAATGAGGAAAACAATTACTGGCAGAAATATTTTTCAATCCCAAAATTTCGATCCAAACGTCATAAATGTGTCCATCTCAAACGTTTCTGGAAATATATTTCCAAGTATCCAAACGTCCCGATAGTGCTTGAGTTCGCAACTACTAAGGCTTCTCTTCCAACGAACTATATCTCTCTTTTAAGGGTGGCAACGGTACGGGCTTGGGCCAGGCCAGGCCAGCCTTGGCCCTATTGCAGCCTATGTCCCCATAGGGCTGGCCCAGGCATGGTTGTGGCCTTGTGAGGGCTGGGCAACAACAAACGAAGAAGAAAAAAAGAGCGTAAGTCTGGCTGGGCCGTTCAGCCCTTTGCTAGTCCTACTCTTTTTACTGGCTTTGCGGATACTTTCTAACTCCAAGAAGTCGTCTCTTGTTGTAGGGATCATTTGGATCCATGTAAAAAGATTACCTCGAGAAATCAATTTCCTTTGAAATATATTTCGAGAAAAGTATTTTTTATAAAAATACATTAGGGCTGATTGAATGGTATGTGGATGCATGACATTTTCTTTTTTTTCTTTTTTTAAAAAATTTTTTGTTAAATATTTTTATTGTATTATTTATTATGATGTTATTTTTTATTAAATTTGACATAGTTTCTCTCTCTCTAAAAATTTCGAGAGAATTTCTCGCTAAAAAATTTCAAGTAGTTTCTCTCTCTAAAATTTGAATAGTTTCACTCTCTAAAATTTGTTATAGTTTCTCTCTCTAAAATTTTATGATATTTTATCTCCCTAAACTTAAAATTTGAGATGGTTTCTCTTTCTAAAATTTTTGAGATAGTTTCTATCTCTAAACATTTTAAGTACTTTCTTTTTCTAAAATTTGATATAGTATGTCTCTCTAATGTATTAAGATACTTTTCTCTCTAAAACTTAAAATATGAGATAGTTTCTCTCTCTAAAATTTTTGAGATAGTTTCTCTCTATTTTAGGTAGTTTTTCTCTCCAAAACTTTAAGATATTTTCTCTTTATAAAACTTAAAATTTGATATAGTTTCTCTCTCTAAAAAATTTCAAATACTTTCACTCTCTAAAACTTAAAATTTGAGATAGTTTCTCTATCTAGAATTTTTGAGATATTTTCTCTCTCTACAAATTTTTAGGTACTCGCACTCTTTAAACCTTAAAATTTGAGATAGTTTATCTCTCAAATTTTTGATATAGTTTTTCTCTCTAAATTTTAAGAAACTTTCTCTCTCAAAAACTTAAAATTTGATAGAGTTTCTCGCTCTAAAAATTTTGAGATATTTTCTCTCTTTAAAAAATTTTCAGTACTTTTCTCTCTAAAACTTAAAATTTGAGATAATTTCTCTCTCTAAATATTTTGAGATAGTTTCTCTCTAAAAACTTTGAAGTAGTTTCTCTCTCTAAGACTTAAAATTTAAGATAGTTTTTCTTTTAAAATTTTTGCAAGAATTTCTCTCTCTAAATATTTTCAAGTACTTTCTTTTTCTAAAATTTAAAATTTGAGATAGTTTTTCTCTCTAAATTTCTTGAAATAGTTTCTCTCTCTAAAATTTAAAATTTGAGATGGTTCTTCTCTCTAAAAAATTTTAGATTGTTTCTCTCCCAAAAAAAATTTGAGTCCTATTCTCTCTTTAAAACTTGAAATTTGAAATAGGTTATCCCTTTAAAAAATTTGAGATAGTTTCTCTCTTTAAAAATTTTGAGATAGTTTCTCTATTTAAAAATGTTGAGATAGTCTCTCTTAAAGTTTTGAGATGGTTTGTCTCTTAAAAAATTTAGGTATTTGTCTCTCTAAAATTTAAAATATAGGATAGTTTCTCTCTCTAAAACTTTAATTTTAATATACCTTTTCTCTCTAAAACTTAAAATGTGAGATAGTTTCTTAATCTAAAAATTTTCAGGTACTTCTCATTATAAACTTTAAATTTCAGATAGTTTCTCTCTATATAATTTTCAGGTACTTTCTCTTTATAAAACTTAAAATTTGATAAAATTTAACTCTCTAAAAATTTTAGGAAAATTTGAGATAGTTTCTCTCTCTACAAATTTTCAAGTACTTTCTCTCTCTAAAACTTAAAATTTAATATAGTTTCTCTCTCTAAAATTTTGGAGCTAGTTTCTCTCTCAAATTTGATATAGTTTATCTCTTTAAAATTTTAAGATATTTTCTTTCTCTAAAACTTGTAATTGAAACAGTTTCTCTCTATAAAAACTTTGAGATAATTGCTCTCTCTAAAAAATCTTGATAGTTTCTCTCTAAAATTAGAAATAGTCTCTTGTTAAAATTTTAAAATATTTTCTCTCTAAAACATAAAATTTGATATAGTTTCTCTCTCTAATTTGTGGGGGTGTTTTTTTGTGGAATTGCAAAAGTAAAGACAATGATACATATTTCTTTTTTTTTTGCTTGAAATGAAGAAAATAATTACTGGCCAAAGTACTTTTCAGTCCCAAATGTTCGATTCAAACACCAGATACATGTCATCTCCACTAAAACATATTTTTGGAAATGTATTTCTAGATATCCAAACGGCATTGTTGTGTTTTGAGATCCCCGTAACTCTAGCTCACAAAGAATGGATCCTTAATAGAGGAAGAATTAAAAGGGAGTTTAGGGCATAAGCAAAGCATGATAAATGGAAAAAGGATCAAATTAAATGGGTGTAGTAAATTCAAGAGAAAATTACGCTAATATCCGTTATAATATGAGTTATTACGGATCCACCTTTTAGTTTCCGTTATTACCAAGATGTTTGTTTTTTCCCTTTCACAAAGAAATTTTTAAAAAAAAAACGTCTTTACCCTTTTTTGGGTGTTGAACATCCGAATTCAAAAACATTTCGATTGTTCAACAACCGAAAACAGGAATAGCTTATTTAACCTTCCCGCTCTAGTTTCGGTTTTTCAACAACCAAAATTAGAGTTTTCGGGTATTATAAACCGAAAGCCTAATTTCGGTTGTTGAACAACCGAAACAGTGGATTTTTGGTTTTGCAGCACCGGAAAACGGGAGTTGCTCTCCCGCTATGGTTTCGGTTGTTCGACAACCGAAATTAATTTTTTCGGTTATTCAAAAACCGAAAATTTGATTTCAGTTTTTGAACATATGAAATTTTGTCGATTTCGGTTTTTGATTAACCGAAAATATGTGCGTCAATATTTTCCACGTTTTAGTGTAACATTTTTATTTATTTATTATATAAAGTTGGGGGAAAACAAGCCAAATACAATATCATACATGGATCATACTTTTTTTAATTTCCCCCAATACAGTATCCTATGAGATTGGCTCACGGTCGTGATTCGTACCGTTTTGACTCTTATCTTATATTGTTGATTATTTTTTGTTAATTTTTTCACAATTAATAGAATATTTTATTTTTATATTTGTAATTTTTATGTATTGTTGATTAATAAATAATATTTATTAAAATATTGTTGAAGTTGTTTCTTTGTATAGTTATTTGTTGTTTGTATAAATATTTACTGTTCGTATTATGATGATACATTGTATTTATTGTTTTGGTTAAATATTGTTCAACTTGTTCGTTTGTATTAATATTTGTTATTTATTTGGTGTTTGTTTGAGTATTTGTTATTTTTGTTGTTTATTGATTATTTATCTTTTTTATAGTAGTACATTATTTAAATTTGTTATGTAATACTCGCATTTTATGAACCCTAAAGTAGTTAGAAATATCCAAAGTTTTTGTATTCTTTATTGTATCAATTTATTGTAACACAAATTTTGCTATTCATTTAATATAGTAACATTGACAATGGTTATTGAGGGAGTGCAACTGGTATTCCGATATGGGGGGTCATTTGAGACAAATGCAGATGACGAATGTATATTTTACAAAGGGGAAAAATTGAATGTTACAAAGTATAATGGAAATATTTCTTTGGTGGAACTAAAAAGTCATTTTAGTAATTTAACAATGTATGATTTAAACAAATTAGCTATTATGTACCACAACACAAGTCTTTTTAGCGGGCTTGATTTGATTGATGTAAGTGATGGTGTAGATGTATTTTTTATGTTGGGAGGGGAATCTTCGAAAGTTATTGTATATATTGCCTTGACAATGGAGCCAGAACGGGAATCTATTGGTGATGGTTCATCTTCAAGAAAAAAGTATATCTACAATTTACTTTTTCATCTGTAATTTGTTGTATTTCACTCTTTTATTTATAGAAATTGTTGCTTCATCTTACACTTTATCTTTTGTCAACATTCGGTGTAACACTTTACTTGATCAAGATCAAAACATTGCAGTAGCACCTAACCTTGAGCTTGTACCAGAGCGTTATGTGGAGCATATTGAACCACTAAAGAGCCCATGTAGAGGAGTCGGTAACGAGGTTCAATTGAATATAGGACAATATTTTGAAAGTGTCAATGAATGCCGACGTCATCTTGTGAATTTTGCAATCCACAATAATTTTGTTCTGAAGTTTGACAAAAGTGAATTGGGACGGGTGTGGGCGAGTTGTAAGGCAGAGAGATGCACATGGCAAGTGTGGTACTTACGAGTTGGCAATACGGCATACTTCAAAGTGAAATCTATGGTTAAGGAGCACACATGCAATGGTCTAATGGGGAAGGTCCATCAGCCACTAGCTCATAGTGATTGAGTGGCAAAAAAAATTAAAGCCCACCTTAGTGATCAACTAAAAATTAAAGTTAAAGATATTGTAAATGATGTCCAACGCGATCACGGTGTCAGGTTTTCCTACATGCAAGCTTGGCGAGGAAAGAGGTTCCTAGAGAGATGACAGATGGATCGCATGAACAACAATACCATGACCTCCCCTTGTATGTGGAGAAGCTCTGAAGAACCAACCCAAGAACCAAAGTTCGCATCGACACAGATGAATGCAGGTTCAAACGATTATTCATTGCTTATCGTTCATGCATCATGGGTTTTGCTAATGGATGCAAGCCACTAATTGGTATTGATGGGACATTCTTAAAAGGAAAGTATCAAGGCATATTATTGTGCATCATTTCTATAGATGCAAATAATGGGCTCTTTCCATTGGTATTTGCAGTGGTTGAGAAAGAGAACTACCAGAGTTGGTATTGGCTCTTAAATATACTGAGTGAGCTATTATATGAGTTTTCTAATATGTCTGTCTTAACAATTATATCAGATCGACAAAAAAGCTTGTCAAAAGCAATAAAAAAATGACTTCTCACGTATTTTCCAGCATTCTGCATGTGACATATGAGAGAGAACTTCAAAGGCTTTATGAAGAAGTCAACAAATACCGAAGTATTGTTGATGTTGTTTTGGAAGGCTACGCGTAAAGCGACCATTAGTGGGTTTGAAAAAATTATATTTGACATATAGTGTGACGAATCAGAAGCATATGAGTGGATTAAGTATATCCCTCCCAAATATTGGGTAGATACCTATTTTCCAATGACAATATACAATCATCTTACCTCTAACATAGCTGAGTTATGCAATGCTTGGATAATGGCGGCTCGAGAGAAGCTGATCCTTATAATGTGTGAAGAAATAAGGGTATAGTTGATGATCAGGTTTGAAGAGAAGAGAGAGTTAAGTAATAGTTGAAGCGGCATGTTAGTATCAAAAGCCCAAGAATTACTGGACTTGCGAAAGATGAAAGCTAGATTTTTACACACAGTTATATCCGCCATGGATACACAATCTGAGATCCACTATCTTGGGAAGAAGTATGATGTTGATTTAACTCATTGGACATGTAGTTGTAGAAAATGGTAACTTCGTGGCATACCATGTACTCAAGCGATTGCGACTATTAACCATATGCATTTGGATCCCATTGCATATTGCCTTCAGTATTTCACAGTGGAAACATTTAAAAGGGCATGTAAAACTCCCTTTGGGTCTGTCCCGAATGATATTGAGTTGATAAGTATGTTTAACCGGACAGTGTTGCCACCAAGGATGATACGCCTTCCCAAGTCATTATAGGAGGACATGCAGAAAACCGATAAAGTGAATTATTTATTGTCAATCTTGTGTTTTTGTATGGAATTAATAATTCGATGAATTAATGAAATGAGTGATTTAGGTGCCGTCAATCTTGTATTGTAGTTGTTGTTAGTGTGAATTGAGTGATTTAGGTGTTGATTTGAATCTGATATATAAAAGTTAGTAATATGCTGAAAAAATTCGGGCAAAGAAAGTCTATAGAAATCAAGATGTAGAAATAAGAGATTCAATATGCACTACACATTGTAGAGCATGGAAACATAAGGTAGTATTCGACCTTTAATAAGAAGGAAATCCCAGTAATATAATGTTTAAAACTATGGAAATCGATGACAAGGTAATGTAGTTTCAAGCAATGGAAGTAGAAATCAATGAAAAGAGCATTGAAACAAAAGTATGATTTAATGACAAATTATTGTATTATAAGATTTACAACAAGCAATGGAAGAAGAAATCAAGTTTTAATGGCAACCATAACGCAATTCATTCAATGTACAATATTGGTACGTTAAAGGAAATTACAACCGAAATTATGATTTCGGTTGTTCAACAATCGAAAATGTTCTTCCAATTTTGGTTGTTCAACAACCGAAATTCTTCTAATTTCAGTTGTTCGACAACCAAATTGTTGACTGTGAAAATTCAGGGACTTTGGAATTTGCAATCAATAATTTGGTTGTTAAACAATCGAAACTGGCATAATTTCTGTTGTTGAACAATCGAAATGGTCTTTGCGAACAACAGAAGGTCCTTGGATGTTCACAGAGACCATTTCGGTTGTTGCACAATCGAAATGGAATGGTCTATGCGAAAATCTAGGGAAGAGACCATTTCGGTTGTTGAACAACTGAAAATGTTCAATTTCAGTTGTTAACAACTGAAATGTTTATGATTTCATTCTTTCCATGATTTTTTTTGAATCATACATGATTGTATCGTAATTCGGCTCCTACTTTTATCATTTGAGTTGGATCCAGTTTAAAGTTTTTTGTTCTTGTGGTTACTACGCCATGTACTTATTGGTTGCATTCAATATGTTAATTGAGTTGGTCATTTTCAGTCATGTGCATAGGGTAGAAGCTGCTCATGGGCTTCTTAATGTTGTTTTCGTCACATTTAGTTTATAAATTTGTTGCTTTAGATTGTTCGCAACATATGTAGAATGCTAAAATGTCAAAACCTATCAATGTCTTGGCTCTAGTTGGGGCACCCTAATAATGAACTACATAAATTAATTTCAGCACAAGTATGAAAGTCACCTTGGAATGAAATTTTGAAGTATATTTAGCAATGCTGGTGCAAACTCCTTCAATTACTTATGAACATGATCTCAAGGAATCATGAAACAGTCCAAAATGGATTACCAAATGTATTCAATACATTACAAATGTATTCAATGACCATTACATTTAATGACCAATACATTATCCTTTCATAACATTACAAATGTATTCAATACATTACAAATGTATTCAATGGCCATTACATTGCCAAATAAGACATTTACACTAGTCGCTTTCCCTTCGCCTAATACTGCTTCTTTCGTGTGTTATGTCTTCTGAGCTCTTCAACTGTAGGTTGTGTGGATGGAGCTAAGTCTTCTGAAGGCTGTCTACTGTCACCCATTACATCTTGTCCGCCCTCTTCTTATACAACTTCATTATTAACTTGACGTAAAATTTCCATCCTGGCTTCAATATCAACTATGTCGACAGGCACAAACTTAGACAGCATTTCAAACGCGTTGTTAACGTGATTATAAACTTCAAGAAACCACTTTTGTCTAAGTGTAAGTGCCTCTGCTAACATGGTTGTACTAGCCTGATCTGCACTAACCTGCAAAAACAATTTGTAGGTTAATATAAACATAACAATTGATAAGCAAGTACAAAACGAAAACAAGTTATCGGTTAATATAAAGATACCAACTGATCCTCATATCCTCGAGGTCTCATTATATACTGTGGTTCATGTTCAAGAACCACCTCTTCTTCTTCTTGGTTCTAAGGTTGCAATATGTCTTTTGGTGGATTAAAGACATTATGTATTATAGGATAGGACACTTGGTTGTACCAGACTTTGTACTCCTCTGAGGGCAACCCATTGGCAATATCGATTTCAATGTCTGCTATCATGTGATCATGACGAGACAAATAATTATGGATTTTATCTGAATTGACATTTCGCTAATCTCGCTGCCCAACATGTCTGCTAAATCTCTTACCAACAGATGTGGGATTTCTTAGAATGTCGTGTTTAGCTCCAAATTGCCGGCAAACACGATCTGGCATGTACGGCTCGACAATATCGTCAAAGATAAGCGTCGTTATTCATATTGCAGTTTCGAATGTCTGATGCCTATCTTCTGAAATGGCATCATCAAGCTTGAAATAGGGATTCCATATTACCTATTATATTATATGCAATCACACATACGGTAATCAGTCAACAATAAAAACTATAGATACTTTAATGCAATTGAAAGTAATTAATATCAAAGTACACACTAACCTCATTAGGTTGGAGGCTATCCAATTCTTGTCTAATGGGAGGCATCATGTTATGTGGATTGCCATAATAGTTCTTTAGTGGCTCCCATCTCTTTGCCCTAGGCATATTTGGAGAGATACTATGTGGTATGAGCCTCATATGCATAATATACTCATAAGACCAGCACTGCATTAGATCAAGATATGATAAATAATAAATATTATTTCTAAGTAATCTAACTATTCTGCTTGTGTCAATACAAAAATTAAATTTACCTGAATAAGAGTGGCTGAGCCACTAAAATGTCTTCGCTTGAATGTACAAGCTTTTCCAAGGGATTGATAAAGAAATACGAGGGTTGCAGCACCCCAAGCATATCCCCCAGCTTCCTCAATATCTTCAAAGAATTGCAAGCATCTCGTTAGCACTGGTGCAACTGACGCATCAACGAAAATGGTAACGCTAATGAGGAAGTGCAGATAGGCTCAAGTATATCTGAGTACTTCCACAGGGGTTGCATCAGGTGGAATTGCCTAAAATTTTTCTTTAACCATGAATGCTTAATGGTTGTCAGGTTGCCTCCAGTGGGGACTATACCCAAATTGTTTTCTATGAACTCCCGGAGGTCACTAATAGGACGACATGTAACAGACTCACCATCCACAGTCAGTCTTAGAATCTCGTATACATCAAATAAAGTTGGTATCATCTCACCAATTTGAATGTTGTAATGGAATGAATTTGTCTTGGAACGCCACCTCTCTACATTGGCTGCGACCAAAGGATGATTAATTCGACCTGATTGGATGATAGATAGAGCACCCAATCCAAACGCATTCACTAATTGAACTTGGTCATCGGTTAGATGCCAATCGTTCAATTGAAAAGTCTTCTCATCGATTCTAATTTCTTGTTTTTCCTGAAATACAACAAATAGAAAACATATGAGTCATAATAAATATACACATGTATTTACCATATGATGTTGAAACAAACTACAATTTATTAAAAAATAACAAACTAATGGAAAGAGCCAATGAATATATGCAGATACATGTCCTTCTCATATGAAATATGATGAACGTTCTGGGTGAAGCTATAGCAAACTAGGGTCTTGAGGACCTCCTGGATGGACACGACTCATATTCACTAAAATCGAGACAAAAATAACTCATCATGCATTTTAAAATAGCATCATGCATTTGCATATAGAATACTACTCTAACAAAAGAATATGATAATAAATTTACATATCAAATACGCCTCGTATTTATATATATATATATATATATATATATATATATATATATATATATATATATGTACTCTTAAACCCACAAGCATTTGCAAAATATTCAAGGTAAATAACAAGCCAAACTATAAATGGAGTTACTAACACATTTGCAACTCATATGTAATCCATATATCAGTAAATCATATATCACTAACAATAGAATAGGCATGAAGTAATGAATGCAAAAATTTTGTTCTTATATGATAACCAAAACAGTGTTCTATACTATCTCTGTACCTATTCATCTTTGTACCATCTATGTACCTATTCAAAATATAGGCTATAAGAAATTTCAACTTACAAAACCCACACCCATTCATTTATAAGCCCATATAGCTATGAGAAATCAAAGAAATCAGCAACTGAGGCACCGTTTCAGACAACTAAGATATTGGTTCAAAGGGAAAGAAATAAAGACAACTATTGTTTTTTGCATTATTATAACTCAAATGTTAATTACAACAAAATACAAATAACAACATTCAACAACACAAAGTAACATCCAACCATATGTATTAAGCTACTCATTTCAAATTACAAGTCCAACATCGCATAACTCATACATTTTCAAAGACAAATGCAACATCCAATAACATAAGGTGCTATATAAAGCTACATATTTCAAATTACAGATGGATTCATTTATATACAGTCACAAAACACAAACCCATTCAACTACAGATAAACCCCAAAATTTTCAGTTATATACGACTCAATTCAAATTGCAAATTGCAAACCCAATATAGCATAAATTATACATTTTCAAATACAAGGCAACATCCAACAACACATTTAGCTATCTTAAGCTATTGATTTCAAATTGCAGGTTATTTCATTTCGAGTTATAATAAAACCCCAAAATTTGTAGTTCTCAGTAACACCAAATTTAGAAATTCTTAAACAATAAATAAAGAATAAACATAACTCAATAACTAATGTATAACATTCAAGACACTAAAAATAACCACAAATTTACAGTTATTACAAACCCCTAATAATTGCACTTCTTAAAAATCCCAACTATCACTAAAAGAAATTGTCATCAAAGAATCTGTAAAATCTATTAAATAATCCCTAAATCGACCGCTTCTACTCAAGTATGAAATCCTAAATCATAATCTTATACAATGTTAGCTTCTAAAAATCGAACAAGAAATGAGATTATCCATACCCTCACTACATATTAGAAATTTGTCAAATGCCCTCAAAATACGTCAAATGCAGTTATGATCCATCCAAATACTTGTATCCAAATCTAAATATGTTATTTTGATTATCACAAAGGTAAGAGACAGTTAGAAATGGGGGGAATGAGAAATACCTAGAACGACAAAGCAAAAGAAACAGATCCAGGAACTTTAAACGAGCCCCGCACAATTTCGATTGTTAAACAACTGAAAATTGTAAATTCGGTTGTTCAACAACCGGAAATTGTAATTTCGGTTGTTGAAAACCTGAATTCAAATATATTTCGATAAAACCATAGCGAGAAGTTTAAACAAGCTAATCCCTTTTTCGGTTGTTGAACAACCTAAAAACCCTTGAATTCGATTCTTCAATACCCGAAAAAAGGTAAAGTCATCTTTTTTAAAAAATTCCGTTATGAGATGAAAAAAATGGACAGGGATGTAATAACGAAAACTATTTAGTGTAACCGTAATAATGGAAACTATAACGGATATTACCATAATTTTCTCTAAATTCAATTCCATAAATTTACAGAGCAATATTTTTTGTCGTAAATTAGATAGTATTGTAAGACAAAACTGGATCATTACATAGAGTGGATCAGTGCTTTGGAAGCAGTCCTAGAGTTGCAAAATGTTAGGGTGAAAAGAGATGTCCTTCACTCTGGTCAATTGATGTTCGAGTTGGTATGAAGCTCGATCTTGTAGTTGCAGGATGATGAGTGTTGTTGGGAGTGAGTTTCAAAAAGACCAGGAAAGAGAGAATTGGGGTAAATGGCATTTTGCAAAATGAAGGGACAAAAAGAATACAATACACTGCAAGTCAGTAATATTTAAAATACACATGATCATTCCCCTTACTACAATATCTGACATATGTATGGACAACATGTTGAGGCTTAAAATACACATGATCGTTCCCCAACCACAATATCTGACACATATATGGACAACATGTTGAGACCATGTCATCACTGTTATACAGGTAAAAACGCGACACAATAAGAATGTTGAAGTACTCATGTAACTCTGCCAACTAGGTAAGTCTTACAACAAAACAAATGTTTCCAAGATTTATGTTGTTAAGCTCATCAATGCAGTTAATACCAGTTTACACATTCATATTTGTATGCCTTCCTATAATTCAATGGCCTCTTGAAAACCCGTGGTGGCAACTTCTAAGGACAAATTGGACTGTGGTTGAGCAATATAGTGGGCTGCGCCCACGAGAGTCGACTCCACTCTCTTCATCATCTCTCATCATTTCAATGGGCTGTGATGACCCAATGGACCAGAGTTTTGCATTGTTTACAATTAATATGCAGTCCCATGCATGAGGGAAAAGGCAGCCACAGTCAGTTAGGGGAGAGCCAAAGTTCGGATGGTCAGGAACATTGTCATTGCTGATTGAACTAATGCACTAATGGTAACTGTGTGTCCATGACTAGTTCATCATTTTGGAGGACCACAATGACGTTTTTCCCACAGTCCATAATCCATACAATTTCAATATAGTTTCTAATTGTAAAAGCTCCCATTCTTCTAAGAGTCTCTAATGGTAGGAGCATGTTGGGTGTGGCACCCCTTGTTGATGGTAAAATTGATGATGGGCAAATTGGTAAGACATTATTCTCATTGAGGTCTCAAAAACCAGACATATTTCAATGAAAATTGGTGGTAGATAGCAGAGAGAGTTCTTATTGGTTTTGCAATAATCCTATGGTTCACCTTCCATCTGTAAAAGCGTGACCCTTGGTCCAAACAGCTACAGAGTATACCAAAGTCCCCAAAGCAAATGACAATCCAATACTAAAAATCGAATACCCAAAAGCTCTCCAAACATGGCCGCTCTCAACCAAGGAATAAAATTCTGCAACAAATGTCGAGACTGTGCTCATACAGCCCAAGAACCCAAGCTGTAGCACCTCTATAACAGTCTGATAATGTTCAGTTTTTTTCTGCAAAATGCATGCACAATTTACCAACCCTGAAAATAAATTGCACATTTATAAGATTCAAAAACATCGATCTCTAGCGCATTTCAGCCAAAGAAAGAGAGTTGGACTCAAACTTCTCATGCAAAACCCAGTTGAATAAAACAGGAAGTATACCATAAATCAACAGGCCCTGAAAGAAAGAGGCATAGCCCATTGGGTAATCACCATCCATCGAAATGACGGATGGTTATAGAGAGAGTGAGACGCCTAGAATAAGGTACGCCCCAGCTACTGAGTACCACTCTCTCACTTACCATTTCAATGGGCAGTTATAATACAGGATTTTTTTTTTTTCACCGTCCATTGAGTTACAGCATACTTCCCCTGGAGCAGAAAATGGCAACTGCTTGGCCATGAGAAAACAGGTCTCAGTATCAAGAAAATCAATGACTTTCAAAACACAGCATTTTTTGGTAGGAACTTTTCTCACAATCCCAATTATTCTGGAAACCTCATAATATAGGCAAAGAATGACTGATGAACAATAAGTGGTCAACCTCAAAGACTTACAGCTATGTTCAATGCGGATAAGGGCACCATAATCCCCGCAGCAACTACATTAGCAAGTAAAGTCCCCCATGGAATCCACATTAGGCGCTGATTAGGCCCAAAGCCTCTACCGTTAAACCGAGTAAGAAACCATCTAGTCCATACATCAAGTGGGCCAAACAACAAGCCAACCCTAATTTCTTGGACCTATGACAAGTAAGGAAAATGCTTACCCCTATGCCAAAGGCTACCATCTTATCCCTACAGCTCTTAACCCAACATTTCCCATCAAAGCAAGAGGTTTTGTAATGGCCTTCATGGTCCATGAATTGCCCCAATTTCTTTCCAGTCGCTATGCCAAACCATATTGCATCCATGAATTGCCTATATCTTTCCAGTCGCTATGCCAAACCATAGTGCATCAATCGTGATCCACATGCCTGTTGAATGTGATGGTACTTTCCAATCATAAAACAAATATTACAGTACGTTTTATCTTCAAAATGCACTGCAAGGCAAAATAGTTCTACTTTATTCTAAGTTTCATCTCTGATCAGCAAAGCATGTGATGGTACTTTCCAATCTTAACCTAAACAGACAATAAAATATGTTACCTCCCCATATATAAAAGCACTCTTCATCAAATTGCCAGAATATTATGGAGAGAAAAGGTATATCTAGATGGTTTCAAGTGGATATGTCTTTTAAACTTTGCATCAGTCGCAGAAAATAAATATGAATTTCTTTCTCGTATTCAACTGGTTACCTAATGGAAGGCCCACAAGACCATACACCCATTGCCCCTGGGTTGTTAAAGTGAGCATTTTCCGGATCCAACCGCTGAAGGTGGGTGAGGCTTCCCAAGAACCCCGTAGTAAGCCCGAGGGCTAACTCCTCCGAGAATTCCAAGATGGTGGGTTTAAACACAAACCCAAACCATCCCATAAGGAAAGATCCAAGTATATTAGCTGGGAAGTCACTATAAAATAGAGAAAAAAGATCATTTGTAAACCTTGCAACATCGGGCCCTAATAACACTTGCAAACCATACCTCAATAATACCTGAAAATTGAAAAGAAAGGGAAGAAATACAAAGGAAGAGAGAAAGGCAACGAGAGAGAGGGAGAAAGTAGGGGTACAAAGCTATGACGGAGAAGGGGAGAGAGAGGGTACAATGCTCCCATATCGGTTGGGCTAGAGAGAGAGGAAGATTGTGAAGCTAGAGAGAGAAAAAGTTGGCAAGGAGAGAGAAAGATGGCGAGGAGAGAGAGGAAGCAAAGATGCGGTGCGCGGTAGTCCACGCAATTTGAATAGAAAGAAAGTACTAAACTACCCCTACATATTGAATGACAGACGGTGGCAATTTTGTCATTTGGCGACCATGCGCGTTGCTTGGTAATAGAGGGGATCGGTCACTGTTTTTTCTGATAAAATTGCATAAACCTCCCAAAATAGACACTCCCGTCAATTTACTTCGGACCTAATTTTTTCTGGCAACTTCCCCTTAAAAACCATGTTTTTTTAGCAAATGTCCTTCCATTACAAAAGCTATTTTTTTAAAAAAAAAATACTCTTCCCTTCCATAACAAATCATTTTCGCATAAGAGGCGGTTCGGCATTTGGAAGAGGCGGTCCGACGATTATTTTGCTGGAATAGACGGTCCGGCGTTTCATTGTGACGGTTCGAGGATTATGCCATTGGAAAAATGTGCATTCCGACATTTTGAAAAAGCACTCAATCATTTTGAAGGGGCAGTTCGGCATTTTAAAGTGGCGGTCTAGTATTTTGAAGGGGCAATTCGGTATTTTAAACTGGCGGTATGGCTTTTTGAAATGATCAAGTGTTGTACAATTTCGGTGCGATGTTTCCTTCTATTAGGATCTTAATACGATTTGTTATATGCGGAAATGGTATTTTTATAAAAGTAAAAAATAAATTTTTTGTATTGGGGTATTTGTTAGAAAATATGGCTTTTAGGGGGAAGTTGCTAAAAACATTAAGAGGGGTAAATTGATTAGAAAGTTATTTTTTAAGGGTTTTATGCAATTTACTCTTGTTTTTTTTTTACCAAAGGGTCGGTCGGATGACATGCATTCATGATATCACCTTCTTAATAATTCACAGGTAGATAAATTGATCCCTTTGTTTTTTTCTTTTGAGAGAAGGTCGGTGAGATGACATGCATTCATGACATCACTTTCTTAATGATTCACAGGAAGATAAGTAACATGGATGATTGACCATCGGATATGTATGTTTATCGCCGTCCAACCAACGGCTGGACGGAGATGGAAAAAGTGTACCACTTCTGTCTATTCTTTTGGTAGGATGGCGTTTCTACGAGTCAGCTTGCTCATATGTATACATGCGGCCTCCCTTTAGAATTCCCCACAAGATAAGGATGGACTCTTGATCCAATATTTTAAGGATTCACGGACGGGTGTGTTTCCGTAAGTTTTGCAACTTCAAACAATCCAATTAAGGCCCATGTCCAAATTTTATCAAATTTTGTTATTAAAAAATCTTAGGATTATTTTAAAAGTAATGATCATATGAGACCTTCCCACACACATCACCATTAAATTTGATAAAGATTTTTAAAAAAAGTCAAGTCTTACATCTATGTGACAATGTTTTTAGACATATGTGTTGAATTTAATAGTGATCTTTTGAAATCTTATACACATAAGTGAAAAAAGAAAATCTCATAAGATCATTATTTATTTTAAATTTTAAAATCTATTTTTATATCTAATTAGAAAATTTTAAACTTAAAAAATGCTTAAAATTGAGAATGGGGTTGAGGTCATGGTGACAGCATCACTTGAACCTCAGTTATCGATTTAGGTTTCCATTCCCACTAAGGCATTCGAAAACCGTTAATTATTTCTAAAATCGCTTCTCCAAAATTTTATTCCCAACCATCTAATGAGTTTTGCATAAAAAATCTGTGAACATGTTATACACATATTTCGACTTACCGGCAGAAAACTTATTTCTACCAGTTAGAGCATGATATACACATATTCCCAAAACATCTTCTAATTATTCCCACTGAACGGTTGAAACAAATTGGGAATATTTAGGCCGTGAGTTTTGCATAATTTTGAAGGAGCGTGGTTGGAGATAAGAATTTTTGGAGGAGCGTGTTTACATAAAAAAAAAAAATCTAATTATTCCCCCTGCCAGTAAAAAAATCATCTAATTATTCCCACAAAAATGAGAGCCACAAGTATTTTGGAGGAGCGTGCTTACCATGCTGAGGCATGAGCATGTTGTACACATATTCCCTCGAGTAGAAGACTAAGAAGATTACTTATGCAAAATTTTGGGAATTACCTGAGGGCCCGTTTGCATTGGAGAAAATTAGGAAGATTAAGAAAATTATTTATGTAAAATTTTGGTAATTACTTAAAAATCTTAAGAGAAAGAAATTATCTCAAAATTTTTATAAAGAAAAACTATCTCAAATTTTAAGTTTTAGATAGAGAAAGTATCTTAAATTTTTGGAGAGAGAAAATATATCAAATTTTAGAGAGAGAAACTATCTCAAAAATTTTAGAGGGAGAAACTATTTCAAAAATTTTAGAGAGAGAAACTATCTAAAAATTTCAAATTTTAGAGACGGAAAGTATCGTAAATATTTTGAGAGAAAAACTGTATCAATTTTTTTATAAAGAAACTATCAAAAAAATTTTAGAGAAAGATTATCTTAAAATTTTAGAGAAAGAAATTACTTGAATTTTTGGAGATAAATCTCAAAAATTTTAGAGAGACAATTTATCTCAAATTTTAAATGTTAGAGAGAGACTATCATAAAATTTTAGAGAGAGAAATTACCTAATTTTTTTTTTAGGGAAACTATATAAAAAATTAGATAGAGAACCAACCTGAAATTTTTTAGAGAGAGAACTATCTCAAAATTGTTAGAGATAAACTATATCAAATTTCAAGTTTTAAAGAAATAAAGTATCTTATAATTTTAGAGAGTGAAACTATATCAAATTTTAGAGACAGAAATTACCTAAAAAATTTTAGAGAGAGAAACTATCTAATTTTTTTTAGAGAAACTATCTCAAATTTTAAGTTTTAGATAGAGAAAGTATCTTACAACTTTAATGAGAGAAACCATATCAAATTTTTGAGAGAGAAACTACCTAAATATTTTCAAAGACAAAAACTATCTCAAATTTTGGAGAGAGAAATTGTCAATATACGAAATTTCAAATTTTTAGAGAGAGAAACAATCTCAAATTTTTTGGAAAGAGAAATTATATTAAATTTTAATTTTTTAGAGAGAGAGCTCGCACAAAATTTTAAGTTTGATGTGCACTCTCTCTCTCTCTCTCTCTCTCTGCCTGTTTCCAATTGTGTTTGTCAAACATGGAAAATGCATACTTAAGTATTCTTTTCCTATGAATTGTTTGTATATCCAAATATTTTTCTTTCAAACTTTCACGTCTACCAAACGACCCCTAAAAGCAAACTAAGTTATAAAAACAAGCTTATCCAAATATGAGATTTGCATAACTTGGGTACCATTCAAAGCCATCCAAACATGTCCTACTTGAGTAACCAGGTTTTAACATAACCAATGTTTGACATAATAAGGTTTTGATTCGGGTTTATTAACACATGGAGGCAAACGAGCCCTAACTTTTCCAGCATTTTCTATTACATTGTGTTATATCCTCAATCAAAATGACAATCTAGCATTTAATTACCCAAAAGAAAAAGACCTTCTAGACCCATATTTCCATCCACATATTACTCATAGGAAAAACATTACTATGACTTTAAGAGAGAATCATGGGCTTACTTGTAAAGAAAACAAATAGAGACCAACACGAATTGCTTAAAGGATGATAGAAAGGGATCCTTGAATCATAAGAATACCTTTTATATTGCCTTTTTATTTTATCATTTTTTATAGCTCTAAGCAAATTCATATAAAATTCCTAAAACATGCCAGAAATTTAATTGATGTACAACTTGTGTGAAGAATTTAACAGAGAAAAGACTTAGGCCATTAAGTTGTGAGACTAGGGCTTTTAAATTGAGAGAGGAATGGATCATTAATCTAGTAGTACATTAGAAAAAACTACACTCAAATAAAAAAAATCTAAGAAATGCAAGAGATAGAAAGAGAGAGAGTCCAAATTTTTAACTATGGATTACCCCATCTATCTAAAAAATTGGATTAATTTTGTGGATGTTAGGATTTAATATCCTATTAGATGCGGAAATAAGAATCTCAAAAGTTGGATCCCACCAAGATCGTGTACTTATCAGGCTAGAAACAAAATAGAAAAAAGCATGAGTCATAATATAAGAAATAAAGCATGAAATACATACGTCACAAGAACACAAAGATTTATATGGTTCACCCCAAGAGGGCTACATCCACGAGCACGACAAACAAAAATCCATTATTCCAATTAAAGTTACATCAAATATTTTGGAATATAGAGTTACCTCTCCAGCCCTCGACAAAACCCAATCGCGTAAATCCTTTTAGACTCGATCTCTTGATCGCCACGACCCCTTCGATCTCTCATCTCTATTCTACAACTAAAGCATTGTCTAAGAAGCGACCCATCTCCATTCCACGGCTAAATCGCTGTCCTGGAAGTGACCCTTGAGAACAACAGAGATTGTTTTATCTAAAAAGGGAAACCACCCAAAACCTTCATGGGAACCGCTTCTCTTCAAAAAACTAACATCTCAATCTGCAGGAGACACAACGTGGTGTTTGTCTCCATAGGAAGCTCCCTTTCTCTCTAAAGGGAGGCATTGCCTCTAATGCAGAAAATGTTATGCCTCTCTCTTTAGAGGAAGTCATATTTCCAGTATGGTGGCCTAAATAGGGTACATTTATTCTTTTATCTTTCATCCCATATAAATAAAGTCAAGAGTCTAAAGTAAATAGGAAACTTTCTATAGATGTTACATATATCTCAAAAACTAAGAGATATGTCACATAATTATAATCATTTTGGATTTTATTCCCTTTAGAAATCTTATCAATATCAGTCCCTCATTATATGGGTGATTTTGGATAATCACCATATCCAACAATCTCCACTTTGATATCAAAATCACCTGCTCACCATGTCAACATCCAATAGATAGCTTTATGAATTCATCATATTTTGCCAAATAATTCATGTTACATATACCTCAAAAACTAAGAGATATGTCATATAATCATAATCCTCTTGGATTTTTATTTCCTTTAGAAATCGTATCAATAACAATCCCTCCTTATATGGGTGATTTTGGATAATGACCATATCAAACAATCTTCACTTTGATATCAAAATCACCTGCTCGCCATGCCAACATCCAATAGATAGCTTTATGAATTCATTATATTTTGCCAAATAAATTATTTCACCATTTTTGTTGGAAAGATTGTGCTTGTTATCATATTTCTCCACCTCAAATAAAACGCTCGCATATTTTGTCATATGCTTTTCTTCAATCGAATACACAAACACTAGCCTTGTACTGAACCATGCACTCGGATACCACTTGTTAGGATTTAAGAACCCTGTCATTTGCATAAACAAGAATCTCAAAGTTGGATACCACAAGATAGTGTACTTATCCAACTAGAAACAAAATAAAAGAGGGCATAAGCCATAATACGAGAAATAAAGCATGAAACACATACACTACAAAAACATAAAGATTTACATAGTTCACCCCAAGAGGGCTACATCCACGGGCACAACAAACTAAAATCCATTATATCAATGAAAATTACATCAAAGATTTTCAGACAGAGAGTTACTTCTCTAACCCTCGACAAAACACAGTCAAGCAAACCCTTTTAGACCTGTTCTTTCGACCGACACCATCCCCAATCTCTCATCTCTATTCAACAGCTAAACCAATGTCCAGGAAGAGACCCTCTATTCCACAGCTAAACCAATGTCCAGGAAGAGACCCTCTATTCCACAGCTAAACCAATGTCCAGGAAGAGACCCTCTATTCCACAGCTAAACTGTTGTCTACGAAGAGATCCTTGAGAGCAACCGAGATTTTCTTTTACTAAAAGAGAAACCATTCAAAATCTTCATGAGAACCGCTTCTCTACAAGAAATCGGCCTCTCAATCTACATGAGGTACATCTGTGGCATTTCTCTTCGTGGGAAGCTCTCTTCTCTCTAAGGGAGGCCTTGACACTAATGCAGATGAAGCATTACCTCTCTCTTTAAAGAAAGCCACATTTCCCATATGGTGACCCAAATAGGGCACACAAATTCTCAGCTATTTTATCCCATATATATGTAAAGTTAGGAATCCACATCAAATAGGAAACTTCTCATGGAAGTTACTGTTGATACGTGTGAGTGGTCATGGGGCCTCACATGTCTCATATTCTCTCTCTTATCATTTATCTTAATGTTTTAATATTTATCACTTTAAAGGCTTCTTAGAGAGAGAAGATGCCTTTATCCAATGGGTAGATGATAACTACTCACCTCCCAAGATTATAGGGCTACGTTTCTCAGAGATTCTAAGAAGAAATTGAACGTTGGAGAACGGTCTCCTCCATCCCTCTATAACTAGGCTTTTCATGGCCATGAAGATGTACATATATATAATTATTTTTGAGTTCTCAGTTGTTCTGGTAAAGCCAGATCTCTGCGATCCCTAAACTCATGACACTGTCATTAATCCTGGGAGCTTGGTGTTTTTCATCTTTTCCCATCAAAAGCTCAACATTGGTATCAAAGTAGTGTGAATATAGACTTTTTGAGAGAATTCTTCATCAAAGTCACTACCCATACAAAGTTGATAACGTATTGATTTAACTAGCAAACAACCATGTTCTTAAACACAATTAAATTTTTTAACCTTTAGGTATTATCTAAAATTTAAAATGGCATCTAGGCTATTTATGTTAGAACTATCAAAACTTGAAAAACTCAGTGGAACCAATTTTTCTATGTGGAAAAGAAAAATTGGCTATATTCTATTCCAAGATAGGGTGGACTCTGTTCTAGATCCAGAACACCAAGTTTGGAACCTAATGCCAATGATGAAACCAAAAGGCGACTTGAAAAATAGTTAGAAGATGAAAAAGTAGTTAAGACTACTATGTTGAGTTTTATGGAAGGTGATTTAATTAAAGTTTTTGAGGATCACACTACAGCTCAAAGAATGATAGGTGCCCTATCTGAAAACTATGGGACCACTTCTGAGACCCATGTGCAATTGTTACTAGTAAAATATAATTCTTCTAAAATGAAAGAATCAGACTCTGTGAGCGAGCATGTCAATAAAATGACAATGCTTGCAAAAGACCTTGTTGTGGCGGGGAATCCAGTCCCCGATCACATGCAAGTGTCCATTATCCTTAATAGTCTCCCTCTATCTTGGAAGCTTGTTGTAATTGCATTAAGCCGTTCTGCACAAGGGATAACTATGTTGAATCTTCTCACGCACCTCAGTATTGAAGTTGAGAGGAGAATGAGAAAGAAAACAAATAAGCTCCACTTTGCCCAAAGTTCATTTTCTCAGATCATCAAAAAACCTTACAATAATCAGAACAATCATAAATATAAGGGAAATGGAAGAAATTTTAAAAATCAAAAGAATAAGGTTGAAAAAACATGTTTTTATTGTAAGGAATTGGGCACATCAAGTGTAATTGTCATAAGCTGAAAAACAAAAATAGGCACCAAAATAACAACCATGCTCGAAATAATCAAAATAAAATAAATGACTTGATTTGTGTAGTCCTAGAATCTTTAGTTGCTGACCATGATATGAGGAATTGGTGGGTCGACTCAGCCTTCACTCGACATGTCTCGAGGACTAAAGACGGATTCACAGAGTTGAAAGAGATTGCAGTTGGTAATCAACGGATTTATATAGGGAATGACACCTACTGTAATGTACTTTGTGTCGGTGCTTTCAAGCTGTGTTTACCAAAATGAACACATCTCCTTTGTATGCGCCCAATATGAGACGCAATTTGATTTCTGTCCCTAGGCTAGATGATAAGGGTTATGAAATAAGGTTTTAGGCTAATCACGTCATCATTGGGAAGCATTCTAGAGCATTGGTGTATGGTACTAAAGTTTACTGATTGAATATTAATAAAAGTTCATCTTTTTCTGGTTATTTTGATGCCTCTTTTGATGCTTTTGTGTGTGCGTGAATGATTCATATTTATGGCACTTAAGATTAGGACATATAAATAAAAACAAAATGAATCAAATGGTTAAAAGATGCTTACTCCACAATTCAGGAGAAATTGTGTTCAAAACATGCAAGTCATGTATTTCTGGTAAATTAACTAAGAAACCTTTCCCTAAAGAGAAAAAGTCTAGTGAACTACTGAGTATTGTTCACTCTGATATATGATATGGAATATTTCATAATATTTATAGATGATTATTCATGTTATGAATATGTATACCTAATTAGTAAAAAATCAGATGATTTAGAAACTTTTAAATAATATAAAGCTGAGGTAAACAATCAGTTAGGTAAACACATTAAAATTCTTCGAACATATAGGGGAGGTGAATATTGCTCCACCTTATTTACCGAATTTTCTAAGGAGCATGATATAATTCACCAAACAACCATGCCATATACACCACAACAAAATTATGTAGCTGAAAGAAGGAATATAACTCTAATGGACATGGTTAGATCCATGATGAGTCATTCAAACTTACCACCTATTGTTTGGGATGAGGCTCTCAACACTGCAATGTATATTATTAATCATGTTCCAACTAAATCTATAGACTTTATCCCATATGAATTATGGAGAGGATTCAATAGATGAACCTCTAAGCTACAATGAAACTATTATTAGTTCACCTGACTCAACTGAGTGGACTCAAGCTATGGATGATGAACTTGATTCTATTAAAAGAAATCAAGTTTGGGAGTTAGTTGACATCCCTAAAGATACAAAAGTTATTGGTTGCAAATGGCTCTTAAAGAAAAAACTTAATACAAATGAATCCATTGATAAATATAAAGCTAGGTTGGTAGCAAAACGATTCACCCAAAGGGACGGTATAAGATTATGTAGAGACTTATTCTCCAATAACAAAATTTTTATCTATTAGGATCATTCTAGCATTAGATGCATATTAAGATCTAGAATTATTTCAAATAGATGTCAAAACATCAAAACAACTTTCTTAAATGGAGAATTAAAAGAAGATATATACATGAAACAACCAAAAGGATATGTAATTAAAGGCCAAGAAGACAAAGTATACAAATTTAAGAAATCTTTATATGGTCTAAAATAGTGTTTTAGGCAGTGGTACATTACTTTTCATAATGCAATCACTGAAATTGGTTACGTAGTCTATATGTTAGATCGTTGTATATATGTCTGGGATAATGGGAGCAATTTTGTTATATTGTCACTATATGTAGATGATATTTTGATAGCTAGTAATGATATTGACATGATAAACCATACCAAATCATGGCTAAGTTCCCATTTTGAGATGAAAGATATGGGAGAGGCCTCAGATGTATTAGGCATTAAGATAATAAGAGATAAAAGTTCAAGAATTTTATGTTTATCTCAAGAAAACTATTTAGAAAGTATTTTAAAGAAATTTAAGATGAAAAATTGCATGCCCATAGATACACTCGTTTGCTAAAACTTGAACTTGTCAAAGAAAATGTGTCAATTAAATGATAATGACAAAGCTGAAATGGAAAGAATTCTATATGCTCAAGCTGTAGGATGCATAAATTATGTCATGTTGTGTACAAAACTTGATTTGAGTCATGCATATGATCTTGTAAGTAGATTTCAGAGTAAGCCTGATATGGCTTATTGGCAAGCCATAAAAATGATACTCAGATATATTCAAAAAACTAAAAATTATCAGTTGTGCTTACAAACTGACAACTTAAACTTTATTAGGTACTCTGATGTTGACTTTCTAAGAGACCGAAATGATAGAAAATCAATCTCAGAATTTGTATTCATCTTTGGAGATGGATGTGTTTCTTGATCTAGCAAGAAACAAGGTTACGTAGCTTGGTATACTATGGAATCCAAGTATATTGCTTGTAGCATTGCTACAATTTATGTCGTTTGGATTAAATGCTTCACAAATGATTTGAAGTTGGATATAGCCGACGAACCTGTTAAATTTTTTTGTGATAATTATGCTGCTATCTCATCAATTAGAAATGAAGTTTATAGTTCCAAGGATATGCACATTGAAATTGATTATCAATATATTTATGATATTATTGAAAAGAATGAAATAACTGTAAGTTATTTGTTATCGTCAGATATGATTGCAGACCCTTTAACAAAGGGCTTAAGTTCAGAAATATTATCAAAGCATGTGGCTTTGATGGGACTTAGTAATATCTAAATTATGAACTTCCAAATGAGATATTTTTTCTTTGATGGTCATGAGAAGAAAAGCCGCATTAGCGTAAAAAACCGCATAACATAACTTTTGATATTTGTTATGATATAAGATGCATAACCGCATTAGCGTGAAAAACCTCATGAAAAGCATATGCTCATAAATGTTAAACCCACTAAGTGGTATAAACTTTATGATATTTTAATGTATCTGGCCCTCATGACTAAATGGGAGATGTTGGTACGTTTGAGTGGCCATGGAACTTCACATGTCTCATATTTCTCTCTCTTATCATTTATCTTAATGTTTTAATATTTATCGCTTAAAAGGCTTCTTAGAGAGATAATATGCCTTTATCCAATAGATAGATGATACCTACCCTCCTCTTAGGATTAGAGGGCCACGTTTCTCAGAAATTTCAGGAAGAAGCCGAACATTAGACTGCGGTCTCCTCCATCCCTCAATAACTATGTTTTTCATGGCCATGGAGATGTACATACAGATAATTATTTTTGAGTTCTTAGTTGTTCCGGTAAAGTCTGATCTCTACGATCTCCAATCTCACGATACTGCCATTAATCCTGGGAGCTTGGTGTTTTTCATCTCTTCCCATCAAAAGTCCAACAATTACATATATTTCAAAATCAAGAGATATATCACAAGAGTCCTAATCTTTTTGTATTTCTATTTCTTTTAGGGAACTTATCAATATCAATCCCAAACCCACATAATATGGGATTTCCATATATGGGTGATTTTGGATATCACCATATCCAACAGTTGTGCTCTCTCTGTGTGCGCCTGTTTCTAACTGTATTTGCCAAACATGGGAAAAAGCATGCTTAAGTATTCTTTTCCTATAAATTTTTTTCATATCTAAATATTTTCCTATCAAACTTTCACACATACCAGACGACACCTAAAAGCAAACCAAGTTATACAAAAAAGATTATCCAAACATGAGATTTGTATAACATGGGTACCATTCAAAGCCATCCAAACAAGTCCTATTTGAGTAACCAGATTTTAACATAACCAAGGTTTGACATAATAAGGTTTTGATTCGGATGTATTAACACAGAGAGCCAAACGAGCCATAATTATTCGAGCATTTTCCATTGCATTGTATTATATCCTCAATCGAAATGACCATCTAGCCCCTATTTCCATCCACATATTATGCATAGGAAAAGCATTACTATGGCCTTAAGAGAGAGCCATGGGCTTACTTGCACATAAAACAAATAGTGACTATCACGAATTATTTAAAGAATGATAGAAAAGGATCCTTGAATCATAAGAAAACTTTCTATATTGCTTTTTTTAATTTTATTTTTTTTATTTTTAGTTTTTATCATTTTTTTACAGCTTTGAGTAAATTCATTTGAAATTCATAAAACATGCTAGAAATTTAATTGATTTACAACTTGTGTATAGATTTGACAGAGAAAAGACTTGGGCCATTAAGTTGTGAGAGAATGAGCAGAGAGGAGACTAAGGCAATTAAATTGAGAGAGAGAGGAATGAATCATTAATCTAGTAATACATTAGAAAAACTACGTTCAAATAAAAAATCTAAAAAATTAGAAAGAGAGAGAGAAAGAGTCCAATATGGATTAACCCATCTAGCTAAAAAATTGGACTAATTTTGTGGAGATCTCTGATTGAAATCATTATGCGGAAGGGCATTAAATTGAGAGAAGAAGAATTGATCACTAATCGAGTATTACATTAGAAAGAACTACATTCAAATAAAAAAATATAATAAATTAGAGAGAGAGAGAGAGTCTAATTTTTTAATTATTGATTCCCCCATCTATCTAAAAAATTGGATTAATTTTGTGGAGATCTCTAATTGTAATCATTATGTGGAACTTATGGAGAGAACGAAACAAAAATAGTTTTGGATGTTCTGGCATAGATATAGGTGATTTAAAATCAAATTTCGACCCATGAGTGTAGAATGTGCTTCTAAACATAAGGAACACAAGTGTGTCTCAAAGGAGCAAATTATTAACTTCAGGGAAGTAGTTGAGCTCAATCATATTGTTCAAAGGACATCGTATATTTGGAATCTTCTACTGTAGAATTAGATTAAACTCAATTTTGATGAAAGACGGTTATGAAATTCTGGCATTGTAAGGATTGGTGGATCAATAAGAGATCGAATGGGTACAATTCTACTTAGTTTGCTCGATGTGGTGACTTTTACAACAAATAAAGTAATAGCGAGAGCTTTACTGGTTAAAAACTAGCAGAGTAGAATTGCCTTTTAATGGTTAAAAACTAGCAGAGTAGAATTGCATGGAGCACATGGTAGGTGGGGCCCCCTCCAAAATTAATTCTTCATTTGGATGAAATAAAAGATATTATATCCAAAGATGGCATACAACTACTATAGCATTGCTTCTTACATGCAAATAAGGAAACTAATGTTTTAGTAAAACGGTTTGCATATTAGGAATCTTTGGTGACGAATAGATTCTTTATGCTTTGTTCTTATCAATGGAGAGGCCTATGTAACTATGGCCAGCTAAGGTACAGACTTTTATTTTCACCTAATACATTAAAAAACCATTAACGATTTCAGAAAATGGGTAGGAGCCCGTCATCCCCATTGAATTACCCAAAAAAAAAATGACATATGTAACTATGTGTGAGAGAGTTGTCATCAATGAAAAGGCATATATAATTGAGAGAGAGAGAGGGAGGGAAGAGGATATTCTACCAAGAAGAAGCCAACCAAAGAGCAAGAAAAATAGGGGATGCATTTACCCAAAGATGGAATCTCTTTCCCAACATCAAGAAACCAAAAACTCACTCAAAAGGAGATGAGAAAATTTAGGCATTTAAAATGTTCATAGATGAGGTGATACTTCATATTTCACATGTTGAGAAATAAAGAGAATTTGCGACACTAATAAAGGACTCGATTAGCATGCGGCTAACCCGGATGTTGTAGAAATACTGGCTTGGCAATAAATATATTTTTAAATATAATTTGATCCTAATTTTTTAATAATATGTAATATTTAACATAGAGATCATGAATATAATTTTTTTTTTTGAAAATTAGAAATAATAATTATATAAAAAAAAACATTTGGATCATTGGTTACAATTGTTTTTAGATGGACCACCTATTTGCATCATCTTTAATATGGATGATTTATACCTCTAGACCCCAGCCCACATGAAACAATTGTTCATATCCTTAACATGTTTAGGAAATATCTCAAAAGTTACTTAAATTATTCTCACTCAAAGTTGGGAACATCAATGAGAATAAGTAATTTGGTCCACCATTGAGCTTTACTATTTGGCCGGATCTTATGTGGGTGAAATTGCTAAAAATTTACCCAGCTTGTTTGTGGTTCCAACCTAAAATAGAATAAATTAAGTTACTTTTAATGGAAAAAGTTTATATAAGGTTGCAACCTTAAAATGTAGAATTAAAGATGCGCCCAGAAAATCCATCCAAAAATGTTGTTTTAATGTTGAAAAACCATCGAATTGATCATCTCGACATCGAGATGTATGAATATGAAGAAACCAAAGATTTTAAATCTCAAAAATAGTGTATCTTGCAACCCATTATCTAGATCGTCCATTTTCAAGATTTTCATATGTTTATAGATCTACTTGATTTTAGTTATGTTTAGAGTTTAAAATTTTATAATTAGATATGAAATAGATTTTTAGATAATCCTAAGAGTTTTTTACACCAAAATTACATGTTACCATAAAATTTGGAGGTGTGCGTTAATTGGACTGTTTAAGGTTGCAACCTTATAGAAACCACACCCTTTTTTAATATAGCTTTTTATGATGTCTTATTCAAATATGAAAACAATAAAGTAAACTAATAATGTTATTGGAGTGGTTGCATGGAGCTTTCTTGAGAAAGGGGAGAGACGTGATAGCCATATTTAACACTTATATCACTAGAGCATGTGTCATAATTTAATTTAATTTTCCTATGAATCGGATTAAGCTCAAATTTTGGGTGTCCATACTTCTCACGATAATATACTTGCAATTTTGAATATATTAAATGACTAAAATAACCAAAATACTCCTAAAATTTGTATGGATATTATATATATATATATATATATATATATATATATATATATATATATATATATATATTGACATATGTATGATATTGATAGGTATGAATATGCAAAATTCAATCTCAACCCAATGTACATAAATAGATAATAAAATTGAATACTATATATGCTCTTAAAAAAGGAGATATAACTGTAAAATATAAGATGCTAAAGATGTTTTTAAAATTTTAAAAATATATGACGTAATTATATAAAGGAAAATTGTTTCATGCAGGCTGGACCTCATTTCTATTTATGCGGTCCATAAATTATAAAGCATCTATCTTAAAGATGGATGCAAGTAGGTATTCCATCTAAAAATAATAGAAACTAACCGTCCAAAAGTTTTCTTATTAGAATTATTATTTTTAGTTTCTAAAATTTGTTTATTTTTCATAGTCATGACTTTCATGTTAGAGATTACATGTCCTTAAAACATAAGTCTTAAAATCCATCTCAAAAATAGATTTATTAAGAAGCCCGCATTTCTACATGTACGGGCTTGGCTTCGTAGAAACCAGGTTCTTATATAAAGGGTGAGTCAACCCACTCATCTATTATTGTGAGTCTCCTTATGCATAAAACGTCAATGCCGTCGCCGAAAGGCAAAGTGGATCGTTGAAACAAACATTTAAGAAACATCATTTTTTACATTTTAGAAAAAAAAATTCATACTATCGTCATCATAATTGACATTAGTAAATCCTAAATTTTGAGCATAAAATCCATTAATTTTAGAAGGAGATCACGTATAAATTTTAGAAGGAGATCACGTATAAATTTTAGAAGGAGATCACTTATAAATTTCCCTAGATTTTTTAGGAGGACAATTTTTAGAAATCCTAGGACTCTTATGTACATATGCATCCCCTCTTCAAATTCTATTTTTGACAAGGAATATATAAAAAAAATAATTTTGGAAACTAACAAACGATAATTTTTTGAAAAACATTTATGGACCATAGGTTTTTATCATTTCTTAGGGACACATATAAATGTAGATATGCCCCGACTCATAGAAAACTCTTCCTTGTTTCGTGAGTTGGGGGATTCATTTCTACATTTATGTCCTCCGAGGTCTAAAGCATCTATTTTAAAAAGAGAAATGTTCATATAGTATGCTCTCCTACCGACGTGTATAGAACCCCAAAAGATCACTATTAAAATTGGTACGGATCTCTAAAAAAGTCAAAATCCCATACTCATGTGATAACGTTTATAGATATCTGCTCCAACTTTAATGGCCAGCCCATCTAAAAACATAAAACTAACTGTCCAAATTATTTTTTTATAAAATTATTATTTTTAATTTAAAAAAATTATTTATTTTTAATTTAAAAAAATTATCTATATTTTCATATCCATGATCTCCATGTTGGAAATTATAGATTATTAAAAATTAAGTCAAAAAATCCGTCTTAAAATTTTTCCTAAAGAGGGGACTCATTTCTACAGGACTCGTAGAAATCGTGTACTAACGTAAATTCCCATGCTTTTTAAAGGAGTTAGGGAGGGAGCGGGAAAAGGGGGACGGACAAGCGGTTAAAATTCTCCGGGGTTCCTACGCCAACCGGTCCCTCCCACCACGTGGTCCATTTCCTCCTTCTCGCCCCCGTCTTGCTGACCTGGCCCAATCACATCACTCCACATCACACTCCACCACCGCCCTTCCTCTCGCTTCCGGAGGCAAACATTGTTTCTGTGAAGATTGAAATGAAAGCGTGGACCGTGGCGCATCGTTTCTTTTAAAGATTGAAATGAACGCGTGATGCATTGCAAAATCTCTCTCTTGGTTGTTTCTTTTCTGAATGTTTCTCTCTCTAGATTTTGTTGCTAAGTGGAGGAATAATATGTTGCAAGCAGCGTTGGGCTTCATTCTCTTACTGTTAACCCATGGATTATAGGTATTCTTCTCTCATCGTGTTTTGTGCCGGCTCCCGTTTCTACCTACATTTGTATGCTTTTGTTTTGTTATTGATTTGAATCTTTTTCTTTTGTGTTTATTTATACAATCTCGATCGTGGATTCATCCTCTTGTGGAGGTTATGTGGAAGTATTGGCAATTTTATTTGGGGAGAGAGAAAATTGTTTAATTTTACTAAGAGTCTTCGGGGCATTGAGACTTTTCGATGGATTGAGTCTATTGCAACAAAGTTTCGATGAGGTGGCATATGATAAATATGTAATAACTGTGTTTTTGTTCACTGGTTATGTGGATGGATCTCCTATCTTTTAGTTCTTTACAGTTTGAAATCATTTCATAGCTGCCCTGGTCTTTGGAAGCTTCTTTATTTTAACTTATGTAGTTTCTAATGATTTAAAGAATATGGAACATATATAGTCATAACGACTCTGGTTTTATTCAAAGGGTTGTCGTCCAAAAAAGTGTTTGAGGAGAAAAGGTAAAATCGATTTTTTTCAAGGAGTTGAAACAGGAATTATTGTTATCACGCTCTGATTACTTTATATGTGAAGAAACTTTAGTCTCATATGTACTCTGAAGTCCCAAAAGTAGCATATATTTTTTGTTCTTGGCAGTGTTTCTGGGTGGTAGCATTACAGTTTTGGTTTCTTCTTACAGAATTATTAGTTGGTGTGAGTAAAACACTGTTCATTACATGTATAATACAGGTTTTAAAACTTGGCTAAGTCGACATGGGCTCGGCTGAGTTACTCAGGCTCGGAACCTTGCAGAGCCGAGTTCTTAGCTACAAACTTGGTAATATAAAAAAAGATATAAAAATAAATGCTAGGCAGGTTTTTGTTCAACCATAACCCAAATTTGGCTAGAAAGCTTGTTTCTGTTTGATTAGGAAACAATTTCCATCTGATGTAGTAATGTTTATACACCCTTTCGTTATCAATCAGAAGTGAGTTTCTGCGTGACTATAACCAAAATTTGGCTAGAAACATGAGTTTCTTCAGTAGAAGCCAATGTTGGCGAGTTTCAAGTTTTCCTATCCTAGTAAGGTGCCCATCTCATACCAATCTTGTACCCGTGCTGTACCAGTGTAGGACCCATATTGTACTAATGCCCTTACCAATACCATATGTAGGTTTTACAGGTACTATTATTGCACACGTATCGACCCAATTTTGTACATCATGATGTAACAAATAAAAGATACCTAATATTCAAACATAATTGTAGCATTCTCACAAAGTAGTACAACTAACAGTACTCTGTAAGCCCATACCTACACTAGATGACTATGGTTCGACTTCCTGTTTCAGTGTTCTGCAGAGATATTCTGCAATAGTTTCAGCATAATCATGGATGTTTTCAGGGCAATCTACTGATCCTTGGTGCATGTAGGGAGCCTTTGGCCTCCTCTCCATTGTTTGCAGCCATAAATTAGTTTGAAGCTCCATTTCCTGTTAAAGAAATTCTTCTTATCTCTTTCCTCATATGCCCATAGTAGCTGCTCTCTCCAGAATCCAAAGTTCATTCCTTTCTGAATGTCAATGAAGGTTGGTTTTCGAATGTGTGTATGCATGTGCATGTGTTTGGTTTATTGAAGACTTTGATCCTTGGTATCCAAGTTGATTTCTAGGATCTTATCTGGAATATTTATCTCAACTATGAGACTTTAGATATGGCCTTAGCTTGATACTTCATCAGAACGTTGCTTCGATACAATTGTTGCCTAATGTGCTTACAATAATGGCATGAGACCATGAGTCAAAGAGGGCTTGAACAACACACACACACACATAATAATAATAATTAAAAAAAAGACTACACAAGGAGTTCGTGTGAACGATTCCATTTTCTTGTTGTTACAAGTGATTCATCATAATTTTCAGTTCTTGTTGAAAAAATACTTCATGTATTGGTACTGATGGGCTTGGTCCTTTGGGGGACCTGCATCCTATCTATGCTTGGGAAAATGGAAAATATATATTTCTTAGGGGATGGGTTTCCATTGCATTTAGGTCATTGAGTTTCCAAAGGGAACACTGTTAATTATTATTGAGAGACCAACCTTTGTGACAACATTGACAAATTAGTTGGGATATGGATGATATCGATCAAGGACTCTGAACCAGTCTTTGTTTCCAACATCTTTGCCCTTCAAGGGTTTTTCAGAGTAAATTTTATGAGAGAACTAATGAATTGGTGGGGCCTATGGCCTTTAAAAGTCATGAGAGCATGTAATTACCTTTTTTATAGTGGATTATACACGTTAATGGGAGTATGTGATGTTTGACTGACCAAGGGTTAGGCGGTCTATGGTTCTGGCCGTGTCCAAAACCCCGACCCATGGGCATGTGACACTACTAAAAAGGGTTTACAAAGGGTCATCCCTTATTGTGGTCGGAAAAATGTGAAGGGTTAGTTTGTAGGCTAGGAGAGCTGTGTGGTCTTTTGCGTGAGGATGCGAGCCTGTAAGAGTAGGAGTTAAATCTTCAACAAACTTCTACATGTCTTGTACATATGACAGCCACACTACTGGGAAGCAACCTTGAAAAGGGATACTTGTACATGTGCATAGAGAGAGTCCCTCTTTGCACTATAGTGACATGTGCTTTGCTTGGGGGGGGGGAAGGGGGTATAATTTACATTCTGAGACTGTAGTTCCATTGTAATTGGTTTGAGAAAACAGTTGTGACATGGTCACTAGGTCAGGTGGAGGGCGCTTATAGACACTTTGTTTTGATCCATTGGTACTACTCCACTTCTAGGTATTTCGTTTTCGGTATTTGTTTTGTTTCTATGAACTATAGAAAATTTTTCAGAATTTGTAAAATATTTATGCGGTAATTTCCTTAAAGAATGGTATTTTTGAAATTATATGAGTAAGGAAGGGCGCATGTGGGCCCTTGAATCTAGCATGTGCCACACCATGTGTTTGGGGCATGGGGTCCATAGGGGCCCCTGTCACCCAGCACGCCCACCCTTCTTTATTTTTTTAATTCTTGTTTTAATTAAAATTGTTTTAAATATGCTAGTTGGATATTCTTTTAAAGAGAAAAGAAAAGATTATATGTGCCTATTTTCATGGGAGTTAGTTTTGACCAAGAAATATTATTTTGACTTCCTACAATTTTAAAGATAACAAAATGAAGTTCTAGAAGGTTTTCAAATTAGTTTAATCCTAATTAGAATAGAAGTGGATATGGGTCTACTATTGAGGGATAATATTTCTAATATGCCTCTCTAGATCATGATGGCTGATTTGTGGAATGGATGTCTCACATTTGTTTCTCTCTTACCTCACAGAATTTCCTAAATCTCTTTTGGTCGAGGTGAGCTAATAGATAGGCATACCTAGGGGGTCTTGAGGCCTATATACCCTTCCCATGCTCTACAATGCTCTAGCCTCTCTTTCTCTCCTATTTCTCTCTCTCCCACGCCCTAAGTCTTCTCTTTCCTCTCTCTCTCTCTCTATCTCTCTCTCTCTCCACAAAGGCACGCTACCCATAAGAGAGTTAAAGGGTCATACAAACCCTAATTGTGTTTTAATGCTCTCTAGAAGTCTAGATTAAGAGGTATTGCCTAAGGAAGTTTCCTAACTCGAAAAAAGGATTGAAGTGTACGTGTACTAAGTCCTATAGGGGCGACCCTAAGCATAATTAGTAAGTCTTCCCTGCTATTTCCATTTATTTTTTTAGTCAAATTTGCATGGTTATTGTGAATTTCCAGGAACATTGGTTGTACTTAAATTGATGGTAGAAGTTTGATTTTTATTCCTGGATTGTTTGTTCAATATGGCAATAAAAGGAAAGGTCCTAGGTTGTATTTAGGGTTCTAATTTTTGTTTACAGCTGTATGTTGTGGTACTTGTAAGTGGAATTCATATTTAATAACAAAGAACAAAAGAATTTTTTTTGATTTTATAGCCTTGAATTCCACATAGCTACGTCCTTCATTAGTGTCAGAGCTTTTGTATTTTACTACTGTAGTCTAGTTGTTTCTCTTTTATATTTGAGTCGAGGACTATGGCAGCCAAAAGTTTTATGGCTGAGCTCATTAAGTTTGAAAAATTTGATGGGAAGAGCTATGTTAGTTGGAAGAAAAAATTGGCTTATGTTAGTTGGAAGAGAAAAATTGGCTATGTCCTCTTCGAAGAGAGACGTAGCCAGATGCTTACTAAGAACCCTCCACCTGCGTCGAGAGGAAATGTTTATGAAAGAAGTACATCCGAGATACTTATGCTCAGTGGGAGCGTAAAAACACCCTACCTAAACATCTCCTTCTTATGGCCATGGATGACTTCCATGCCCTGGAGTATGAGCCCTTGAAGATTGTAAGAGAAATTCGATAGAGACTCAAGGCTGATCCACTCCTTTCTTCACTAGAAAATCCATGACAATGAAACAATACTCAGATTTAAAGATGAAAGGAGGCAAATCAGCTGATCACATCCAGCAATTCAGAGCTCTAATTCATGAACATGAGGCGGCACAAGTAAATCTGGATGACATGCCAGTGTGCTACTTGATGAATTCAATGCTAAGCTTAGGGGAAGCCTTTATTTCATCCTTATTACAAGAGAGAGCACACTGAATCTGGGCGAGATCATCGCCAATCTCAAAGCTGAAGAAGAAAGAATGATGACTCGCGACCCTTTAGCCATAACTGAATCTGTAAACCTGGTAAATCTAAAACCCAATTTTGGTTCATTCAAGAAAAAGAAGGGCAAGGGCAAGAATAAGAATAGGACTACTACGAATCAAAAGGGGGATAATGGGCTTAAGAAAAGGAAAGATTTAAAGAATACCCAATGCTATAATTGTGAGAAATTCGTCCACATTGCGAATTACTGTAAAGCACCAAAAAATACGAATCTCAAGGGCGATAGGGAGCATGCTTGTGTATTCCTTGAGACTCTACTAGCGGACCCTAAGGAAGGGTCATGGTGTTTCGACATAGGGTCCATCGCCCATGTGTTTAACACCAAGAACGGTTTCAAAACTTTCAAGCCTGTTACCATTGAGGATAAACATATCTTTATGGTGGGAACCAAGAAACTAAGATTTTGGGTATTGGAGATTATGTCCTTTAGTTGGAAAATGGAAAGAGCATGGTCGTAAAGCAAACTCTTTATGCTTTGATATGAGGAAGAGTATGGTTTCGGTTCTAGATTGGCTAAGGCTAGACATTCCGCTGTTTTCACTGGCAATAAAGTGGAGGTAATCTTTGTGGATGAATTGGTTATGAATGGTTTTCTTGTGGACGGTTTCTTTTCAGTTATAATAAAGAATTTCATTTCTTATGTCTCATGTTACAATGATGATGATGTTGCAGTCATTTGGCATATGACATTGCGACATATAAATCGTAAAAGAATGGAGAGATTACAGAAATGATTGTTAAAAAATCTCTATGGAGAGTTAACCAGAGTATGTGAACCATGTGTTCAAGAAAAGTTGGTTAAGAAATCCTTTGCAAAAGCTCAGAGAGCTACTGATGTTTTAAAAGTCGTTTATAGTGATATTTGTGGTCCCAAGAGGTATTTTATTGCTTTCATTGATGACGACTCTTGTTCTGGCCATGTATACCTATTATGAGAAAAGTCAGAAGCCCTTTAACCGTTTCAAAGAACACAAAGCCCAGGTAGAAATCCAAACAAATAAAAAAAATTAAAGTGCTGAGAACTAACAGGGATGGAGAATATTCCTCATGATTATTCAATGAATTCTATATCGAGCATGGTATTATACACCAATATACCATATTGTACATTCAGCAAAATGGGGCATCTGAGATATGGAATATGAAGTTGGCGGAAATAGTAAGAAGCATGATGGGACATGCTAAACTCTCCCTAGATTTATGGGGAGAAGCAGTTTTGACAGGCAGTTATATTCTTAATTGAACTCCCACCAAGTTTGTCCCACTAACTCCTCATGAGATTTTCATTGGTTGGGCTCCATCTATTGATCACCTAAGAGTGTGGGGATGCTCTGCCCATGTTCTAATACCCAATCAAAATAGGACAAAAACTAGAACCCGAAATTGTTAAGTCCATCTTTATAGGATACCCACCACATGGTAAGGGATACTAGTTTTACAATCCTGACATAGGGGTTGCCCTTCAGAGCAAGGATGCCCATTTCCTTGAGGAAGAGTTCATTGAGGGTCATGCCTCTCATCAACAAGCTAATCGTTATAAGATATTGAGTGACATGCGTTAGGCTTAGGATCTTGAACCACCTCGGCGTAGTAAAAGTAACTAATTAGAAGAAAACTTGAATTGTTGACCTACCTAGGAGAATTTTATGAGAGGATTGAAGAAAAATCCCTACATGAACCTTCTTCCTATCAAGAAGCCATAACCTGTCATTAAAAGGCACAATGGGAAGAGCCTTGATTGATAAACTTAACTCGATCAAACAAAACCTTGTTTCAGACTTAGTAAACCTACCTCCTGATAGAAACCCAGAGGGTACAAGTGGATCTATAAGAAGAAGTTGAACTCGGAAGGAAAATTAGAAATATACAAAGTTAGACTGGTAGCTAAAGGGTTTATCTAGAAAGAAGGAGTATATTATGATGAGACTTTCTCTCTCGTATTTAAGATCCCCTTCATTAAGATCCTAATAGCTATAGCGACCCATTTCAATTTCGAGCTTCATAGATGTATTTTAAGACTGCATTGGGGGAGCTAGAAGAAGAAATTTACATGAAACAACCAGGGGCTTCATAGAAAAGGGAAAACCTGGTTTGTAAACTTAATAAATCCCTTTATGAATTTAAACAAGCATCAAGACATTGATACATTAAGTTTCAGGAGACATTGTCAAAAACTGGTTTTTTACCCAACCAGGAAGATTATTTTATATATGTCATGGTTCGTGGGAGTTATGTTGTATTCATTTCTCTATATATGGACGTCATTTATTGCTAGTAGTTTGATAACTCTCATATTGCAAACAAAAGATTTCTCGTCACATCATTTTGATATGTAAGATCTCGAAAAGGCATCCAATGTTTTGGGAATCAAGATCACCAAAAAAAGAAGAGAGAGAACAATTCAGTTATCTCAAGAGACATACTGTAAGAAAATTCTGGAAAGATTCTACATGGAAAATTGTCGGTCCGTATTATTAAGAAGACCAAGCTAAGTCTAGCCATGTGTCCCATGACTCCAGAAAAAAAAGAGGCCATTCAAAAAATCCCATATAAAAGTGCAATTGAGTCACTAATGTACGTTATGTCAGGGATAAGATTGGACTTATCAATCGCTATGAGTATGATTAGCAGTTTCCAAAGTAATCCAGGCATGGAGCACTGGAAGGCCGACAAAAGAGTTTTGTGATATTTAAGGAGAATAATTAGTCAAGCACTCACTTATGGAGGAGGTTTGGATACACAGATACATGGATATGCATATGTGGATTATGATGGTGATCCTGATGAGATGAAGTCTACATCTAGGTATATCATCACGCTTGCTGGTGTAGCTATTTTTTTGTGCTCAAGGAATCAAGATGTCATTGCACTCTCGACTATGGAGTTAGAGTATGTGGCTTGTTGTCTCGCAACTAAATTAACAGTTTGGTTAGAGAAGTTCCTAAATCAATTCAAATTTGATCAAGTGAAGTACATGCATATAAGAATCTTCTACGACAACCAGACAATTTGTCTGACCAAAGAACCATGGTTTCACAAGAAATCAAGCGACGTTAAGGCAGACTACTACCACATTTGCAACGAGATCCGAAATGGAGTGACCGAGGTTGCTTATCTCCCAACAAAAGCTATGTTGACAGATCCTTTGACAAAAGGATTAGTGGCAAATGAATTTTCCTAGCATGTGCATAGGATGGGCTTGAGAGAGCCTGAGAGGGAGTGATTGTACGGCCTTTAAAGGCCAAGTGGGAGATGTTGGTGCTTGTGGCCTTTAAGGTTGTGAGAGCCTGTAATTACCTTTTTATAACATATCATACACCTCAATGGCGTGTGTGATGTTTGACTGACGAAGAGTTAGACAATTTATAGCCCTGATAATGTCAAAAACCCTTACCCTTGGGCATGTGGCACTGCTGAAAAGGGTTTACAGAGAGTCATCCCTTGTTGAAGTTAGAGAAACGCCAATGGTTGGTTGTTGGTCAAGAGAGCTGTGTGGTCTCTTGTGTGCTAATGTGGGCCTGTAAGAGCAATGGTTAAATCCTCAACAAACTTCTATACAACATGTAGATATGACAACTACATTACCAGAAGCAACCCTGAAAAGGGGTATGTGTACATGTGCATGTAGAGCCACCCTTTGCACTACATTGACATGTGCTTAGCTTGCTCTTAAAAGGGGAGAGCTGTAATCCACATTCCGATTATGTGGTTCCACTATTTATTGCCCAACTTTGATGAGCCAATTATGAGCCACTGCATGAGACTGTGGGTCATGGGTTTTGTTAGGTCGGTTTGACAAGATACTTATGGATCATGGTCACTAAGTTGGGTGGAGTGCCCTTAAAGTCATTTGATTTTGATCTCTTTGTACCAGTCCACTTCTAGATATTTTATTTTTTGTATTTGTTTTGTTTTTGTGAATTATAGATATGTTTTCAGAATTTTTAAGTTATTTTGGCTGTAATTTTCTTAAAAAGGGCATTCTCAAAATTATATGAGTAAGGAAGAGCACATGTGGGGCCCTTGGATCTTGCCCCACATGTGTGCCACACCCCATAGTTGGGGTGTGGGCCGGTAGGGGCCACCTGTCACCCATAAGTGTGGCACTCCCCCGTACATTTTAAGAAAAAATTTCAAAAAACACCTGGGCGCTAGTTAGGCAGAACTACTAGGCATCCTGTGTTTAGGCGCCCAACTAGGAATTCAAGGCGCCACCTACGTGCTACAATCTAGGCGGTCGCCTCATGACAGTTTGTCAAATCGCAGAAAAATCCCTCGGTGAGGGTACTCCCAAAACCAGAACCATGCCTTTTAGAGAGAAAAACATTCAAAAACCTCTCTTTTGTGCTTTATTGAGTGATCAATAAATTTTTGATTTTTTCAATTTCTTCCCAAAACATAGGCAATATGTTCGTGGCTATTTTTGAAGCTTCTAGTAGTCGATTTTTTAGGACTTTTGATGACCCAATAGATGAGGTTTGCATCGATATCAATTTGATTTTGATATTTTTAAAGCATTATCATATTTGAATAAGGGTTTTGATTTGATTTTGCTATAATGTATTATGTTGTGAATCATTTGTTTTTTCTTTTAGTTTAATTTTATTTTATTTTAAAATATATTTACATGTTTGTAGTTGAATGATTGAAGCTTTTTGTGATTTATTGAATTTTTCCTCCTTTGGACGACGAAATTAGGCTTTTGTGAATAGTCATAAACTTTGGATGAAATTGATATTTTGTGAATATTGATATCCAAAACCAAATCTTATGAATATTAATTAATAAATAATAATTACAATATAACTTTCATCTTAATTAATAGTCCACCAACCCCTGTTCCTGGGTGGCCGAGTACCTTTGCCTTTTTGAACATTGGGCATGCCTTAGATGTTCTAAAAGGGTTACTACAAACCTTAGTTGTGTTTTGATGCTCTCTAAGGCCTTAAATTTAGAGGTATTGGCTAAGGATGTACTTAACTTAATAGTGGAGGTTATTTGGTTTTTATTTCTTGGTCTAATAAGAGTGAGGGCCTTAAACATTCCCTTAACCTATCTCAAGCCTGGGTAAAGGAGGTGGGTTGTGTTAGGTAGGCAGCCAACATAAAACTTTGCTAAAACTTTCTATGAGTCCTGAATCTACTTTATCTGCTTATGCGAGAGCTTTCTTCGTAAGCGATACACTGTACCGAAATTTGGGTGCAGTGAAAAATGAACAAGGATTAGCTAGGGCGTTCCTTAGAAGTGATGTGCTGTAGCCTGCGCTGGTTACAGTGACATAGATAGACAAGGATTCCGTCGACATTCTGGATGAGCGCAGATAACGAAACTAGTCCACGAGATTAAGATTCATCTAGCCACGTAGAATGTAGGAATGCTTACAGATAAGAGTATGGAGCTAGTGGATGCAATAAGATCAGGAGTAAACATAGCTTGTCTATAGAAAACTAAGAGGAAAGGGAAAAAAACTAAAATAGATGGGTATAAACTTTAGTATATAGGAAAGGATAATAGAAGAAATGATGTAGTATAATATTAAACAAAGATTTAAAAAATAAAGTAGTTAATGTCAAGAGAGTAGGTAATAAACTCTGATTAATTGAACTTGTGCTAGGAGAAGAGATAATTACCATAATTAGTGCCTATGCATCACAAGTAAGATTAAAGGATAGAATTAAGATACAATTTTGGAAGGACTTGGATGGATTAGTCTAAGACATACAAAATTGAGAGAGGACTTTTTTAGGAGGGGACTTAAATGGTCATGTATCAAAGGATAGTAAAGGATATGTAGGGGAACATGTGGGATACTGATTCAGTGAAAGAAATGAGTGGGTGAGGCCATTCTAGATTTTGCTATGCTCTACGACCAAGCAATAACAAACACTTACTTTAAAAAGTGAGATGAACATTTAATAAACTATAAAATCAGATCATATAAAAGCCAGATAGACTTCTTCCTAGTTAAGAAGGTAGATCGACCATCATGTGGAGATTGTAAGGTTATCCCAGAAGAGAGTTTGACTATGCAACATAGGCTCATGCTTAGGACATTTGCATAAAAACATGGAAGAGAAGGGGTGAAAATATGTGTCCAAGAGCTAGGTGGTGGAATTTTAAAAAGTGAAAATAGACTTATTTATGGGTAAATTAGTTAAAGAAGGAAAATGGAACTCTAAACATGATGTTAATATTATGTGGAATGAGATGGATGACTGTATTAAGAAAGTAGAAAAAAAAGTTTTAAGACGGACTAGAGAGAAAATAAATTCTGATAAGAAAATTTGGTGGTGCAATGATGAGGTTTAGAAGGCCATTAGCGAAAAAAGATCATGTTATAAAACTTGGCAATGTAATAGAAATGATCAAAACTTAGAAGAATATAAAAATGATAAAGAATAACATTGAAAAATACAAAAATGCTAAGAGTAACGTTGAACAAATCGTAAGGCTAAATTTAAGGCATAAGGCATAAGGCATATGATAATCTATACTGTAAACTGGGAACATAAAAGGTGAAAAAGGTGTCTTCAAGTTATCAAAAATGAGAGAGAAAAAGTGTAGGGATCTAGACCATTTTAAATGCATTAAGATGGAGGATTAAAGGGTTATGGTGAAGGATGAAGATCTCAACAAAAAGTGGAGGTTACTTTAAAAAATTATTAAATGATGAACACAATGGGTGCATAGTAGTAGAAGGAAACATTAGCATAAATAAAGGCGGAGGTCAGAGATACATTTGTAAGATTAGGATATCGGAAGTGAAGAATTTTTGAAGAGGATGAAAATAAGAAAATCTTTAGGACTAAATGGTATCTTGATAGAGGTTTGGAAGTGCATGGGGTTGGAAGTGCATGGGGAGATCAACATTGATTGGATGTCCAAGCTGTTCAACAAGGTATTCATAACAAAGAGAATAGCAGATGAATGGAGGAAAAGTACTGTGTGGGGTTTTGTGGCCATTTAAATGGCTTCTCAGAGCATGTAATATGACTATAGTGATGAGATAGCTCTAGTGGAAGCATAGTCTGAATGGATTGTGTGGCATGGTCCAGGGTGAACTGTGAGGCATCTCTGATGTCGTGACTCACCTAAGTTTTGATGGGCTATAGCTCAAGTTGTTGTCAAAAAAAACTTGTAGCCCTAGGAATTTGCGAACAACCGATAAGGGTTTTACTGTAGGGTCATCCCTTTATGAGATCGGAGTTGTGCCTATGGTAGTTGGCCAAAGAGGACAACGACCAAATCCTCATTATTACGATTGCAGGACATGTACACTAGATAGCCGTCCGGGAAGCTAGTGTTGTCGTCTACATGTGCTGAAAAGATGTCTTCCTGCAACACTTTCCTGCAACACTGGACTGTATTGTAAGGACCTATGTATATTATGCTCGAATGGTGTCTGGACTTGTCCATAGGGAGGAACCTGTAATCCATGAGCTAGGATCGTATCTCTGGCTGACTTTGATAATTCAAACATGAACCCCTGCGAAGGGTTGTGGGTCATCGAAACTGTTGAGTTAGTTTGAGAAGATGACATTGAGATGCGGTTTCTAGAAGGGATGGAGTCCTCAGTATATTTGTGATGTTCCTAACTTTTTGGATCCAATTCCTATCAATTTTTTTTAAATATGCTTACTTATGTTTTAATTATATTTTAGATAATTAAAAATGAATTTTTGGATCTCTCGGGATATTTAATTTAATGAAAAAGGATTTTTTTATGAGGAAAAATTAATTTTATGGATTTATTTAATTCAGAGAGAACAATATTTGCTGGTTTTCTAAAATTATTGTTATTTATCTAAAAGTTTTTTTGGGGTGCGAGGGCCCCTTGGGACTTTGGGCCCACCACATTTGAGCCCATTAGGTAGGGTTGTGGGGCCCTCCTAGCTCACTATGTATAGGACACCCCACATATTCCATTCTTTCTTTTTGTGTGTAGCTTGTGATGGAAGCCACCAAGATTGTATTACGGTATATTTGTGAATAAAGTTGTAGTTTTGGACACCTATAAGTGTTCTAGCCGATATGAATAAAAAAAAGAAACAAAAAATTTTAACTGTATATACTTGGCTAGATCATATTGTCCTACTTTCACTATGGTACCTATTTACAAGAACAAAAGAGATATACATAATTGTACGAACTATCGAGGGATCAAACTTATGAGCCACACTATGAAGTTATGGGAGCGAGTGATTCAGCAACGATTAAGCCATGAAATGAGTATATCAAAAAACCAATTCGGTTTTATGCCAGGGAGGTCAACAATTGAGGTTATTTTCCTACTTAGGCAACTGATTGAGAAGCTTAGCGTGAAGGGAAAAGACCTCCACATAGTCGTTATTGATATGGAAAAAGCTTATGATAGAGTGCCTTGAGATTTATTTTGGTTGGTGTTGAAAAAGAAAAGAGTCTCCAAATACTACATCGACTTGGTGAGCGATATGTATGAGGGACCGCAAACTAGTGTGTGAACAACTAATGGAGAGACGAGTGAGTTTCTAGCGAAAAGAGGTCTACATCAGGGGTCTGCATTGAGCCCATACCTCTGTCTTAGTCATGGATGACTTAACTAGGCACCTACAAGATGAGGTATGGTGGTGTATATTGATAGCAAACAAAATAATTTTGATTGATGAGACCTGAAGCGGTGTCAACACAAAGTTAGAAATTTGGAGGGACGTCTAGAATCTAAAGATTTTAAAATTAGCCGGACTAAGATAGAGTATATGGAATGCAATTTTAATAATAATAATAGTACAGATAAGAAAGTAGTTAAGATTGGTGACCAAGAAATACTAAAAAGAGCGCACTTTCGATATTTTGGGTCGATAATCCAGAAAAAATGGAGAGATTGAGGTAGATGTTGCACATAGAATTAGAGCTGGGTGAGTGAAGTGGAGATATGCAAGCAAAGTTTTATGTGCTCTCTGCATACCATTGAAGCTGAAGGGCAAGTTCTATAAGACTGCTATTAGACCAGCTTTGCTTGACGGGGCAGAATGTTGGGTGGTCAAGAAACAACATACCTATAGGATGAGAGTAGTTGAGATGAAAATGTTGAGATGTATGAGTGGCAAGACAAGAATGGATAGAATTCGAAATGAATGCATCTAGGAGAACTTAGGTGTGGCTCGAATAGGCAATAAGATGAGAGAAACTAGATTTAGGTGGGTTGAGTGGCAAGCCAATAAGGGATAAAATTCAAAATGAATATATCTCGGAGAACTTAGGTGTAGCTCCAATAGGCAATAAAATAAGAGAGTAGACTTAGGTGGGTTGGCTATGTGCAACATAGACCCATTGTAGCACTTGTTAGAAGGTGCGAGTTAGTTTAAGTAGGAGGCTAAAAAAGGGCAAGGGGTAGGCCCAAAAGGACATGATTGGAAGTAGTGAGAAAAGATATGGGGACTTATGGCCTTGTTGAGGGTATGACCTTAATATAATAAAATAACGAACCATGATTCGTGTAGTTGATCCCAAATAGTTGGGAAAATGATCTGATGATCGTGATGATGATTATTTGTTTTTTATTTTTGGATTTCATTTCTTTAATTTGGCAGTAAAAGCAAAGATCCTAGTTTGTATTTTCTAATTTTCATTTACAACTGTATATTGTAGCACTGGTAAGTGGAATTCAGATTCCATAATACAGGACAGAACAACATTTTTTTTATTTTTTAGCCTTGCACTCCATGTAGCCACATCTTTCATGAATTATGGGCTAGCCGGTTTTGGTGTTACACTTAAGAGGTGATTCTTAAAGGTTTTGGGTCACCGATTCAGATTGTTTTGCTTTAGTAGAGTAGTAGATTCTTCCAGTTGGAGTTCACATTTTGGCTTTTAATTTTCCAATCCAATTATCATTAAGGGCAATTTTCTCATTGTGATCACATTACTGATGGAAAGTATCTGGAATTCCTTGAAGGTACTACCATCAATGGTGAATTCCTTTTGTGTCAATGGAGACTTTACATAGTTTTGGATGTCCTGGCTAACTTGGTTGGTTGAGGATAGTGTGGGATTTTGAAACTTCAAATGTAGTATTCTTACTTCTCTTTAGGTTATTGATCATTTATAAAAGAAAATGTACTTTAATACGCCCTTTTTTTAGCACTTGCTGTAAAATTTCCCTACTTGCAAACTCCATATCTCATTTTTGATTTTATTCTCATCTTGGGCTAGTATTCACCATTTCTGTTTGCCGCTTCTCTTTCCATTCCATCCATTCTTTTCTTGCCAATTGTGTCTCGCACAATCAGATTTTGCACGTGGCTATTTTGCACGTGGCATATTAGAAAGGACACTTTCTAAGTAGGAAATATTATATGTAGGAATATTCTTTTGTTCTGAAGCATTGGCTTAGCCATAGAAATCTTTGTTCGGGCGAGGGTGGTCAAAGGTTTGAACCATTGAAGTTTGTCCTAAAACATCATACTACTCAACCTTTCCTTTTTGAAGGATATGGGACAGGGTTTGAGTTGTTGAGAACATGGTTTGAGTTGTTAAGAAGTTGGCGATTACAAAGGTGTGTCAATGTTTGAACCCTACTGCAATGCAGTTTAGCTGGCATGTTTATGCACTACGAGTCATCTAGAGCACCTATGCCTGTTACTAATTTGTTTGTCTTAAAATGTTCTCCATTTTCCTTTCATGTTTTTATTGTATCGATAATCCAATTTGACTATTCACTGCTTGCTAGGAAGAGTGAGACCGTGTATCCAACCACTCTGCTATTTTTTCACTATATTTATTTGATGCATGATGTGATTCTTAAATTTATTGAATTGAATTATGATGCTTATGAATTTTTGGATTCACAGACACTTTGTGTGCAATAACATATTACTCTCAAGTGCAAAAATACAACTTATAGTTGCCTAACACTTCCAAGCTGGCCCCTTAACTTGATGGAAGATGTCATCAGGAGTTCTAATGACACATTAGTACAGTTATAATATAACCCATTTTCTGTTTAACACTTCACAGATGTTAGCGAAGCGAAGACATTGCTTCTGTATATTTTTGGCTTAATAACAGCGTTTTTGGCTAAATGCAGTGTATTCATGTGAATTTATCTTTAATTTTATATACCAAAGCACTACTATCGCAATTGTTGTTTTAGATGTAAGCAGTAGTTTATTGACAGTTTTATAATCTCTTTTTGAACTTGTAATAATTTTTACTATTGCAGGTGCTGAACATGTGCTCCTTAATCTGAGTAATTCTTGTTGAAGTGGTCGTGGTCTTCCTTTGCCTGCCTTAATAGATGAGCGATACCACAATTGTTGTTTATATTAGATGCTTCTGTACTTCACCTGATGAAGCCTAAATCTTTTCATTGTAGAGGACAGGGATGAATATCTCTGCCCTTCTAACTTCTGCAGGCATTAACATTGGCCTGTGCGCACTACTACTTTCATTATACTCAGTCTTGAGAAAACAACCGGGCAATATCAATGTGTATTTTGGCCGCAGGCTTGCTCAAGAGCATATCAAGCACCAGGATTCTTTCAGCTTGGAGAGATTAGTGCCTTCTCCTAGTTGGATCGTGAAGGCGTGGGAATCATCGGAAGAAGAAATATTGTCAATAGCTGGCCTAGATGCTGTGGTCTTCCTTAGGATACTTGTCTTCAGGTGGGTAGGCATTTCCTGATAATTAATGATAGAGACTGTGCTGCTTCATGTTTTTCTTGTCCTTCTAAATTTTGCTAGCCTTGTAAAGCTTCGATATACTAAAATTGTGTAAGGTTGGTTGGAGATTTGTCATATTGGTGAAGGTTAACATGTTGAACACTTTTGTGAAGCAATGTAACACTTCTATTCAGGGTCGTTTCCAAACATAAAACAACATTTAACTACTTTCTGTTTGAAGTGACATCATATTTCGTGTCATTACTGAATTCTATTGTGGTCAAATTTTTAATATGTATCGTCTGTTTTTGGTTTTTAGTTTTCGGTCTTCTTGTTTTGAGTTGTGTGGTCATTTGTTGTGGATAATTTGGTTTTTAATTTTAAAGGACATTGTTTCAAGGAGAACATTGTAAGTAGATAAAGCCATGATATATTGAAACGGTATTTCTAGTTTTGGGAAGTGATAGAGCTTATGAATCTTGTCTTTGTACATGGGACCTTTTTTAGATGTTTACATCCTTTTGGGCCATTAAAAGTTTAGCTGTTTTCCTTTACCTCCTTTTGTGGATTCTCTAGGTTCTATAGATATGATTACATCACTTAATTATATGTAATTTTTTTCTTTATGAGTTATTCTTTCAAGCTCTAATGGGCTGAAACAGTTGAACCATCTTAAGTACTTGCATGATAAGTAGCAACATGACTGTAAAAGTGTGATTTTGAGAAAAGAAGTATTTTTTCTGGGGAAGAAAGATTGAGAAAGTGTGACCTTAAAAAATGCTGCATCTTTTTGGAACATTCTGAATCAAATCCTGGTACTTCTGTAATTGTTTCTTCTATCTAAAATTGCATTTGAGAAAAAAAGCAATTTGGTCGAATCAGGATGAATCTAGGGTTTATTGGTTATATGCCCTTTTGCTTCTGTCATAGAGCTTATTTTCACATGCTTCTTATTATATCTAAATATTTCTTCGTGCTTTCATAACTGCTGTGCTGATTATTATTGTTGCTTCAGCATACGGATATTTTCAGTTGCTGCCATCATTTGCATGTGTTTCGTGCTACCATTGAATTATCACGGACAATCTCTTCATCGCTTTTATTTCAAACACATTCCTTCGGAATCATTGGATGTATTTACCATAGCCAACGTTAAGGAAGGTTCGAAATGGTATGCTTCGAAATCTGCATCTGTTATTCATAAGAAAGCAATGAACTTCCACAAAGATGAGTAATATGCATTTCATAGATTTGGGGTTCACATACACAACAGAAAAAACACAAGCAAGCCCAAACAAATATGACATCTGTTGGCATGTATGTGTGCTTATTTATAGAATGTACTACTTTTGCGAGTGTGTATGCAGAGAGCATATTATTATATGTTTATACATACATATATTTACTGTACGTAAACTATATATGCATGTACTTGAAAGTATACTATTTAAATGAGCTTGTATGTATGTGATGATACCAACAAATGCGTTTGTGGATATGTTGTGTATGTCCTTATATGCATATGCATGCATGCATGCTTTCTTGTAGGCATTACATCTGTACCTAAGAACCAACATATATGCATGCAGAGAATATTATATCCATTTGTCAGTTTGTCGAATCACTCATTGTAACTGAGATTTCATTGGACCATTATTTGCATGTTACAATATTTCTACTTTGTTGAGATTAGCACTGACTCTCACTCTTGATTGTTGAAATTTCTTTGCAGGCTTTGGGTACATTGTGTGGCTTTGTACATCATAACTTGCTCAGCTTGCATTCTACTGTATTTTGTAAGATTGTGTTTTCTATTGCTTAAACATTTTTTTTCTTGGGCTTTGGTTTTGTACATATAGAGCTGTTTCGTTCGTTTAAGGCCTTTCACTATTGTTCTTATTTTTTTATGAGGTTTAGGAGTACAAAAGCATTGCTAAAATGAGGCTTGCTCATCTTATTGGGTCCCCTCCCAACCCAAGTCACTTCACAGTTCTAGTTCGTGCCATTCCAAAATCTGACAGTGAAAGTTTTAGTGACTCTGTGAAGAATTTCTTCACAAATTATCATTCATCCAGTTACTTGTCACATCAGATGGTTTTTAAGACAGGAAAAATACAGAAACTTATGGTATGATGTTCTTTATTAATCTATTTATCACCAAAGGATTTTGAATTTGTGGATTGACATCATCTGGCTAAATTAATTGCCCTAATAGTTTAAATCCATGAGATTATTATATGGAGTCTCAAATGTTTCTTTTATGTTACTCAAGTTGATTATATGAAGCACCTCCAAATAGAGGTCAAAGTGTGATCCCTTGTTCCCAGAAGAAAAATCAGTACCTTTCTTATTATCTGAATACCCTCTTTTCGAGAATATATGGAAATCTCTATCTTTGGCTCTTGGTTTATGTCTAATGATCTTTGGAGTTTGAGTCTTTTCATCATATTATTATTCATTTTATAAAATATCAATTTATTGGTCCATGCTACTCCTAAACATGGATTAGAATTTGGAATGCACAAGTAGCATGCTTGATTAACCTCGTAATGTGTAATGTCATTGACATATCTAAAATATAGCATGATTATGAAACTATTCATATAATAAATCTTATAATATATGATTGCACTGTACATGCTGTCTAAGTTATAATCTCTCTGTCTCTCTCCACTCACACGCATATGTGTATGTGTTTGTGTTTCATGTGCCCTTCTTTTATACTCACTCACCAATGGTTATGCTTGTATGCAAGAACCTTAGTCTTTATATCTTTAAGAAAAATAATGAAATCATCCTGTCCCTCAGATGCCTCTTTCTGTTTTTCTTCCTTTTTGTACTTATTATTCTCTTCTTATGTTCTGTAACCTTTTTCACATTCTCCATTTCCTTTCTTATCTCTATAACAAACTAAATAATTGCAATTTTTCTTGTGGATACTCAATAATTGTCCTTTTTCTTCCATTACTCTGCTTCCCTAGCATGTGACTATTAGGGCAATAAAATTTTCTCCTTTTGCTACATTTGCCCAGTTTTGCTTTTCCTAGCTCCATTACATTATCTACATTATCTATGTTGTTAGTGCTAGTCTGCTGGACCATATTGCTAGTGAGCATAAAAAATAATGGAAGAAACTACCATCTTTTCCCATTTACATGTACGTGCTCTCAGTCTCACCTTTCTAACACATTTCACGAGCATTAATGGATAGAATCTGTAATAAGGAAGGAATAAGTCTTTATGTGGAACTTTTGTCAAGATCTTGGGTGTTGTTCTCTAGATCCGGGACTGCTCTATGCCCATGCCCATTCGCTGCTCCATTTCATCTCTAAAGTGTGTTGGGAATCAACTTCTTGAAAGTCTTTGCACCTTTGTAGGATATGCTTGAAATCCTTCTGAATTTCCATGCCACTGCTGTATAGTGAGCCAGTTGATCACCATGAGGGTGACTTTAAAAAATCACTGGGTGGTCCTTAGGTGCCCAGCCTGGCCTAGGGTGTCCAGCACCTAGGCAGGCACCCAGAACCTTTGACTCTTTGAGGTGACAAATTTTCAATAACATGTATATATATATATGCTGTCCAAACACACATATATGCAATATTTATGGTAATTTTGTATTTTTTTTGCATTTATATGTATTCTAACTAATCTTTTTTATGCAAATATATATGCATGAATGTTGAAACATGTTGAAAACTTCCTATCATTTAAAATTTAGTGAAGAGCACTAATAAGTCCATAAATTTATTGAAACAACTTCATTTTTCTTCCATAAATCTGCTTCCCTAGCATGTAACTATTAGGGGGATGTAATTTTCTTCATTTGCTAGATTTGCCCAGTTTTGCTTGTCCTAGCCCCATTGCATTATGTATCATATTCTACAATGTTAGTGCTAGTCTGCTGGACCATACTGCTAGTGAGCACCAAAAATTAAAGATAAAAATACCGTCTTTTCCCTTTTATATGCAGCTGCTCTCAGTCTCACCTTTCTGACATGTTTCACTAGCATAAATGGATAGTATCTGTTGTATGGAAGGAATAAGTCTTTATGTAAAATTTTCATCAAAATCTTGGGTGTTGGTCTCTAGATCCTGGACTGCTCAATGCTCACGCCCATTGAGTCAACTTGTTTGCTGCTCCATTTCAATCTCTAAAGTGTGTTGGGAATCAACTTCTTGATAGTCTTTACACCTTTGTAGGATAAGATTGAAATCCTTCTGAATTTCCATACCACTACAATATAGTAAGCCTGTTGATCACAAGGAGTGAGTCTTTGAAAAACACTAGGCAGCTCCTAGGCGCCCGGCATGGCCTGGGGCATCCAGCACCTAGGCTGGCACCCAAAACCTCAAGCACCTTGAGGTAACAAATTTTCAAAAACAAGAATATACATGTTGTTTAAATGTAAATCTATGAAGATATTGGTGTTAATTTTGTATTTAAATGTATTTTAACTAATTTTTTTAATGCAAATATACACATGAATGTTGAAATATGATCAAAACTTCAAATCATAGTTAAGGGAACCTTGTGGGTAGTGTGGTGATCCTGCTTTGGAGCCTCAATCCCACAATTCCTGCAAGGGATCTTGTGGGGACCCCACTTTTTTGATTTTGGGATCTCGCTCCTGAAAAATGGGACCACGTTCCATCCATCAGTGGAATCCAGTTCCATTTCAAAATAGATCCCCGCTCCCACATCAACCATGATCTAAGGTTTTGGTACATTAAAATCTTGGGTTCCATGTTTATGGGATATAATTTCATTAACAGATGATACCAAGTTAGAGATTGCCATTGTCCCAACTTCCTATTATTTTGGAATCATAAGTTCCATGATGGTAAAATCCAGTCCCTTTTTCACATAGCACGAAGTTCCACTATTTTAGATTCTTAATTTGAACTAAGCATAGTCTAGAGTAACTTATTGTTTTATTAAGTCCTATTGTGTAAGCCATCCCTCTTAGTTGTGAGACTACATTTTTCATTTAAAATCTTATATTTATAATGTCCTATTGTTTTAGATTCTTAAAGCACAATGATGAATCCTCTTAGTTGTGAGATGAGATTATATGCTTTCATTTCAAGCTTTAAAAAGCTTCTTTTACATCTAAGAGAAGGAGTAGTTCATCTTGTCCTCTTGCCCCTTCGAAAAGCCACGCTTTGAGAAACAATGGAACCAGAGGAGACTACATTCGAAGAAGATGACCCTTGAGTGGTAGGATCCTGCATTGCTGAGGACACTGAGGGAATGGTACGTGCCAAACTTGTGTCATGGCCTGAAGATGTAGTGGGAGGGACATGCCTTGGTAATGGAGCACTCTGACGAGCCTCACCATCAGCATCAAGGCGGTCGCCTAATGCTTCTAATGCCCCAACATCATCCTCGAGATGGTCATCATCAGGGTGAAAATCCTATCCTATGTACTTCTTTGTATATTCTGATCGTAGTCTACTTAACAACATGTCATTGTAGTGAATATAAACCAATGACTCGGAGCGTTGAGTATTTAACCTGTTAGGCTTAACACTGTGAATATAACTATACATACTCCAGAATCTCTTAGCACGTGACGAGTTGGCACTCTGAGACAACACATAGCTAGTGGAAATAATTCAGGAACCCACCACCATATAGATACCACCACGAAACAACTGACATTGTTCCTTACAAAATCGCTGATGTGTTGTCGTATTCTGCCCCTCTCATTCTCGTTTGGGTGCAATCTCTCAAACGCAGCAAGATAAGACAAATACTTTTTTATCGTGGTGCGGCTTTAGCCTCTTCTCCGCACCAGGAGTTGGCATAGTTAACCATTCTCGAGAGTGATGCTTAGGACTTAAAACATATACCAAACATAGTTAAGAATCTCGATTTTTTTTTTGATGAAGTTAAGTATTGTATTAAAAAGAAAAAGATTATAGTATACCTTCGAGAGGGCCCACAGGTCATGACTCTCCGCAAAAAATAGGCTACCAAAGAGGAGAAGCCCGGTACAAAAATTGATGTGCTTATAAGTTTTTGGCATCTCTCTCAACAATCAGTGGTAATCCCCACGAGGGATCAAACAATTTGAGTCCAAGGAGGAGAGTTGTAGACTCTGTGAACGGAGAGTTTGTGTGGCCAATATGCTTGGAAAAGGAGGCCAGAATGTTGTCATGGTGATCTCTGAAGACTCCACCCACTCCTGCTGGTCCTGGGTTACCAATGGAGCATCCGACGAAATTAAGTTTGATGACGCCTGCTAGGGTAGGAAACCAGTTGTTGGCTCGTGAGATCCGAGGGGAGTGGAAGTGGAGAACTTCTTCCCAATTATGTAGGAAAGAATCTGTCGAAATGCCGGTGAAGGCCTTGTGGTTGGATGCCCAGAAGATGACCTGAGAGGTCATCTTGTGGAAGAGGGCAGAAACTTCGCACTTGACACCTCGAAAAACCCTGAAGCTTCGTTCGGTCCAAATGACCCAAATTGTTGTCGCTATGGAAGCCTTCCATAGAAGTCTGCCCACCTTCGGCCATGAAAAATCCAAGGAGGAATTAGGAAGGGCCGGTAGAGAGGCAGGAGCAACTCAGGTGAGGTCGAACAGTCAAAGGATTTGACTCCAGAGGTTGAGGGCAAGGTTGTAATGAATAAAGAGATGGGGGTTTGTCTCTTCCTCGCAAAGGCACATGGCGCACCGGTTGGGAATGGGGATACCTTTCCTTTGTAGTTGGTCTACAGTGAGGGCTTTTCTGAGCAAGCTATCCAATTTAAAGCTTACACTTTAGGTGGTGCTATTGTGGACCACACCTTTGATACAACTGAGGTTGGTGCGAGGGGGAAGGTGGGAGGTGGGAGGTTGCTGGAGTTTTTTGTAGAAGGAGGCTACTGAGATGGAGCCCGACGGGGAGGGGGTCCACACCAAGCTGTCTACGCTAGAGAGGGTGAGGAAACTAGAATGTAGGATTGCCGACAAGGCGGTAAAGTCCAAGGTTTCAGGAGTCTGAATGAGGGATTTCAAACCGTACGATTTATGAAGATAGAGTTCTCGTCTGCAATTGTGGAGGATTTGTTGGTGGCAAGGGAAAATGGTGATGGGAATTGGTCCCTTAACGAAGTGTGGCCCACCCAAAGATCGGACCAAAAAAGAATTTTAGCACCTCCCCTATGGTGAAAACGAATGTTTTGCTAAAAGAGAGAGAGAGAGAGGACAGGAAGGACTTCCATGCCTTTGAGGCCTTACTTGGTGATCTTCCTTCAGGGAGCCAGGAGTCGGGCAGAATTCTGTATTTGCAGCAAATGACCTGGGACCATAGCTAGTTGTTTTGGGTTGCGAGTCACCACCACCACTTCCGAGTAGAGCCATGTTCTGTTTCCTCAAGATCCTAATTCCAAGTCCCCTAAGATGCTTCAGTAGGTAGACTTTGTCCTAGAAAATGAGATGGAAGTTTTGGATTCGGCATCCCTTGACCAAAGAAAGTTCCTCATTAACTGGTCAAGACGCTTTGCTACCGATGTGGGCATGTGGAACCGTGACATAAGGTAGACTAAGGAATTAGCCAGGGTAGCTTTTGATGAGTGTGGTCCTTCTTGCGAAGGACAAGAATCTACCCTTTTCCACCCTGCTAGACGACTGTCTACCTTGTCAATAATGTGAGACCATTTCCTCTTTTTAGGTTATCCTAGGCCCAAAGCTAGACCAAGGTAGCTTGTAGTAAGCGCCTCCACTTTGCACTCCCAGTTTGGAATGAGAACTCTAGTTTTGGAGTTAGTGAGTGCGACCCCAATCATCTTGGATTTCTCCATGTTCACTTTGAAGCCCGTGGCATACTCGAAGCATTTGAGAAAGAGGCGTAGGTTTCCTCCGGGGTAGCATCTATGAAGACTAGTGTGTTGTCAGCGTACTGAAGGTGGGAGACGATGGGGTCTCGAGAACTACTATGGAAACCAGTGAGAAGACCCGATTAGTATAAACGAGATATGGATTGGCTGAACACCTCCCCTGAGATAACAAAAAGGAAGGATGAAAGGGGGTCCCCTTGGCAGAGACCCCTAGAGGAAGGGAAGTAGCCCTTCGATGAACCATTCATGAGGACGGAGAAGAAGGGGTTGGAGTAGCAACCCCTCATCCACTTTCTCCAACGGACCCCAAACCCCATCCTGGACATAGCTTCGTCCAAGATCGACTAGTCGACATGGTCGTATGCCTTTTCCCAATCTATCTTGAATATCAATTCTGGTTTATTAAGAAAGTGTCTAGAGTGCAAGCATTCGTGTGCCACCATGACCCCATCTAGGATTTGCCCATCTTTGATAAAGGTGATCTGAGAGGGAGAAATCACAAAGGGCAGAACCTTTTTCAGCCCAGAGGCCAAAACTTTGGATAGTATCTTGTACGTGGAGTTGACAAGCTGATTGGTCGGAAGTCCTTCAACTCCTCTGCCCCTTCGATTTTGGGGACAAGAGCAATGAAGGTGACATTGATAGCTTTGTGGAGGATACCTCGATGGAAGAATTGTTCAAAGAAGCTCAGGAAGTCGGCCCTGAAAGTATCCCAGAAAATCTTTAAAGGGGCTACTGGGAATCCGTCTAGGCCAGGGGCTTTATCTTTACCAAGATCCTCAATTGCTGTTGCGATCTTTGTTTCAGAGAAGGGGTGTTCCAGGCACTAGACCCAATGGACAGGAGTAGTTAGGAACTGTCAGTCGTTCATTCTAGGTTTAGGAACCGTTGGGGTAGAGTAAAGGTTTTAGAAAAAGGAGAAGATGGCTGATTCTATGTCGGGAGTTTGATCCAGAATCTCGATATTAGAACAAGAGGAACCAAACCCTGTTATATGACATACTTAAATCTCGATTCCTTAACCAAGGGAACTCGTACTAGCTCTTCTTGACAACCTCATTTTTATGTATAGTGGAGCTTAGGTTCTTAATAGTCAAAAAATCGAACCCATTGACATGGGATCTCGCTCCCAACCCAAGGATCTCGTTCCTTGTCTTGATCATTGTTCGGACGCCGTTCCTAGCATTAGGGAGATTCCACTATAGGGCGGTTCAGCGAATCCCGAGCCAATCCATTTCCCGTCTCCAACAACTATGCTTCAAATAATCGAAACATGTTCAAAACTTCAAATCATTGAAAATTTAGTGAAAAAACATTAACTAGTCTAGAATGTATTAGTCTCCAACTCTTCTTATTCCAGAGTGGCGTACAATCATCCTTCATGCACATAGACTCTAAGCTTCCAATAAGACCAATATAAAATGATGCAACATAAAAGATAAGATGAAATACAATAAGATTCCAAATTGAAGAAAGAGATCATAGATTCTTCAAATCAACAATTTAATCATCATCTTCATTCATCATCAAACTCTTCATCATGACTTGCTCCTCCATCTAAATCGAGGCCATTGTCGTCATAATTATCATCCTCTTTAATATATTGCTTATCTTCCTCAGTTTCTTTTGAATCTATCTCATTCTCCTCCTTTGTTTCCTTCATATGTTGTGAAGTACGTGGAACGGTTGTTGCTCAAGTGGCCTTCCTTGGATCAGAAGCCGGACCTAAAGCCTCCTCAATCATATCCGATGTCAAACCCTTCCCAGTGAGGATCTCTTCAGTCCCAAGGTCCCAAAACAACCTTAGTAGCACTCTCCATGTCCTTGGAAGCGATGGGATCCCTCTTCTCATGCTAATTGAGCTTCTCCTCAATCCTCTGATTCCATCTAACAATTACTAAATTAGTCTATTCCTTCTCTTTATATGCACCTATAAGAAAAAAAATGCATAAGTGCTACGTGATCCATCAAGATTTTTAAATTTGGATTATAGACAATGTTCAAAAAGGTGGAGGCCTAAGGGAAGGGGTTGGGGTGGGGGCCATATGTTGTTTTTTTTGTGTGTGTGCGTGCGTTCTGAATGTGTGTGTATGTATTTAGTGTTTGTGTGTGTGTGTGCATGAGGTCTCGCATGAAATTCTTAAAGATTATCCTCTTTTTTCTTTTCTTTTGGATCTGTTTTTGTGATAGAGAGGTCTCGAACCCTTGGAGAATATGTCGAGCAAGAGAGTGAGAGAGTGAGAGAGAGAGTCTATGCGAGAGAGGGACCTCGCATCCATGTGTATCTGTGTATGTATGTGTGCGTGTGTGTGTGAGACTGTGCGTCGAACACTTGGAGTCCATCTTCTTCTTCTTCTTCTTCTCATATGAGAGAGAGCACATAGCCCCGAGAGAGAGAAAAGCTACACGAGGCCTTATTTTTGTTTGGGTGGATTTGAATTTCCTTTTCTTTTATTTATTCAAGGGATTTCTCTAGGTGGGCGCTCAGACTGAGCCCACCTTGACCGCTAGGTGCCCTCCTTAGGCATGCCCGCCCAGACCCACTGCTTAGGCTATGCCTTGGATGTTTGTCGGCCAGGTCGCTTATCGGCCGGGCGGCTGAATTTTTGTTCACTGATTCTAGATAACTAAAGTGAAATTGTAAAAGTATAATTAATGCCTGTGTCTTATAATAAACAAATAAACATGTAACAAGAAAATGATTAAGCATATCGTCTCATGCAAACTCCAATTTTGCTCACAACCAGAAGTTCTAGTTGTTAAACTCAAGACCCGAATAGTCATCTTCTGGAGGTTTGGAGCACAAGTCCCATGCTGGCTCCACCATCGGGTGGCAAATTGAGTGCAATCTCTATAAGTAATTTAAGACTCTCATAAAGAATTTTAGACAACTGAAATTTTCAAATGAAATACATTACCTGGATCTAATTTGATCCTTTTTCTAATTGCCATTTCCTTCTTGAATGACTTCAATGGACACCTGCACAAAATGATTTCCTCAACAATAATCTTATCTCTTCAATGAACATTTGCACAAAATGATATCTTATCTCTTCAATGGACATTTGCACAAAATGATTTCCTCAACAAGGATGTTATCTTGGATATCTGGTTTAAGAACTAGTCTCTCCAGGCACTCATTAAATCCATCCATAATTGTATCTTTCTCTCAATTTGTAGGTCAGCAGAAAAAACTTTGGGTTTAAACAGTACCCAACTGCATGCAATGGTCTATGAAGTTGCCTCTTTCACTTTCCATCTATATTCTCCCAAATTGGGCTATACTGGCCCTTATCATTGCCCAAACTCTCTACTATCTCCTTCTTAGTTCCATCTAGAGCATCACATGTAAAGCCCATAGAGGGCTAATCGCTATTAGCCAACTGCAAGACGTTGACCAACGGTAGAAATGCTAATACTAAGTATTTTATCCCATGTCAAAAAACTTTAGAAAGAATAATCATGGGCCCTCTTTCCTTTGGGATCTTTAGACTACTTGCACCTGCTTCAGTCCTCTGTAATGAACATAGATCTCAATGGAATCCTCCTATTATTTATGGCCTTTAGACTCAAGTACGCAATAGAGGTATGGCCTTTAATAGAGGAGAACGGCATACCAAGATTCGTGTAGCCTACCCCAATTAATTGGGAAAAGATTATGATGATGACGATGAGTCTCAAGTAAGCAATGGCAGTTCTGGGCCTTAGTAGCTCCTTTTTTGTGAACTTGCACATCATGCTGGCCTGCTTGGCCTTGAAAAGTGTCTCTTTTACTATGGGAATGTCGCCAATAGCCTGAAGCATAAGGTCTTTGCAATGTGTAGTGCAAGGCATCCAAAATATATGAGGCCTCTCCGGGCGAATCAAATGAGCTGTAGCTAAATTAGGAGCAGCATAAATGAACACTTTGGATTACATGCTCCTTCCCAACGTCCTCAATGGATTTATCAATCAAAGGGAATATGTAATTTGCATCATGACCATCCATCAATGGATTGCAAAAATACTGTACCTAAATGCTAGTTTATCAACAACTTCATAATACTCCTCCTCTTGTCACTACATGAATCTATCATAATGGACACCCCAAGCTGTGCCCACCATTCTTGGTGTACTCTGCCTACCACTTTCTTCAATAGTGGCTCTGAAAGCCCATCTGGGATTGGACCTTTCAACCCTGGCCCAAGTTGGCCAATTGCTTCTAGCATTGTATGAAAGCTACTTAAGCTAGCAACATTAAAAGAAATTACCACCCTAATAAAACCATTGAGCAATGTATTGAATTACCCTGCCCCTATCTTCCTTCTTGTATCTTTTTTCTAGGTCCTTCTTCCGTTTTCGCTTCCCTTTCTCAATTGCGGCTTGGGTTCGGGGTAAAAAAGGCATCAATGGGCCGTTTTATACAAGGCCTCTTAGATCCAAGAACCCTTTTAGAATTTTGAGAGATTGACACCCCTTCATTATCCTCCTCATCATTGTCATAAAAAATACTAACCCCCCAAGGTCAATTCTGTTATATCCTTCTCCTTTGTTACTCTTATTATTTTTCAGCTTCGATGTCATCAAGAATCTCTTTCTTCGCAAGCTTGGGAACTTTTTTACATGGGGCAACCTCCCCCCCTTAATACCGGCAAGACGTTTCTTGAACCTATTTATCTCAGTATTTGAAACATGAACACAAAAGTTGCACATTATTTTATTTTTGTATTATTTGTATCCAATTTCTATTCTGGACTCTATTTCTAGTAGACCCCATAGCAGACATCTCAAATCCAAGAAAGAAATCTCAAATATAGATTGTAAACTAACCTTTTTACTCGATCTCTTTTCTTTGATGTTTTGGATGTCAGTCAAGCTCAAAGTCACCCCAATAGTCTTCTAATACCCTCACAAGCACTGTAAAGATGATTCCAGTAAAGATAGGTTATCTTTTGGATGATTCTTCAAACTTCACAATTCTTTTTGGATTTGAAAAAGTATGCAAAATTGATCGATTTTGGGTATTTTTAAAGTTTAGGTTTGAGTTTTTTTGGGGTGGGGGAGGTTAGAAGACTCTTAAAGCACTCAATTTCCTTTATTTCATGTGTCAAAAAGATCAAAATGCTCTCACATGCTTTTTGCCTCCCACCTAAATAGCATAGGCCTTGGGTGCCTGCTTGGGCGGGCGCCTCGGAACTGGTGCCCAAAGAACCCCATCTAGGCCTAGATAAGGCGACCTAGGGGCCTTTGCCCTTTGGGCACCTTGGTGCCAGGCGGGCCATATTTTGGAACAATGAGTAGTGTGTCTCAAAAGATAATTCGAATGAATCCATGTCTTCTGGCCGGATGTATGGCTACTGGATGGCCCGATGTATGGCTACTAGAAAGCGTGAAGCTCAACATCACTTTGAGAGCATCCAACTGGTTCAACAAAGGCTTCTTCTATAAAGTAGCCATTGAGGTCTTCAAAGATGCCCTAAAACAATTGTGTCCATTTTGCTTCAAACTTTTGGTATTTTTGTCTTATTGTTGCTTGGCAGGATCCAGGCATCCAGCTAATGGTGGTGATTAGTGAATTTTCAACAGGCTCTTTATAGGCTTGAGCACTCGTGTCTGTTGGTGGTCCTCATCATGTTGAATTGCGGAGCATGGCTATTTAATTCTCCATTGGTAGCGCCTTAAGAAAGCTTCACTAGGAGTGGCCACTCCTTCAAAGATTCATAAGTTCTCCCTCCAAATATACCAAATGATGTATGTCATAGTGGTGATCTATGGGTACTAGATAGTAGTGTACAAAAAAGTGGTCTGCATCTCGACTACTTGGCTAGATCGAGTCGGGGTGGGTGCCTAAGCACCTGGCCTAAGCTGATGTGACCCTCCTGATTGTCCTGCCCAAGGCGGGGTGCCTAGGCAGCTCAGAAGGCGCCTAGGCAGGTCCTTCTTGCCTCAGATGATGCAGCCCTTCTAGGTGGCCTGCTAGGTGGGTGCAATAGTGCTTGTCATATGTGCTAGCCATGTATACAAGCTGCCCCTTGGTGGATTGGCTGCTCCCACATGGTGTTCGGTTTTTGGAGAATTTGATCTTCATGTGCTCCTAGCAACTTTTGGATGAGAAAATGCTGTCATGTTCACAGATCTGCTTCAATTAGTCCTTTGGATTGGGTTTAAGATCTAGTGTTCTAATTTTTATCCAAGCTCGAATTAGATTAATGCTGCTGGGGGCAGGGGTACTGAACGCATTTCATGGTACTTACTTTCTCTGCAAGGTACAAGTGAGCCTGTTGTAATTTTTTGGTATTTTGTGCCCATAGCAGTTTCCATTAAGTTAATAATTTGTTGAAGATTTCTCTGTTCAAAATGTCGTTCTCATCTATTGTTGTACTTGAATTGTCAAGGTTACATGATTTACTTTCTTTAAACCAAGTAACGTCTAACATGAAGAAATTTATAGTCACAATATGTGAATGTTTTATAACTTGCATGATTTTGATTATTTCGTTAAATTAGTTTGAATTTCATTTCATTGTCCAATTATTTATGAGAAGTTACTTATCAGACATGAATCAGTCTATTATGGATAAATCTTCAAATGTTCTGTCATTTGTTAATTTTGATATTTTTGCCTGCTAATCTAGAATTTTTGTTAACAATGTATTTGATTATTTGTAAATGCATTTTACTTGAGCTTGTTGCTTACCTTAGTGCAGAACGATGCAGAGAGAATTTATAAAGGGATTGTCCTATTGAAGTCTAATCAGTTGCACCCTAGATGTGTACCAAATAAATTGACATGTGGACTTTGTGGAATGTCTGATCCAATTGTAATATATTCAAGGAAACTGGAAAGTGTTGAAAGGAAAGCTCGCATTGGTGATTCAGATTCATTTTCTGAACCCAAGGTAATCATTTCTCTAGGCATTTTTACGTACCCTTTTTTTTTTTTCTGTTCATGTGGCTTTAGAACCAAGTGATGTTTAGTTATGAACGTACTTCATGAGATTAAGGAGACAATTTGATTTTGATTGGGGCATCTATTATAATGGTTGGAATTGGTTGAAATAGAATAAGTTCTCATCAAAGTCCGTTGGAAACTATTCAGGACTTCAGTTAACATTTGAATTGTTTTCTTTCCCTGTATGGAACATCTGTACTGTTATTGCCACAATTGTGTTAAGTTTGTCCCAATTTGTTGAGGAAGCTTATTTTGTTCTACAGGAATGTGCTTCTGCATTTGTTTTCTTCAAGACTCGCTATGCTGCAATTGTTGCTTCTCAAGTTCAGCAATCGTCAAATCCTATGTTATGGGTTACAGATTTAGCCCCAGAACCTCACGATGTTTATTGGTCAAACCTTTGGCTCCCATACAGGCAGCTTTGGTTCCGGCGCATTGCTACCCTTATGGCAGCTGTTGTTTTCATGTTTTTATTTCTTATTCCTGTCACATTTGTTCAAGGCCTTTCACAACTAGAACAGTTGCAGCAGATGTTTCCCTTCCTGAAGAGCATCTTAAAGAAGTATTCTCCTTTGCTTGTTCAGCCTTTTACCTTTTTAGTTAATTCAAAGTCGATAGGGTTGTTTGATTTATTTGTAATGGTCTTTCTGTATTGTTCTCTGTGCAATAAAATTCTATCTTACCAATGGCGATTTAATGGATTACTAACCCTTTTATTACATGCTCTTTTTTGTCAGCTTATCTTGAATTAGATTCTCTAACTTGTATGATCTTTGAAGTGCAATCCTTCCAGTGAAATTCCTTAACATGTAATCAGAGGTGTGCTGTTCTGATTAAGTGTCAGTTTTCTTGTGACTCTGCTAGTTGTTAGGCAGTTTGATAGATTTGGTTGCGTAATCTTTTTATTCTTGATTATTTTTTTTGATAATGTTAACATTGTATTAAAGGGGAGAATTACAAGGTCACGGGATTCCAAAGTCGCCCATGCAGGGTGACTTGGTAAAAAATGCCTAAGTCTATCATGTACAAAAAAGGGCTTATGAAATCCGCCCAATTACATCGATGTACATGAAGCATTCAAACAAATACAGCTATTACATTGATTTACATGAAGCTTTCAAAAAATTCAGCTTAGGTTGCTGAATTACAAGGTGTTTAAGCTATATTCCAGGGGTCCTGAGCAAAAAAGGAGATGGACCCGGCTAGAATTTGTCCTTGGCTTCCTTGGCTTCTAGCTCCTTCTTTCGCCAACCGATCTGTGAAATCATTGGACGTCCTCCATATATGCTTCCAGGAGATGTCTATAGCCTTTCAATTGTGATCAATTTCGTCAAAACTAGAGGTAGGTATCATGGTGGGGAGGATGTCCTACTTGCCCAGGAAAGAACATTTTGTGAGTCTCCTTCCACTATCAAGTGTGAGCCCCAAGAGTAGTTGAAACTTTTCAAGCCTATTAAGAGGGCCAAGGCTTCTGCATGTTGGGAATCTTTGAGACCAAGGTGCTCAGAAAAAGTTAGGAGGATGTTGCTTTGATGGTCTCTAAAGATCCCCACTGCCCCTGCCTTACTAGGATTCCCAAGGGAGCATCAATCAAAATTCAGTTTGATGATGCCTTCTGGAGGTGGTTGCCGGTTCTAGGGTCTTGGTGATGGTCTCGGTTGGTGATGAAGGATATTTTTCCATTGACAGAGGAAGAAGCTCTCTGGTATGCCTGAAAAATTCTTGTGGTTAAGGGCCTAGAAAGTGACTAATGAGGTTACCTTGTGTAGGAGTGAAGATGAGTGGAGTTTAACACCTTGAAAGATTATAGTGTTTCTTTCCACCCATACTGTCCAGATTGTTGCGGCAATAGTTGCCTTCCATAGGATTCTA